>NC_092858.1:29467186-29516501 GCF_032062135.1 Pyxicephalus adspersus
TTATCTCCAGCTATAGAGATCAGTGATAGAATCAACTAAGCAATGAATATGAATGGGGAGGAGTCAGGTCACATTATTTTAGTTTTTTAGTGTAAAAATAGCTTTTTTGTTGCTAGTTTTTATTAGTTTTTTTTTATATACATTAGTTATCCTTTTGCCACAAGTGGCATATAAACAGATAGTTTACTGGGGTTCTTTAACATGCATAAAATAAATGTTACAAATGAACATTTTCTGTGCAGTTGCCATAAAAAACATAGCCTGTAGTAAAGTAACAAGCAGTACAACTAGGACAACCTGTTTCCCTTCAGACATTAACAAAAACAAGCATCTTCATTGGCATCCTAATTGGCATACAGGTAGTCCCCGAGTTAAGGACATCTGACATACAGACGACTCCTAGATACGAACGGGGCTTCCCTGCTGGTTCATGTGCAGGATGGAGGCTTGGGCAACATCTGGATAGCGGTTCACATGACTTGCAGGAGAAGTCTTTTGCTGCTCTCTTGTAACTCTTTCATGACCAAGACAAACTCTGCTGTTGTTTCTTTTTGCATAATCAAAGCACAGCTTGCTCCAGAATTAATGATTGTCTAGGCTCCATAAAGTTATTTTTTTTTTTTGTTTGTGATTAACTCACAGTGAGGTTTTTATACAGTACCTGACACCACACTGCCTAATAATATGTTGAGACAAACATCTGTCCTGATTGCATCTATTAATGTACCTGTTCTGACATACATACAAATTCATCTTAAGAACAAAGTCCCTAACCCTTATGTAACTTGGGGACTGTATATATATACAAAATGGTTTAGTGAGTAGCAAGAAATGAAGGTGATGTTTTGCCTAACACTGGTCTTTAGTAAGCCACTGCTAGAACAATATACCTGCACTGAGAAGTGTCCAAATTTGTTCCTGCATAGTGGTCCCCCCTTGGTGTGTAATCACCAATCTGTTCTGTTGGCATACAGAAAGTGTAGGGCTCAGAGAAGAAGATGGGAAGTTCTAACAAGTAAAAGGAATTGACCATGGGCCAGGTCCCAGAACTTTGGGCAGCTTAAAGATAAACTGGAAGATAAGTGAAATAAGTTTAAGGAATTCGTCTTTAAGGGTCCTGCACTTTGAAAGCTTTGTACTTTTATCTGATACATGTATTCTTCTCTCATCTCCATCCCTTTATTCATAGCTTTTAGATGAGTTGGCAAGAGTGGCAAATATTGTGTGGAATTACAATGGCTTTATTTGTATTATAAAGTACAGCACTAAGAAAATAAGCTGCACACAAAGGCACTTCCAGCTGAGTTAAGGAGGAATGAAAACTGCTGGCTATGTCAGATAGTAGCTAAACCACTGGGGAATTAGTCGTGATGGAGCAAGAATCTGAAGAACCCCACAGAGCCTCAGCCTCAACATATTTCACTAACAAGAGATGAGACAAACAAAGAGGAGACCTTATCCACCTAGCCTATTCAATCACAGGCCAGATGATTACATTGTATTCCTGCCTCCCAGATGAGGAATGCAGGACATGAAAGAGGAGAGAATGGCAGGGTTTGTGTGATGCTGCAAATGAATCTTATAACTAAACAGAAACAAGAACCTTTTTATTATTAACTACATGAAAAACAAGGATTTACACAGAAAGAAATGAAATGTATAATATTTTGCATACTGTAATATTTTGAATATTTACACCCTATCACATAAAGTAATGTTTACAAAAGTCTGGGACAGGTACCAATAGTGCAAAAAAAAAATAAATAACATAGAATATACTTGTGAAGGGCCCTTAGTATGTTTGGCTTTGTATGTCTTCCTGTAGCTAGGTAATACAGATTCTGCAAGTTTTTGTTGTCACAAACAGATAAAAGGATGTGAGTTCCTTCTGAGTTACAACTATTTCAGGCAAAGAAAAATTAAAAAGGTATGTAACATAAAACATGATGTGACATTTAAATTATACAGAAATGTGAATACTGAATTGTACATCACATGCATTCACCCCTATGCATTTATCAGAATACCATATTATCATGAATAGGATCTGCAAAACTCACAACAGTTGCAATTTAATTTTACTGGGTCAAACGTGGGTAACATGTTATATGCACTTTTTGTAGTGTAGGAAAAGCCAATGATCCTCTCTCTCTTCATCACTCATAATCTTTGCTTAAAACTTTGTACCTTTCTAAAATAAAAGTCCAAGTCCAAAGTAAAAATCAAAGTAAATTGAAAACTAAATGTCATTCCCTGATATGACCTCATTTATAACTTCCATGCCTACTTCAAACAATTACCAACCCCACATTCTAACCTGCTGGGACCTGAGGCTATTAGTAGGACACCATGTTCTTAGGAAACCCCGCTAATCTTTGGCCAATGCATCATACTTGTGGTTTGTTTTCCAATCTGGCACCTTGGCCACATTACTACAAACATTATCTTGGTTATAAACTACATGGCTTAGAGCCAATGTGCCTTTATTATGAATCCAAATTAAACCTTCTAACTACTTAAAGCATACCTAAACTCAGAAATTTCCCTTTACATAAAAGGGTAGACAACTCTTTTATGTAAGGTAAAATATCTGTTGGTTGTTTTTTTTTTTAAGTGCAACACCCCCTAATTCACAATCGCCTAGTAGATCGAGAATGAATGGGAGCGCAAAGCCTCCTGGGATACCTACGTCACACATCCCGGGAAGCTCTTAGGTGCTCCAAGATGCTTGGGCATGCACAGAAGGAGCCCTTTTGCACAAAAGGAAAACTTTGCCGATTTCACGCATGTGCAGTGAGATCAGCAATTTTTTTTTCTTCCTACGTCACCTGATCTCGCGCCTGAGTCGGGTGACGGAGGATGAAGAACCAGGAAGAAAAAGAGAAGATGACGGCGCCCGGGACGGATGCCGGAACTAAGTGGGACCTGATCCAAGACACCGCCGGATGTTTCAGACTTTTTTTGGCAGTTTTAAGTTTAGTTCCTCTTTGAGCTACATGGACTAAGCTACTGACCCAACCCACCCCACCACCACCACCACCACCACGCTTACTTCTGGTCCAGCTCTGTATACTTCTCTGCTATTTACATCAATCCAGTGGAAATCTGTTCTGCACTAATAGCACCAGAGCTTTGTATCCCTGCAGACTTCTATGCAGCCATATACAGAGACAGCTACCTGACCTCCTCCACTGCATACACCCTGTTCATCCAAAATCTGGTAAACACCCACCACACACTGTACCCAAATGAATTTTTATTATACTAAAAACAATACTGTATTACCCTGAAGACATGGCCAGTATAGATTTATGTCTAAGGAGAAGTAAAAAACAGATGGGGTTAGCCAATTGCAGCTTTGTGGGGTGGAAGGATGGATTTACACTAAGGAGCAATCCTGTATGACAAGAACGCATATGAAAATCATTACAAAGCCTTCCAGCACTAAAACCATCATACAAAAAGGTTGTTTATACACCAACAAAGGTCTAAAGAACTCCAAACCCATCCAATCAATATTTCACACAACACCGGTCTGTTGACAGCATTTGAAATGCTGTCCATGAGTCATAAACAATGTGATGCTCTGCTGATCTTGTCTTTTCTTTGTTTAATGTGGCTGTTATCTTATGGCTATGGTTCTTTTAGCTGGGTTGATGTTACTTTTCCATCATTTAATTTGGATGTAATACATTTTAGATATCAAATATTTGGAAGAACCGAATAATTCTTTTGATATTCTCTATTTCTAAGCAAATCTGAAGCATTGAATGAGGTCAGTAACAAGCTTTGAAATGTTGTGCATTCTTGGTATTCCCTGTTTTCTGGTGGGTCCACACTACCCTGACAAGGAAAAAAAAACAAACAAATTAAGAATGCAGCCTAGATCAAAGCATTGCTCCTCTGCAGAGTCTGTCGTGAATTCAGTTGTATTAATTAAATGATTACACGAGAAAATCCCCAGTGGACTTTGCAAATCCAGGGGAACATCTTATGTTGAAATACTGAAGGTAATCTATTTTAAAGCACTAATTAAAAAAAATGCACATAATATACACATTATAAAGACTTTATGAAGGCTGAATGTAAAGTTTTAAATCAGATATTTAAATGATGTGCATTATAAATGATAAAGACTTTCTAGTGCAAGATACGTTAACACAGCAAGGCTCTAATTAGAACGCAATCCTGTAAATATAATAGTTAATTTGCCGTCATTATATAGCAATGTTTCTAAACAAGTGTAGCACAATGTATAGTGGGAAACATCCAACCTCTGAGATGTACCTGGCAGGTTCGAAAATAAGCTTTAAATACAAATACATAATAATAATAATAATAATAATATATTCGTGAAAGTCTACTGGTGTAACAGCCAAGCACCAGCCAACACTGAGCTAGAGGACCAGATGGCTTAGACCAAAGGTGCCCAACATACGGGCCACAGGCCACATCCGGCCCATGGAGCTTCTAGATCTGACCCTCTGCTTGTTCCCCCTTTGCGCGTTGTCTTGTGGGGGAATGGCAATGCATCTACTATGTTTCTTTATGAGATCGTACTGCCAGGAGAGGGAGCTTCCTGAGCATGCTCAGTGTTAGCTGTGGCTGCTCCCCGCCTACCTTGTACTGTGAGATAATCCCAGCAGCATGAGAGCTGTGTCTGTGTCCATGCAGCTGTCATTATCCCCATGTATAAACCTTCAAATCTCCTTCACTGATTATCTGTTTGTTTTTGAGGATGAAGAACCAGGAAGAAAAAGAGAAGATGACAGCGCCCGGGACGGATGCCGGGACTAAGTGGGACCTGATGCAAGACACCGCCGGATGTTTCAGACTTTTTTTGGCAGTTTCGAGTTTAGTTCCTCTTTGAGCTACATGGACTAAGCTACTGAACCAACCCACCCCACCACCACCACCACCACCACGCTTACTTCTGGTCCAGCTGTGTATACTTTTCTGCTATTTACATCAATCCAGTGGATTTTCTTTTATTTACAGTACATTACAATAACTAGAAAATTTCAATTCAATTTCATTTTAGATTAAAACTATTGTAGTTTTAAACATCTTTAATGTCTGTTTGCATTGTGGCTTGTGAGTTTTATCTCAATGTCAACAGTGGCCCTCAGATGAAAAAAGGTTGGGCACCACTGGCTTAGACTATCTCACGCTTGGAGAGAAGGAACCAGTAGGAGGTGCTATTGGTTGTTCAATAATGGTGTGAGCCCTAAGAAGGGCCAAGGAGCAGAGTCTAAGCAACAGTTTTCTCTAGAGTCTCCCTCTAGGTGTGAGGAAGTTGCACTGCAGGCTGTTTCCAGGTTACAGTCCTTGGGCACACCAGGGTGGGCAGGACAATGTGCAGTACCGAATCAGCAAGCAGAGAATAGTGAAGGAAGACTGGGGTCGAGGCAAGTGAAGTAAGGAAGTAAGGGGTCAGTACCAGAAATCCAGAGAATAGAATCCAGTGACACGGGGGTCACCAAAAACACAGGGGAACACATGTGACACAAGAAGCAACAAGAGGCATGGGTGACATGGGGGTCACAGAAGACACAAGGGAACATAAGAGAAACAGGAGGCATGGGTGGTATGGGTGGTATGGAGATCACCACAGACACAGGGGAACACTGGAACAGCACAAGGGAACAGACAGGGAAACAACAGACTGAGCGACAAGGGGTTAACACAGCTGGATGGGGGAAAGACTCAATTCGCCAACAGGTCTATAGGAAATGCTTAGCAGAGCTCAGGGGGTCGACAGTGGTGCAGACACATTGCACAAATGCTGAGCGCTGTCTCTGAGCTAGCTAAGTAGCCAAGAGCTATTTAGAGTCAATCTCCTGATTGACCGGCAGGAGGGGTGATGCTGAATAAAGTTGGTGCGCCTGGGGCAGAACTGCACGCATGCTCATGAGAGAGGCGCCAGCGCTTTAGCGAGGAGGAGATAAGTATGACAGAATAAATCAATTCTGAACAAATGGCAATATCAGTTTCTGTGATTTAGATGCAACATCTAACTTTGCCTCCCTAAATAGTTTAGGGTAGGAGATGTATAACAAATTTTCCTGGTGCGAGATGCAGAAGAGAATTTTCAAATATTTGTGCCTGTTAAAGATCAGATCATGTTGGCTACTGTAAAACATTAGACTAAAAGTGGGCGGTAGTGACACCCCAAACCCAACCACTAGTCTGTTCCACGAAGTATAACATCTAATGAAAAGCACCCCAACATTAGAAATAGTGACTCACCGTTGCCTTGGAAGAAGCTGAGGTTTCTTGGGCTGCTTTGAAGTCCACTTCCTCACTCCATATTGGTAAAAGATGCTGAAGCCAGCCCTGTCAGCACTGTAAACTAAAGGGCCCATTTGCAGAAGGCACAACCATAGCAAAAGGACCCCAAGCAGAAGTGTACTGGGACCCCAGGGTGCAAATGCTATATACAAATTGCAGCTCCACCCAGAAACTTTGTGCGTGGAGAGGTAAGTGGCAAGACAGCGGCAAAACTCAGGAGCTGTCACACATAACTGGGGAACAAGATCTTAGGCACAGGTAGGGAAAACCTGAGGATCAGAGTCGTAAGAAAGGTCTGCATGCACAGACAAACTAATAACCTAATGGCCAGAGTCTAAACCAAAATAAGAAACATATAAATACAACAAATTCTGCTCTTAATGACAGTAGGAAACACAAATTGAGGGAGGTAGGTGGGCTTTTTTTTAATTATCTGCTTGCTTTTGCTGTAGGAGATGCTACCATACCATTTCCGGAAGATGATTGAGAAAAAAAGGAGAACTAATGAGGAAATAGACTGATGTACTCTGCCACATATACTAATGTGAAGGGTACCCAGTAAACTACTTTATTTTATGATGGCACTATAGAAATACCAATAATAAAAATAATCATACTAATCTGAAAAAAGATCCGGAAATTTAAGCTAAGTAGAATTTTTAGAATGGAAAAATCAGTCCTTCTATCCACATGATTAAATAACCTTATTTAGGAAATTGCACTTCACTTCCTTATATAAAAGTTAAAATGTTTCTTAAAAAAATAACTTTTCTTATTCAAAAGTATTTTCCGTCTTTAAAGTTCAGAGTTATTACTTTATTACAGTAATTGCTATTTAAACTTCCATTACCTGACAGGCAACGTGAAAAGATTCCTGTGTCATTCTTGCAAAGTGTTTTAATTAAAAATTATGCACAATTCTTTCGGAAATCATATATTCTCTTGATCTCTGCATGTGTTCCTGAATTACCTGGCTCCAGCAGTTTCTTAACGCTGCAGGAGATTGATAAGCAACATTGTCATGTTAAAGCCAAGCTGACGGATGAAAGTAGATTCCATAAACGGAGGGATCATAATCAGAGTGTACTGTTTTACATAAGTGAGATGTCTCGTGTTATCAAAACCTCTCAAAAAACAAATATTCCATTTTACTGGTGAAAATATAAGTTTTATTTAAAAAAAGAGTTATATAGTGAATGCTAGAACTGAAAGGCTCACCCTATGATATGTATTTATTTTATTTGGAAGAAGTGGTAACAAAATGTGTTCATGATTTATTGAATGTTCCATAATTTAAATAGCAATTTCTCATTGGCTGTGATGGTTACTACTTTAGTTGTATTTCACTGGAATCATATTTACCTTCTTTATACCTTATAGATGTAAATGATGAGACCTGCCATTCACTAAAATGCTTTAAAAATTGACTATAATCAGATATATATTGTTCAGTGTAATATGTGCATGCTAAGCAATGTCTAAGTAGAACACTTACAAGTATATTACTTCTCACACAGATCACCGTGCTGCCTCTGACAATGCTAACATATGATTTTCTTTTAGGAAAGATGGAACCAGTTTTTGTATTGCTTCATCCATGCATTTACTTTATGGACAGATACTGGCTCAAAAGTGACACAGTTATGTCAATTCCATTATGCAGTGTCGCCCCTGCTGCAGCCTATCACCTTGTTATGGTGTTGTTGTCTGATCACTGGGGAAAAGATGGAGAAAATGGTACCTCCCACCTGCAGCAGACTGATGACATCATCTTAACCTAAGCCAGTGGTTCCCAAACTGGGTGCCACAGTTCCCCGATGCTGCTTACACCTACTATGGTTGCTGATGCCTCTGCCTCTTCCTTTTCTGTGCCCATTTGACCCAACCAACTGGCCAAAATTATTATCACACAGATAGATACCCCACTAGTTGGACATGGGTTGGAAGAAGAAAGGTACAAAGAGAGGGATGTTGGATGCAACGGCTGTACCCAGTGAAGGAACAGGTGAAGGAATGGTCTGGTTGACTAGTGGAGATGATGGTTAATGTTGGTGCACATTAGTGTGATGTCCATGTGTATTCCCTTTAGTGTAATAGAATTTGTAAGAGGCTTTACCTACCTCATAGTAGTTTACTAGCCACATAAGTTTACTAGTAAACTTCAATGCATGTTTTATCATATGAAAGTTAGCACCAATATTAATAATTAATAATAATAATTTTATTTTAAATATTAGGCAATGTTTGTGTATTTTGTTTTCTTGGTACCATAGCCTAAGCCAAACCAGCTGGTATGTGAGAAAACTTGCAGTTCAAGTGATAGCCTTTTGGGATTGAACATTGTGCTGGCCAGTTAGATTTAACACATACGTAATGTAGGAGATGTTTCAAACAATCCATTCAATACACAATATAATATTCCAATCATGTAGATCCCTGCACAACATCTATTGGAAGGTGTTAAGACTATTGTACATATATATGTTTTTATTGCCAGCTTTAGATAAGGTCATAGGTCATCTACACTTGAACAACCAATGGTGGGTCCATGATACTCAGAAATTTTGGCCAGTGCCTGCAGGGAAGTTTTTGGATGATAGCGTTCAGTTCCAGTACCACAAATTCTTTAAAGGGAAATGTTTGATCCCAAAGGAAGGAGTTTGTGAGGGAGCCAAGTTTTTTTCATCCAGGCATGGGTAGGGTGGCATTAAACAAGGCTCAGTCCAATATGCCAGGCACTACCCCTAGCCTTCACAATTTCCATCCCCATGCTGACACAAGCAAGGACAGCCAGTTATGCCATCAAAGTAGTATGTCATTGTATTTATATGTATGTGTGTTATATAAGTATGTAATTACATATGTACGTTACATCCACCTGGCCCCTGCACTATGCAGGTTACATACTCTTGACCCAGTGCAGGGTAGGCTAAAGTTCTATTTACCTATAGTGGCCCCAGTTATGCCACTACAAGAAAACACTATTTGTTCCAGAGTATGACATGAGTTTTGATCTGTAGACCTGCTGCGGTTGACCTATTTACCTAATCATTTGCTGTATTTGGTTACATTGGAGATTTTTGTAACACTTTTGCATAGAAGGTAGCTACTTACATATTGATATATGAGCTATACTTTCCCTATTATTGACAAATGCATTTGGGAATAGGCAAAAAAGTAAGAACAAAAAGATTGCGTTTCTAGTGGTAAAAAATACCAAAACAAAAACAATGCATTTTGTATTTACTAACACTAAACATTCAAACTCAAAGTGATGTCATTGTCCAGTGGCAGCCCTTTATAAGAAATGAACAAACTTTGAATAGGACTTGGCATTTTATTGAAGCAAATGTTGCAGTGAAAGGTCGGATTTAATTTTCCGAAACTTTAACACAAATAGGAACCTGCTAAAATAACATCTTTTGGTGCCACCTTAAGGTCTATTGGAGAACTGCCCTATCTGGAAGCTGGCATCGGAGTCTTCACTTTATGTTCTGAAATTATTAGGCTGGATTTATATAAAATATTCATAGAATGTACTATGAGATATACACTGTAATGTAGTCCTGTAACAATGTTTAGGTCTGTATAAGGAGTGGAGTACTCTAGTAAATGTATATGTACATCACTTGGATTGAATGGCATGTGTAAAGTATTTATTTTACATGCAGTATAGTATACAGGGTAGAGCAGTATGGAGTGTAGGTTGTTCGGCACCGGGTACAAAGGTAAGTGGTGTGAAGTATACATTATACAGCACATTGTACACAGTAAAGGTTTGTGCAGCACTGGACATAAGACTAATAAATCTTACAACAAGAATTATTTAAAATTGGGAAAAGCTTTATAATGTTCATAAGCACATTGGGGTGCAATGTTCTCCCCAGCACCTTTTAGCCAGGAGCACCACCCGGTTGTTTTTGGGTAGTTACTGAAAAGGGGATGTCACCCACCTACAGCTTCTTCCCACTTAGGTTAACAGAGAAGTATGGGGTGATTTACTTAAATAATTCTTTTCAGTCACCAATGTGAATGATCACATTTCAAAGAATATTTCACTTAACTTAGTGAATGTAGTGATAAGACACTTCGCAAAGTATACCCAATCACATGCAAACAAATCTAAATCTTTCTTGGACATGAATCCATAAATCCATTGGTTATCATTTAATAAGCTAAGTCAAATATCAATTGAATAAACATTTACTTTGCATTTAATGTGTACAGCCTTTAGTAAATCTACTGTAATGTGCATAAAATATATGATCTCATTTTTAATCAATAAATAATAATATATTTAGGGGGGAAAGTAATGTCACAGCTTGTCTTACCCACCATACTTTCCTACTATGAATGCATGGCTTCTCCATTACCAGAAAGTGCTGAGGCTGTTTATAATCAGAATGACCTGGCATTAAAATAGAAGGGAGCACTGAAAGCTTTCTAATGTATAAGCAGCAACCTCTAGGTGCCTACTCTTCATACCTGTCAGAAGCTTAATTCGGTTGGTAAAGTCATTTTGTAGGCTCCCGGGCTTTCATCTTGATCAATACTTCCCTAGTGAGATAGCAGCAAGAAACAAGTACACAAAATGGGGGAGTTCAGGTCCAATGACATACTAAGTATTAAAAACAGATTCAGAACACCAGGGTTAGACCTTTTAGCTTTAAAACCAAATCAGCAGTTACTCTTCCCATTTTACAACCCCATCAATTACAGAAGTCCCCATGGTCAGCAGCACACATAGCACCTCTGCTAACTTTATTAGTCTTCCATGGATCCATACCATTCAACTTTCTGCTAACTTTTCCGACATTCATGCTGTTTTTTTACAATTATACACAGCCAGGGAAATAGCATTTTATAAAAAGAGGAGAGCAATGATCGCTTTCTATGGCAGGTTTCTCTAAAATAAATTAATTTCTCATTTATTCGTTTACAGAAACCTGTCATAAAAAGAGATCACTGGGGTCAATTTTTACAATGCTATATTATACATTCAATCACATTCAGATAAGTGACTCCTGATTTCATGCATTACTTTACTTTTTTCTGTAACTGAGTAAATGTAATCTGTTAACAGGAAAGAGAAAGCAATCAAACATGGCTGAGCTCATTGTAATAGCAGAATGACTGACCCTTGATATCTATATGGAGATGTGATGTAGGCAGTAGGATATTTTCCCTGCCAGCAGACACATCTCATTCATTTAAAGGAAGGGTATTGTGCTTTATTTCTGATAAACAAATCACTCAACTGCCAAGATTCTTTTCAAGGAAGAATATGTGCATCTATACAGACAACATAATATGCTTCTATGAAGTTTCAGAAATATGGCTTTCTCTCTTAGGCTTGAATTTAGATTTAACAATCTACAGCTATGTGTCCATTAAAACTTATCTGTAGGGTTACGGGGTGTATGGTGTCATTGTAAACCAGTCATACTTCACCAGGGTTCTGTGGAACCTTAGGGGTAATCCAGAGGTTGCAAAGGGTTCCTTGAGCTTTGGATTATTAACCTCCCATTGGATAGTGACCTCATCGTTTTGTGGCCAATACCACTTGGAAGTCAGTACCACAACACCAACACACATTCCAGATATCTTCTCTTTCTAGTTATGTTTCTCCTGACCTCCTATGGTTTTAGCAGGGGTTCTCCAAAACATTACAATTATTTAAAGGGTTCCTTAGTGGAAAAAAGCTTGAGGAAAGGTGCTGTAGACCAAACATTTGAGGATAAACAGATAATTAAACGGGGGAGGCTAAGACAAAGTGACACACTACTTCAAATATTTTTTTTAGTCTTTAGTTATTCTACAAAAATATTGGAAGAGTATTTTGAAGCTTATCGATTGGGTTGTGTAATTGTCTAATCGCAAAAATGTACCATAATCTATAGATCTGAGAATGACCTCAGGAGTTCACTGAGACCTGACAATTTTGTCAATGGTTCCACCAGGGTAGAAAAAGAGTGCTTCATTCAATCAAAGTAAATAGATCATTTCTGACGCAAATTAAGCTACGTACACATGTTAGAATACTCCCGCCCGAGATGAATGGTTCTGCTCGTCCCAGACCAAGATATGACATGTGTACAGAGTTCCCCCAATAATAATCCTCCACAGGGGATGAATGACTGATCTTCTTTGGAGGAGAACACAACTGGGTGCTGCTCACTCCCCCTCCTTCTCCATTGAGAAGAACATCACTTGTTCACTAAGAAAGATTGTTTCTAATTATGTACATTGGATGCTTGTACAGGGCTTTAGTCATATACAGCAAAACATACAAACATAAAAACATTGTGGGTTCAAAGTTTACATAAAGCCTGTTGTTTTTCCCCAACACCTCCTACATTGCAGATATTTGTTTGTTCCAAATAATCAATTCATTTGGAAGTATGCCCCAGAGCCAATATCAAGATCTATCGTATTTTAGGGTCCCTACACTATGATGTAACTATGAGAACACCCACAATAGATATTATATCTAAATAAAAAAAACACTTGAGAATAAGCCAGCTGATACCCAAAGACCAACAGGCTCTACCCTCATGGGATGCAAATTATAGCAGGAGAACCACATAGAATCCCCCTGGGTCTCTGCATTCACAAAAGTAAATAGGTTGAGTAGGCCAGAGGTAGAAAGTATTTACCTTTCATCCAAATTGTTGACCACATCCTGTTGCTGCCTTTAAAAAAGGGGTCCCATAGCAGCTGCTTGGTATGTTACATACATCCATGGCATGGTTGTTATTTGAATCAACAATTCTAAACAATAGGCTAGAATAAGTAATATGCTCCACAATAGCTGTTAATATTTCAGAACCTTCATAATAGTCAAATTGGCTTTGAGAATATAATAGTCACCTTTAGAGGAAATTCATTGTTAAATGTGCTCCATCTAATGATGTAATTCTGCATAGTTTATGGTGCATGAAACACAAGAAAACTACAAAGTATCCGAAATGCATAGGTATTGTATTTCTCCATTATTACCCACACGCATTCATCAGTCTGTTCATTCAAGCTTGATAAGAAAGTGAATTACCTGCAGCTTATTTACCTAATTTGCATGACCAACTCCAGAGAACGTCTCAACCACCTATTCATGGAACTCCCACACTGTTTTCTCATACAGCAGAAACCTTTGTTTACAAGGCATCAACATATACATTAAGATTTCAGTTTCCAAAGTCTTTACCTAGGTAACTCCTGCAATTTTATAGTAAAATGTAAAATATGGTAGCAATAGAAAAAACAATGCTGTAGCAAATACACTGGAAGGAGAATATCAATATCATATCATCAATATTTCTATTATAGATTTGTGTGCATCTATAGATATTTATAAATGTTAACAGCAAAAAAATCTAATACATATGCACAATATATACATAATACAGCATTATACATGTACTACTATAATAAAATGTAAAGAATCTGAAACTGATTATTTGGTATGTATACTATTAGCTTCAGCATTTTTTTTATTTTCTATTACACTTTCTTACTGAAATCCTTCCAGTAACAACATTTTGTTGTCAGCCTGCTATGTGTGTTCCTTCACTTGCGCTTTTTTTCATGCAGGCAGCCCAAAGTCCAACTAAAGAAGTGAACACAAAGCTGCTAATTGTGAGACAATGGGTCTGATTTATTAAAGCTCTCCAAGGCTGGAGAGGATACACTTTTATCAGTGATCCTGGGTGATCCAGCAATTCTGGAATGATTTGAATCATGGACAAGATCCACTCCAGGTTTGCTGGATCACCCAGCTTCACAGATGAACGTATATCCTCTCCTGCCTTGGAGAGCTTTATTAAATCAGGCCCACTGTGTAGTGTTGAATGCTTGCAACAACTGCAATGGATGGTGATGTGCAAACAACTTGAAAAAAAGATATGAAGTTACCAGAACTCCAGAAGTATCTCACACATGTATTGTGAAGATCAGTAACACAAATATAAGAATATGCAATGTTTCAATATCATGCAAGGTCCCTTCCTCAAGGCAACTATTATGACACTGACTTTTACAATAAATGTGTGCAGATTTATTCGTAGAATGCTGGTGAATTTATATTAACAAATGAACAATTCTGCTTTTTTTGCAGATCACTGCAATCATGTGTTATAATGTGTGTTGGAACACATTAATAATGTGCATTATGTCATCAATTAAGCACACTAACCTACCGCAAATGGAATTTATTGCAGTTTTTTATATATAATTTTTCTTCCTTTCTATGGTCAGAGAAAAGAGAAAAAAAGAAGAAAAAAAATGAAACACAGCATATTAATATTTGGCATTTGTCCTATGAGCTAGATGGAGCATAAAATGACAAGGTCACTCCGCACATTCATCTAAAGTTTACATTCAGAGGTTAGAGCATGTGCAGACTAGCAGTATTTTACCCTGGGTGTTTACTGATAATCACTGGGAACCGAAAGTGGTAACGGACTCATTGCTAGGATTCAGAACATTTGTAAGGATCACTAATTCAGGTTTATGCAGGCACAGGGTTGGCACACCACCCTTGGGCGCTGCAAGTAATGTCCAAAAATGTGCACCGATGCCCCTCTTACCCCGCTTTTTATATAAAGTATAATAAACATTCAGTGCAATATTAACCAAATATTAACCATCTTTTTCAGGTGGTTTTTGAGCACTGCTTTTAAAGCTCCTA
The DNA here is from genome assembly GCF_032062135.1 of Pyxicephalus adspersus. Taxonomy (NCBI): domain Eukaryota; kingdom Metazoa; phylum Chordata; class Amphibia; order Anura; family Pyxicephalidae; genus Pyxicephalus; species Pyxicephalus adspersus. The sequence goes on from NC_092858.1 coordinate 29,482,164, forward strand.
AAGCAGTGACCTATAGGAATTATTCCACATCCCAAGCTTTAAAAGGGACAAAAAAATGATTTTTTTGGGGAATGTACCTTCATGTATCACAATTTTTATTTGTAAAAATGAATAAAATTACATACATCATAAAAAAGATGTACATTAGATGACTAAAACTCAACCAAATCCATTAGTCACCCAATAGGTACAACAGTCGGCACCTTTTTGGATGGATATTTTTCATGGTAAGTGAATCTAAGCTTCTGTTGTACAAAGTAAAACTGTCTGCTTACCATAAATATTGCCACTATTTTATTTCCTACTGAGCCTTTAGAATAATCAATGTAATAGTTCACTGAGTGAATATAAAATAAGTGAAAAGAAAATTGACAAATGCCAAAAAGTTATATAAAAAAAAGTCACCATTTCATCTTTGAGGATGTTGTAGTCCCCTAAAACTTTTAGATTGTAAGCTTTTCGGGGCAGGGTCCTCTCCTCCGGTGTCACTGTCTGTATCTGTCTGTCATTTGCAACCCCTATTTAATGTACAGCGCTGTGTAATAGGTTGGCGCTATATAAATCCTGTTTATTAATAATAATAAAAATACTAATAAAACTGTCAACCTTCAGTTTGAAATGACGTCTTTCAGTATGTCAATCTGGAGGAGATTCTAACACAGTTTGCATACAGAATGCCTTCAGAAATCTCATTTTCTGCTATTGGGATTGGCTCACTGCTTTTTAGATATCGGAGCTGATCTGCAAATTAAATTTCAGGCATCCAATGGACTCAAACACTCTTAGGTGTCTTTCCCACAGGGTATGCAGTTGTAACACATGGCCAACTGCTCTGCAATCCGTTGTGACACTGATCCATTCAATACTGTACAATGAATTGGGTAGAAATGGGCAGAAATGTGTGCAGCAGCGCATTACCAAGACACTGCAGCAGAACATATTACCTGGAGCATCAGACATTGTGCATTGCACACACTATACATTTTGTGTTGCACTGCACAGCAAACCACGTACATTAAATGAGTTTAAAGGCTCCGCTACTCCTAAGGGGATGCAGACTGCTGCTTTTCTTAGAGAATTAGGATTGCTCTGGTGAATAAAATAAAGGCTCTCATTAATGTTACATTCACACAGAGGGTTGGGAGTGGTGGAGTTATTGCTTCCTAACTGTGACTACAGGCTGATGCCTTAAGCAGTATATTGCCCATGGATCCACCATGATCAGTTACTGACCATCTGAAACCACCAAAAGGCTTGTTCATTTTAAAGTGGAACTAAAGTCACTTTTTTAACAAATGAAACCAAATTTTATTGCAGACTGGAACAAGCGATGCCCCTTCTTCTATAACTGTGCTTACCTGCCTGATCTACCCAGCTGTTAAATTGTTTGTTGCAATCCAAACTTTTCTTGCACAAGCTGGGAATGATGGGCGAAAATCTTTTTCAGGAAGAAAAGAATGATGAAGATGGCGGTGCCCTGCGACAGGACTGGGACAGGTGAGAATTGGGCGTGTAGTTCTACTTGGAGAATGGCAGTGGTGCCTGCTTGGCATCCAGAATCCATCCAGAAGCAGCTCCCTGATTGTGAACATAGAAATCACTCTGAGAATCGGTGTAATATAAAAAAAGTAAATGTGCCTGCCGTCCACCACCGCTATGTGACTGGATATTGGAAATTATTATTTATAACTGCACCACTTGGAGCAGCCTTTCTCATCCTGAAGTCTTGAAATACCTTTTGGGTCTTCAGGAAACCCCTGACAATTATTACTATATCCTCAGCTTGCAGTGTATTCATGCAGTGGTCAGTGGGAAGAATTCATCTTACATTTGTAGCCAGTGGGATGAATGTCATCCTTACAGCCACAAGATATTAGGTGTCAGTAATAACTGACCAGAGAGATATAAATTGCTCATTGCTCAGGGATCCCCTAGAAATCTGTGGAGGTACCCCGGTTAGGAAACGCTGCCTTAGACTTGTATCAACTATTGGATTACATTAGGACTCCAAACACAGCCAAACTCAGTATTAGCATTGTATCTATCTAGGAAATGCTGCCTGAAATGTGTGCAGGAGAAAGCTTTCCTTTAAATTGTTAATTGTTTCATTTAATTAAAAAAGCCATCAAAAGACAACTGATCTGTAACTTTGTTCACAAGAATCCATTCAAATCAAGAAGTACTTATGGTTTTATTTAGCAAAGCAGAGCAAATAAATAAGAATAGTGACTCCTAACAACTAATCAGAAATGTAAATTATTAGGTGAATTCTGGGTATTATGAGCCACTGTGCTTTCTACTGTATCCAACTGAAATAGACAAATCTGCATTCCCAGGTGGGCAACAATCAACAATGCTCATTGTGGCCAAGAATTAACAATTCCCATACCCTGACTGCCAAAATCGGCAATAATCATGGTGGGCAAGGAGCAAAAATGCATTTCCCTTTCCTGGTAGCCAGTGGTGAATAAAGCTCATTATCTGGTAACTACTGGTAAAACAATACCCATGGTGGCCAATGCACACTCCCTGCTAATCAACAATGACCATAACCTTGTAAATAATAATCAGCAATGACCTGTCAATGGTGGCCAGTGATCAATGCCCAACTTCTATTGGCCAGTCATAAATATTCCCATTCCCTGGTGGTCATTTGGATACAAAATAACACAAAGCAAACACTTCGCAGTAAGGACATAGCATCCAGCAATAGGTACATAGCACTCCGCAGTAAGGATATAGCACCCAGCAATAGGTACATAGCACTCCGCAGTAAGGACAGCAATAGGTACATAGCACTCCGCAGTAAGGACATAGCAAACATACAGCAGTAGGTACATGGCTCCCAGTAATATGTATACAGAATTATGTAAAAATCAGTAAAGGATCCAACAGATAATCCATAGCACCCAGGAGAAAGTATCCAACAGGATTTACATTGTACCCATTAGTAGGTACATAGCACTCAGAATCTATCGGTAAGTACATAGCATCCAGCACTAAGTACTTGTCACCCAACAATAAACATATAGCACCCAGTAGTTGGAACATATCATAAATATCACAAATAGTATGTACCCAACAGTAAGTACAAAGCACTCAGCAGTTAGTACCAACAGTGACTACGTGCTACCCATCCGTAAGTATCCAGCAATATGTACATAGCACCCATCAGTAAGTACTCAGTGGTGAGTGCTTGTTACCCAGCGGTATGTACATGACAGCCAGCAGTTGGTACCCAGCAGTAAGTACATGGCAGCTAGCAGTTAGTACCCAGTGATAAGTACATGGCACCCAGCAGTTAGTACCAAGCGGTAAGTACATGGCAGCCAGCAGTTGGTACATGGCACCCAGCGTTAAGTACATGGCACCCAGCAGTAAGTACATGGTACCTAGCAGTTAGTCCACCAGGGGTAAATACATGGCATTCAGCAGTTAGTACCCAGTAGTAAGTACATGGCACCTAGCAGTTAGTATCGAGCAGTACGTACATGGCACCTAGCAATTAGTACCCAGCAGTAAGTACATGGCAGCTAGCAGTTAGTACCCAGCAGTAAGTACATGGTACCAAGCAGTTAGTGCACCAGGGGTAAATACACAGCACTCAGCAGTTAGTACCTAGCGGTATGTACATGGCAGCTAGCAATTAGTACCCAGAGGTAAGTACATATTACCTAGCAGTTAGTGCACCAGGGATAAGTACATGGCACTCAGCAGTAGGTACCCAGCAGTTAGTACATAACAGCTAGCAGTTAGTACCCATCAGTAAGTACATGGCCCCCAGCAGTTAGTACCCAGCAGTAAGTACATGGCACCTAGCAGTTAGTACTCAGCAGTAAGTACATGGCACCCAGTGGTAAGTACATGGCACTCAGCAGTTTTTACCCAGTAGTAAGTACATGGTACCTAGCAGTTAGTCCACCAGGGGTAAATACATGGCAGCTCTAGCAGTTAGTACCCAGCAGTAAGTACACACAGCTAGCAGTTAGTACCCAGCAGTAAGTACATGGCACCCGACAGTAAGTCTCCCACAGTAAGTACATGGCAGCTAGCAGTTAGTACCCAGCGGTAAGTACATGGTACCTAGCAGTTAGTACCCAGCAGTAAGTACATGGCAGCTAGCAGTTAGTACCCAGCAGTAAGTACATGGCAGCTAGCAGTTAGTACCCAGCAGTAAGCAGCAGTAAGTACATGGCACCTAGCAGTTAGTACATGGCACCCTGCAGTTAGTACCCAGCGGTAAGTACATGGCAGCTAGCAGTTAGTACCCAGCAGTAAGTACACACCTGAGACTTGCAGGTAAAGTTATACAATCATTCCTTCTCACCTGATGTCCCGATCCTGATAGAGAAATTGTATCTGTGTGTAAATTCATTCCCAGAGGAATGCCGATCCCGGGACTGGCTGGGCTTCATCCAGGCAACTTTCCCCAGTCCTCCCCTGTCAGGGACTCATTCCTCTGTCTCCTCCTGGATGATGATGGCACAAGCAGCAGCCATCAGGGAATGATCCCGCGGCTCAGGGAGCACACACAGAGCTGTAGTAGGGAGTCATGATGAGTGAGAGGAGCCCGACATCACAGCGCGCAGCACTCTCATCCCTTTAGATGTGCATGCTCCTTGCTGCACCGCAATATAACCGCTAGGTGGTGCTGCCGCTCATGTGTCAATCAATCGGCTACATTGTGATCATAGGAGATCACAGTACAGAGAGAGAAGAGGGAGGGGCCCAGACTGCCTGGGGGGATGGAAAACATTAGACCATTATAAGTGGTCTCTGCACTGATCAGTCTCATTGGAATATTTCTGGGATAATTTATGTAAAAATAGTCCAGGTTCTATATTGTGAAAGTACTTTTTTTTTTAAAAGTGTTATATGAGGTTGGCAAAGACATGATAAATGACATTGGTGTACTAGTGAGACCTGATATTCAAAGATCTGCATAGGGAATGACAAATGTTACAGGGTTTCTGTAGGATGCCCAAGGAAAGAGACCCTTCCTGCCATGAGATACACACACATATACATATATCCCCCCCACCATTATTATATCATTAACTGTCCCTCAAAGGGGCTCAAAATCTAACGATTCAATGTTTTTCTTTATTTGCATGTATATGGAAATGTATATGGAGATGCACCACATATATGTTCTTTTTATTTTGACCGGAGATATACTTTTCTTATTAAAGAAAAAACAATATGACTACAAGGGAACCTGCACTTTTCAATTTCCCAACCCCCACAATAAGGACATTTATCAATATTTATTATAATATGTTTACTTATTTTTATTTATGTATAATATTTATTATACCATGTTTCTTTTTCTGTTCATATTATTTATATTAAGCTCCAGATAAGGAAGGGATTCTTCACTGTAAGGTCTGTGAAAATGTGGAATCGGCTCCCTCAGGAAGTAGTTTCAGAAAATAATATAATATTTGTATGCTTTTCCAGAAGCACAGAATATCCAGGGTTCCAGGGAACATCTGATTGCCTCACGGGATCAGGAATCATGTTTCATCAGGAATCATCAATCACGGGATCATGTTTATCCAGATCTCTTACTTTCTTTATTTATCTATCATCAAGTTAACACAGGATCCTCTCATCCACATGTTTCACTGTCTGTATCTGTCATTTGCAACCCCTATTTAATGTACAGCGCTGCATAATATGTTGGCGCTATATAAACACTGTTTAAGAATAATAATAATTTATTGTGTTTTAGTCACATCCCCCGTGTTCACTGATTGTTAGATTCATTAATATTTTATCAGATTCACCAGGACAATCTGTCTTATCCATAATGCACCACACAACCATGTTAGCTAACTTGAGGGGCCAATGACAGGTGCCCTGCACTGAGTAATGTCCCTGGGAATGTCGGGTGATGTCACTGATGGAATCTGGTCATCAGGATTCCCTGCACTGTTACTGCAATCGGAGTATTTGTAAGTTTGCAGCAGTAATGTGAGTGGCTAATATAGTCAGCCATGGGGTCATCATGATTGATGCTGGGATTACATCAGATGTGAATGATATGAATTTAATTCTGGAACAATGAAAAACATTATTTTATAAATCAGTAATTATTGTGTTGTGTTTTTCAATAAAGTATTATTGGATGGTGCTTAATTTTATTAAACTCTTTTGGGGAATGGGTAAGGGGTATTTATGTATGTCCCTCCAGGCGTGACGGCTATCTAAAGATATTTAAAAAGATTTCCAAATTTCATGATGAGAACTTCTAACAAATCCTTCACATCCGTGGTGTAGGCTGTGGGGAGAGGGCCATGTCCCTCAATATGGTACCCCACCCCCAATGTTAAGGGGAAAGCATGGGGCCTGGTATGGACTAGCAGGGAGGTATGTGATCACTGCTCCCCCTTTCCTTGGCTACCCTTTGATCAATTCTTGGAAAGCGTCTGTCAAGTTAAGATGTCAACCCATGCTTTTTACATAAAATACACACATCATTAAGATATCCAACAAGCAAATCATTGGATTTTCAGTCTTGTCACAGTAAAGGATCCCCTCTCTGATGAACAATTTATTTTATTTATTTTCTATGCAGCATGGCAATCCTGCAGCAAACCAGACTCATAAATTCTCATAACTACTACCCATAATCTGTTCATCTGCATATCTATCTCTCTATTTATCACTTTCTCTTTTTCGCACTTCTCTTTCTCTCTCTGTTATGTATCTTGTGTAATTAAATGGACATAGTTTTCATTTAGATATATAAAAGTGAAACTAATAATAATATATTTTATAATGGTATTGTTGTATTATGCATTTATGCAAATACATAAACTATGAGCTGTTGTGCTTTATTAATATGTTTTTATTTTTTATTTATTATTATTCTGTCTACATTTCCATTCAGTAATCAGGTCATATCACTGTTTGTGTGAAAATGTTAAACTGTTCAGAAAATGAATTAGGGGTGATATGAGTTCATATGAATATATATATATAGTGATATGAATTCAGGGACACCTCACACAATTGGTGCCCAGGGCCAATAATATTTCAGTTCTCTTCTAAATGAATCTCGTTGTTGTGCAGTAAAAGACTGAAAAGTACATGCAGCTGCAGTGGTTATTTAATGTACTACACAAATATAAAGTGAACTACAGTCATTTTGTACGTGTGCACACTTAAAATTTCATTATTCCTTTGAACATATTATCCATTTGAGAAATTCCAATCTAATGGAAAAGCAGAACATTATTTTATGGAGCTTTGTTTATATCATCATATTCAAGCTAGACTTTAAAAATTAACATTTATTTTATGTGTAATGCCCTATCAAGTGCATAAAAAAGAACAAAAAAAAGGTTTTTAAAGAATATAATTGGATATTCAAAGCACACAGGTTCACAGAATTCAAAGTGGAACTTTAATTCCATACTTAAAAATTATGAAAAGGCATTCGTTTATTGCAGAAGAGACAGGAGAAGCCCCTTCCGCAATAAAACATGCTTACTTGCTGTTTCACAATCTACTTCTTGTAATATACTGAGTTGTGCTTTTGCATGCAGAGATGTGCCAGGTAATGAACTAGCACTCACATGCCCGGCTAATCAAGATCACTGATTACCAGGAAGAGGATTGGGTAACAATGGTGTTTCTGGAGCAGACAGGTGAGTGCAATTAAAAAATGCTATCAGGCAGGTAAGGTTATTTGATTGCAGATGGGACATCCTCTGTCTCTTCTCAAATAAAAGATGTAACTGGTCAAAATTTAAAAGATTTATTTTTGCTTTAACTCTCCCCACCCCCACAACATGAACATTCACCTTTCTAACTAAACAGCCTCCGCTTTGTACAGAGCACAGAAGATCAACGCCTGTTTTGATGGGCTAGAGCCAGACTACTGATAGGTACTACCTGGGAGCCAAATGGCTGTGTGGTTGTGGCCTTAACCCAATAGAATGATCTCCTCTGAAGTTTCTATTATATTTCGGTTTATTGTGACTTGCTAACATTTAGCCTGCAAAGAAGTCTGAAAACTTTCTCCATGCATGGATCCTCTAATTGGCTGCATATTTTACAGTTCCCAAAGTCTAAAGGGTCCTTAGAATGTGCAGTTAATAAGCAATCATTTTCACACTGAGAATGTGCCTTTCCTGCAGCCACCCAGTGTATTGCCAAGTAGCTACAATTGAAGGAACTGCATTGCATGGATTCTTTGTCTCCATGATGGGAATTGTAAGTGATAAGTTAAATTGTACTTAGCTAATATCAATATCTTTGTATGTCTATATGTTGCTTGTATGATGGTTTATTGTTTTTCTTGTTTTGATGTTTATTATTCATCTTTAGCTTTCATAGTAGCTCCTGAGGAAGCAGACTCTATTGTCTGTGAAACGCGTTGAGTTAGAACTCTTTGAGACCATATTACTTTTATTTCTTCACCTTGGAGGCTATTATTTTATTATGATGGTTAAAAACTGGATGTTTAATAAAGTTTGCAGGCATTTAATGTGAATTATGGTTCAAAGTTTTATGTCTTAAAAGTCTCATTTATGTTATCTTGTTAGGATGTAATGCACACTGAGAATATGGTAAAGCTTTCTGATCGACTGCATGAATGAATATATAAATATGAACATTCAGTGTTTCTCAACCAGGGTTCCTCCAGAGGTTGCAAGGGGTTCCTTGAGCAATGAGGAATTTGGACCTCTCAGGTTAGTTACCACTGACACCGATGATCTTTTTGGCTATCTGTAAGGATGACATTCTTTCCACTGACCACCACATTAATGTACTGTAAGCTGTGGATATAGTAATTGTAGCAGGGGTTCCCTGAAAACCTTAAAGTTATTTGAAGAGTTCCTCCATGTCATAAAGGTCAAGAAAAACTGCTTTAGATTGAAGAATTCTGTGCTGTATGGTTAGTACTAACATTTGAACAATAATGTTAAACAGAAGCTGAAAGATTTGATATTTGATTAGGATGTGAGGCTTAAAGTACAAGTCATTTCCCTTCTCTACCCAGTGGTGCCAATATTTTAACCTTGCTACTTGGAATCATTATAAATCAGGACACGATGATGTACAGTGGATAAAGAATTACTTCCTTTAAATTTACATTTTTTTGCCTTAAATGAAAATGCAAAAATAATTCCTCAGCTGTATTAATTTAATGCAACCTACAATGGCCGAGAAAAAGATTCAGAAAAAAGAAGAAAAAAAAAAGAAAGACAATTACTGGGATGAATACTTGTAATCAAGTCAACCAAAATAATCACATTCTTCATTGCACACCAAGCTATGCCATTGGCTTCTGTGATCAATTTTAATATATTTAATTGGTTCAGCATTTATTCCTGAAGCATTGGCAGTGCAACTGAAAGCAAACATTAGATAGAAGGCACTGGCAAATTATCTCAGGGATTAAGTTGTGGACCGGCACAGGAAATGGATAGAACAAAATGTCTAAGCTGTTACAAAGTCCTGGGAGTAATAACTACTATTGGTACTACTAGGACCCTTTTATTACTGGTAGGTGTGAACAAATATGGAAAAATAAAAGGGGTATAGAGAGGGGTAACCCCTTTGTAATTAGGGGTCATTGATACAAAGATGACCACACCAAATTTAGCTGCATCAGTTTAGTTGACAATAGCTCTATGGGTAATTTTAACACCTAATTAGTTTTTACATTTTTTAAGTACATAAGGATTTACATGGTTACATCATGTCAGTTAGGTTGAAAATATCCATGCAGGTCCATCAAATTCAACCACTAGGGAAATAAACATATCCCAGATAAAAATCCTATAGACATAGTTGATCCAGAGGAAGGCAAAAAAACTCTGGCTTCAATTTGATCCTACAGGGGAAAAAATCCTTCCTGATTCTATTCGATACACTGATTTAATACAATTAGGGTTTTGAATTATAGGCTGAAAAATAAAAAAATTTGAAAATATTTATTTATTTTCATATTTTTTTCTAAATCCTATTATTTTTTAAACAACATAAAAAACAGTTATTCTTTTTGTGTGCAGAACACGAGAAAAATACAGTGGCCGCTGCAATGGTTCAGGTTTGTTCACAATCAACCTCTTGTAATCACAAGGGTTGACTGTCATGATTTGGATTCAGTTAAATTTTGTCAAAACCAGTTACACTACAATTTCAGTTTCTTTATTGTTACATGGAATCTCCATTGAAGACTACAGTAACTAACTTTTGCAGTTGATTGCAAAGCTGAATTTATTATGGCAAATGAAAACAAATACAGCGCATTCCAGTGAAGGAATAAGAGAATGACAGGCACTATTCAACAAGTGTATTTCTGACATAACAATAAATTTGATTTACAGACAAAACTTGGGGGAGAAGGAAGCAGTGGGAACTTGCAAATTTGGTGACAACATTATCAGGGGCTTTTTAAACATGAACTGTATTATTTGGTGGGGGTGAGCTGTATTATGGCACAGACTTACCTGTTTGTAGCAGCCCTGCAACAATGACAGGTCAGGCCTTGAGGAAGCCACCATCTTCACCATTGACTCCATGGCAGACTATAGAGCGCGCGGTGATGCTCTTTAGCCATTGGATACATTACATACTTTGCATGCACTGTACTGCTCTACGGTGTAGAGCTGAGACAAAATGCCACCAGGAGACAGGGTTTTATTTTTGGGCAAAAGAGACATTGCATTATCACTACCTTTTAGTGACTTTTTGTTTAAGATTAGGTCACCTTTAAGTTGAATAGTCACCAGTCATAGCCTTCAGTACAGGTAGACTGAATTAATAGTAAGCCAAATTTCTGCATGTATTTTCAACAACCTATATTCTTGACTTGAATATCATTGTCATATTGCTCATCCCCAGCGATCACCATGTCATAGCTGTCATGGCAAGTACATGATTGACAACTGCTGGGTTTCTGCCAATGGTGATCAGAGCCAGTCAGATAGCTAGCAGTACACATCATTACATGCCACTAACTGCCAAATATGGAGCATACATTTATTTCCATTAGCATGGGGACCCATGAATGGGAAGATCCATTTACAGATTCCAGGTCTCTCTCTGAAGCAAGACATTTCATTTACTTATTCCAAATGTTTTTTTCTCTTTTATTGCTATCAGTGGAAATCAATGGTTGTAGCACATGATATATTTAATTGAATAGGCATTTGAGTTGCTCCAATTACAACCTGCCAATATTTAGCCAAAAGAATAGAAAATGCTTTAATTATAAGCAAAACTGCTGATCAGCTGTATGAAAAATATTGCAAATTCTTTCTACACATGCTTGGCATATCACAACTACATCCTAAATGTCATTTTTTTGCATATAAAAAGCCTAAACGTTTTTTGACTCTGACACCTATTTACAGTGCTGCTTGAAATTGGAGCCCAAACTTGAACCTTTCCTATTTGTTCCTAATCCAGCTTTGCTCCAGGCCTGACAGATGTCAGAAAAAAAATTGATGCAATTCAATGGTTAACCATGAACGAGTGTTCACAGTGGGCAACTGTACGTGCCAAATGTTTTCATGATGAGTTCAAATGAGTTCATTAATACAGCAAGAATGCAATTGTTTGCAGAGCTCAGCAGAACACCATACTGACAGCTCATGCAATCATTAATATATTGTGCATTTATAACCTGTAGAGGAAGTGACTTGAAGGATATGATAGAAACTATAGTTAGAAGAATACCATTCTTGTTCCTTCAGTCTATAAATGACCATTGCAAGACTGCAGTTTTTGCCTTTTACAATGCAAATCAATCGGTTTTCATAGAAAGAGAAAGCTGCCATTGCATTGTTGTAATGCTGAGCAAGGACCACAGTGAATCTCAACATGTTTTAAGTAGCACAGATTATGGAGTAATGCTAGAATAAAATAATCCAATAAAACTTTATAAAATGTTGGGATCTACAATCTCTGATGAATGCATGTAATTATTTATTTTAGGATGTGAATTGTGATTATTAAAATGTTTTGGATTTTAGACATAGGCAGGCAGTTTAGAAACTGTTTTGTAGGTTATAATGTGTAATTTTTTTTAAAAGAAGAGGCAAAAGGAAAGACAGGCTTTTAAAGGCATTTATGTAAAAAAAACAAAAGATTACTTCACATAAATTTAGCCTAAGCTAAATAGAGATCTGCTGAAATAGTTTCTCATCTAAAATACTGTTCCTCATCTAAAAGGTACTGTGCTCGTATGTTACAACACATGGCTCTTGTTAACAAATTCACACGATATTTTGGTTTACATCAACTAAATAGTTTCGGCTTCCTACACGTTTCACCAAATAGGCTTCCTCAGGGGATTTAAGGAGACATGTACGGTCAGTATCCCTTGTGCGGAGCTTATAGGTAGATAAACAAGGAATGCCACTTAAAACATGGAAAGAACTCTTCCTAGAATATTATTTATGTTGAATCAGTAATCTACTTATGATTATTGATGAAAGGAAGGTCATAGGTTAGTGACCCCCTGCCTGGAGTAAGGCCAAAGTGCCCAGTTTGTAACTGGGTTTTACTGTATTATATAAAAAGATTATGGGGCCAGGTGTCTTTAAGATTAACACCATGATAGTGGGGATAGAACTCATGTCTAGGATCTATATCACTACAAGCAAAAGAGTAATGAATGCCGTATAGGAAAAAGACTTTATACTTCCAGAGTAGATATGCAATAGCCAGACAAGGTGGATTGTTATATCGTTGCTGATACAGATAAATAGGGAGGCTCTCAGTCAATCTCTAAAGGCCTCTAAAGGCAGATTAATTGTTATGGTTATAATGTGTATTTACAATTTGGGTATTTCACCAAATAGGACTGGCTAGAGGAATTTTGGTATTGCTGATTGGAACCTAGACTGTTCCATTGGGGTGTTGAGCACCATCTTTATTATTTGCATATGAATATTTAAAATATAGCACACATATAACAGGCTAATTTTTATCTCTGTAGTTTATAAAAAAAACATTTCCCTATGTGAATTACCAATATTTACTAGTCTACTGGTGTTAAACTAGTAGTCTTTCCTTGTGTCCTACAGCATGACCTCCGTTTTTGCTAAAAGAACCAATGCTTCTGAAATACCCAGCCCACCTGGCACCAACAACCATGCCACATACAAGGTGACTTTAATCAGCTTTCTTCCTTATTATGATGCTCAGTTTGAAACTCACCTTGTCTTCTTCACAATGTCTAAATGCCTAAATTTATTAAGTCGCTATGATTGGCTGATTAGATGTTTGCGTTAACAAGGTGTACTTAGTAAAATGGGTAGTGAGTGTCCTCCCCTTCCTTCTGCCAGCTAATGCATACAGTGCTGAATGATTGTTTATGGGTGAATATAATCTATACTCACACGTGAGCATTTCAGATCATTGCCAGAAGATATTTCCCATTGGTAGACATTTTTGGAGACATTATTGTCTGATTATGTATTGGTTATTTTAAACAACATTTATTAAGCGTGTATGCAGGGATTTCAATCAGATGCAATTCTGGCTCCAGACCATAATCTACAACATGCATGACTGAGTTGGATACAAAAGGGGATGTATAGGTTTTCAGTGATTTTTAGATTAACCCTTTGACTGCCAAAGACATCTCCTCCACTTGCTTTGCTGACTGCGCTGCATATTGTAGATGTGTTTCTACAGTGCTTCCAGAAGGGCTTTTAGAGTCCTTCTCCTGACCCTGCTCAGGCTGGCACCGGCCAGAGCCGTGGAACACCCAAAGGGCCAGATGAACAACTGTATTGGGTTGTATACGGCCCGCGGGCTGTATTTTACCCATGCCTGGTCTAGCCCCTTCTTACCACCATTGCACAGTTGCATCCTAGTGTAAACATTCTTGCACAATAAATTTTCTTGGACACTCCTTTGATCTCCTTACCATATATTTTATCTAAGCTTATTTCTGAGAATTTCTATTCACTGTACACTTCCCCACTTAGCTCAATAAGAAGTGCACAGGCAAGAGCAGCAGTGAAGATGTAAAGCAAGTCAGGGACACAGCGGTACATTGGCCATTTTTAGGGAAGAAAGTACTCCTGATGACCTTTGAATTATGTCTGTAATATTATAGAGACATGATTAAGTTCTGTTGCCACATTACACATTGATACATTACAGTAGGTTTTCCTGCCAGTTGGTTCCTCGTGCTAATTTTCTCTCAGTCCTGTTTTACTTTGAATTTGTTATTTTATGCAAGTGATTTTCATTTGGCTATGGTGTCTGAATATGCTCTGCAAGTTCTGCTTTTTTAGGCTGTGTTCTGCTCCATGTGTACAGTTTATTGTACCAATAAATCCAATTCTATAACCAATAACCCTCCATGCTTTGTCCTGGACCTCAGCGGTTCAGTAAATTAATTGGATTTCTTATTTTAGTGTTTATGGGTGACATTGTTGTCCCGGCAAATCTTATACCTAAAATTCTCATACTCAAGGAAATTGTGGTGATGCTCTGCCTGGATCCATGAGCTAGATAATCCTCAAGGCAAACTAGGCAGGAACATGGCTCAGGGTCTGGAAATGTTTAGTGGGTGGAAATACAACCTTCATGCTCCTGTAAAAAATCAGGGACACAGCACAATTGTTCAAAATTCTTCCTCCTAACAAGTTAGACAATGCAAAGCCAAAAAGCAATACCTTACCTTGATCCCATTCTTCCTTAATCAATAGCTTTACAGTTAACTCCTAACCTGGGAACCCCTTATCACATTCAGCATTATAAAGATATAAGGATAGAAGATATATGAAGCTGTTCATGGAATTCCAGCCGTTTGAGAACCTATTTAAGTTCTATCCACATTTTGCTTGCATTGCTGGAAGCTCGGTCCTCTGTAATATTGCTGTTGTACATTTTGTCCCCTTTCAGAACTCCTCCAACCTACATTGTTATGTGACTGCTAATAATAAATTCCATCCCGTTACTAGGAAAGAAGAGGGAGGTGAAGAAAGGTCACAGACGACATACAATGGTTTCATCTCACTGAAGGAAGTGGAACTGTCACATAAACCAGATTAATCAATGAACAAAATGACATTACATTCAATAAGGGTTTCTAAACATTACTGCTAAATGCTGGTTTTCATAGTGATATATTTTCTGTGCAATAAATTTCTACTTTTCTTGTATGAATATAAAGTTGTTAGTTAAAAAGTTGTTTCTTTCATTTACGCATTTTAAGTCAGTAGCTTAAGTGATTGTTAAAGTTCTTCAAAAAATTAGGTGTAAATGATTAAAGTATTGTGGTCCCATCCAGAGGTGGACATAGGAAGGTGCAAAGAAAGCCACTGTACGAGGGCCCAAAACCCTCCTCACCCAAATTAGGTGTAAATGATTAAAGTATTGTGGTCCCATCCAGAGGCGGACATAGGAAGGTGCAAAGAAAGCCACTGTACGAGGGCCCAAAACCCTCCTCACCCAAAAATGTCCCCCACGGGAGTCCCAAGTAAGTTCTGCACAGGAGCCCACTATTGGCTACATCCGCCACTGGCCCCATCTGATTTGTTAATTTTTGTAGAAAAAGGACATTGCTTGCTGTTCTCCTGCCTCTCTACAACTTGTCTGTCATTTAGTAGAAAGATCTCCCACCATATAGGGTCTACATTGGGTCGGTCAGCTGTGTACGTAGGACCAGGTTTTCCATTAACTTTCAGAAATGTATTTTATATGTGTATTTAGCTGTTTGCATGGAGAAAAGCTTCCTAGAAAACAGTGGATGCCCGCTGAAAGGAGACAACATATGTACCTTTCCGGAGGCCAGTGTCTTAAAATGCTGCAGGCTCGCTTCTGTCCACCCACTGCAAGAATTCACATCATTTTAAGTGTGTGATCCTTTTATGAACTTGGGTTTCTTGTGCTAGATTGTATGTTAATACTGGACCAAAACCAACTGGAATCCTTGCAGTGCAACAGTAAAGCAGTGACTTTTCAAAACAAGATAAGTATGTTAGGTCTTCTTCTAGTAGGAAGAGTTTCTATACTAAGCTGGCAGAATTTCTTAAACTCTGTATGCCAGAGGAATTAATTACCCAGGAATCTCTAATAATCATGAGGAGCCCTGATAATGAGATAACGCCCTTTGAATCCAATTGCATTTGGCCAACATACCAAGCAAGCCTTCTTCTTATACTGGGCATCTGTAGTAAGACATCCCTTTACAAAAGGCATTGGGTTAAGTGAACTGGATTAAGGCAGCCAATTAAATCCTAAAAACAGGTGTTATTCTTTTTTCCTCACCTAACACATTAAAACGAATAATTGTTATCATGAGCAAAATGTCCATTCTAATGTGCTGCATGGGGTTGCTTTTTAAAATTAATAGAACAATAACCTCATTGTGGTCTGCATGTTATAGAAATAGAATTACATTCTATTTAAATTTATGGTGGTAGTCCAAAGATTCCTGCAAAAGTGTCCATACTAGGCAAAGAAAATTTGATTGATTGGGAAAACAGAATAAAAGTGAATTGGTTGCTAAAAGTGGTCAAAATGTGCTCTGCTAAGGAAGCTATTTAATGTAGGGCATTGCTGCCTCTGACTGCTAGTGTCAGGAAATGGTAAGAAAGGCTGAAATCACAGTTGATTTGCTAACTGCTCTCATTGCTGGAGGCTCTGACATGAGTAAATAAAGTCTACCTCTACCTAAATAGCCAACTCCACATACACATAGTACAAGACAAGCCATGGTAAGTCAGTAGAGGGGGGATAACCAGCAACAAAGGGACTACAGGCAAAGCTGTTATTTGACCTCTTTTTGCCTTTTTCGGCCATATCCCCCAGAGTTTAGTTCTTTAAAGCTGGGCTCCAGAACACAAATGCAAATATACACATGTATGGGAACTGTTTTACATGCCAAAGGGTTTTGTTCCTTTAGTCCAAAGTTTTACACAATATTTTGGTACCACACTGCCAGTCTGGGGGCCTGATTTTTTGTCTTGCCAAAACAAATCCACTTTTGACTTGTGCAGTTGTACTGAAATTGATTTGTTTGATTTCACTGCCAGAATCAGCTCCTTACATGCATTTAAATCTCCAGCAAGTTAGAAAGCTCACATAATTTCCTGGCTGGAAGATATCATCTTATCCTATCCTCTCCACCCTTACTGTCCCACAACTTTTATTCATTATGTTTCAATTATTTCATGTTGTTCATGAAGGCTCACCATCACATTGGGCATTACCTAGGGCAGTGTATCTAAGGCAGGAAGCTTTGTACAGCACCCTGCCAACCCCTCACACCAGTCATGATCTACCTGCATTGTACGGACAAGCACTGAAACTGTTGCCTCTAAAATAAGGTATGTATTGTAAATGGAAAGATTTTATTTAAAAAGTGTCATAAGTATATTAATAAAGTCAGAAAGGAAACTGTAGGGTAGACAAAACTATAGCAGAATAAACTTCAGTTTACAAATACAATGTACTATCCCTCCGCTAGCCTGTAATTGAACAGTGAAAAGAGAAGCAGCGGACTAGTGAGATCATTACTCTAATTGCTCTGCACTTCATTCTTTGTTACCAGAAAAGTACTGCAGTATATCTAAATGACTTTGCTCCAATACTATATTCTTGGATAGAAAACATGTAAGGCACGGGTACTGCCAAGTCAAGTTTAAGTGCTTATCCTATTTTTTTAAACCTTAGAGCCAATTCCATACTCTATATTGCAACAATGCATGTGTAACCGTGTTTGTTACTGCAAAGTTATTAGGTTATTGTCAATGGCACCCCATCTCATATATGGATGCATTGTAGTGCACGATTACCTGTGTTCCAGGGCTTTGCGCTTGAAAAAAAAATGGTGCTGTCCAATTTTATGTCGATTCCAAAATGTTTATCTAACTTGGCTGCTTTACATTTAATAACATACAATACAATGCCTAATCCTCATGCATATCTGTTAACACAAACACCTGAATTGCAAAGTGAAAATGGACCATTAATATTTTAGGTTGGTGACATTTGTGCCCCACATTCACCTAAAACTCACCATTAAAATGCAAAACAGTGTAACTTCATATGTACCGTATATGGTGGTGATTTTAAAGGAGATGCAATTAATAGTTTAAGGAATACAGTAAATCTATATTCTTTTCTTACAGTACATTCAGTACAGTAAAACATTATTTCAGGTTAGACAAGCAGCTGTAGAGTAGAAAGTGTTGCACATCAGATTGCCTCTTGTTCCGTAGACATGAAATAACCTTATGAAGATAGGCTTACTGAATCCCGGCAAGCGTATAACGTGAACAAATCTACTTTGCCCTTCAGCTTACTGCTTTGTGTACACCAGTTCCCATTTACTCATGTCCTTTAGGAGAACACTTATTTTCTGCATGCCTAGTTGTTATGCTTACTGGTAAAAGTGATTTGACCCTGCGGGTGTCTAACCTTTTTTTACTTTTTTTTAAATAATAAAATTTGTATGGTCATTGTATGGTTTCCAGGAATTCTTAATGCCAAAAATGGACACTTACAGCAGAAAATATAGGAAGGAAAGATGCAGTGTGCATAGCCTCCAACAGCTAAAAATATAAAGTGCAATTGGGGCGAAAAGGTGAAAAAACACTGTGCACTGGCATTTACAGAGTGTTAATGGATTGTTGAATTAGGCCAGCAGGCAAATTAATAATAGGCCTGCCAATACATAACCGGCACAATAAAGTGTCTGCTTTTACCTGTGTCTTTCTCCAGCATCCACCACCATAGGTTCTAAAGCACACCCAGGTAAAGAAATGCATGTGTGTAGCCACCTTGTATCACAATATACAGTAAAGCAATATTGTCTGTTCACATATCATGTGATTTATCTCCTTGCAAGGGATAGTTCACTTAGCTTAGTCAATTAATATTAAGACAGCACCTACATACTACACAGAGATTTACAAAGTCCATAGTCATATCCCTATCATTAACTTTTTTTAACATTAAGTCATTTAATCATTAACATTAAGGGGCTCACAATCTAATGGGCCTGATTTATTGAAGCTCTTCAAGGCTAGAGAAGATACACGTTAATCAGTGAAGCTGGGTAATTCAGCAAACCTGGAATAACTTTCTTAAAAGTCATTTGCTATTTGTTAGCAAATGATTTCAATCCTGGACCAGATCTATTGCAGGTTTGCGGGATCTCCCAGCTTCACTGATGAAAGTGTCTCTACCATGTTGTTAACATAGTCCAAAGGCCAATTTTTTTTTTGTGAGGGGAAGTCAATTAACCTAAATGCACATTTTTGGGATGTGGGAGGAAACCAGAGTGTTGCACCTCAAGATTGTTTATAGATATAAATGTATACCGGTATATAATGAATGTGTATAGGTGCAGGAATGTTGTGTGTACACATGAAAACCTATTGTATCTTTGTACTGGCCTCTGGCCCGCCTAGGGGGTCTCTAATTCAAGGAGTTCACAGGAATAACAAGAGGTAGTAAATACCGATAGAGGGTTTGGGTTTGCCAATGAACCACAAACAAACAAACAGATGAAAGAACAGATCACTAGTAGGGCCTTCAAACGGCAATTAATCCATCAAGCAGGAGATGGATGCATAATCAAACAGATGGGTTGGGTTGATTACCCAGCTGGACCTCTGGTTGACCCTTAAATTTAGATTCCAGCAAGAGAGTCTTATATCAAATTTAGTTGGGAGGTCCATCAAATTACCTTAACCAATCCCAATCTAGTGGGGTGTGTGCCAACTGATAGTCATTGTACAGAACACACCCACTAACCAATCCAAGAGTCCCAATGTTACCTAATGGGACTTAACTATATAAAGGGGAGCTGGAATATAACAAGGGGGAGAAAAGGGAATAATGAGACTTCTTAGGGAACAAAGCTCCTGGGGTACCCCTCAACATCTTTACAGGTAGCTATAACACATTCCTGAATTGCATTCTTATATGAATATCAACCGCATGGCATGAAGTGTGAGGGCAGACTAAATGGAGGAGCAGTAATGACCACCAGCTGCAGCTGAGACAAGAGGTGTGGTCATTACAAACAACAACACAGAAACAAGTAAAAACAAAGAGACTGTCAGATAACCTCACATGTAGCTTGTCTGACAGATCCTCAAACTTCAGTCACGGAAGGGACTGTGACAGATTGATACAAAGAGATCATGTAGGCTGCCATGTTTGACCTGATTCTAAAAAGATCCAGCTTGCCTGGTTGGTGTTCTGCTCCTCTGCCTTTAATATCCTCTGAATGTGTGCTCAGCTAAATGTCACATAACTTGTCACTTGGTTATCTGTATGCTTGTTTCAGGTTTGGGACTAAACTACTGACACCACAAGATTAGAGGAGAAAAAAAGAACTGTCCAAAAATTCAAGAGATTCTAAGGGCATGAAAATAACATAAATCATTTAAAAAAAAAACATAACAATAGAAATATTTAATCCATATACACAAAAAAAAAGAAAAATCATCAACACAAGACAAAACATTTGGTAGTCTTAATTTATCACATATGTCCCAAAAACACGTTTCACAGACCATATTGTCTGCTTCTTCAGGTTTAAAACATTTGATATCAATAAAATTCAATAAAATACAAGTCACCCCACCTGTGTTTGACTCATGGCTGAGGGCAATAGAGGCACATCATTTGACATGGAACGGGGGAAGGAAAATCCACCCACAAAATTAATGAAGTATGCTATATTTTAGGTTAAACTTATTTTCTGTGAATCTTACCAAACTTCATTCAAAAGTTAACTTCATCTAACATGTGTCAGCACAGGTCCACTCCACAGACGCTGATGGAGACCCCATTCCCTGGTGGAGAATCAGACAATGCCATTGAAACACACGGACCTAGAAAATCCTCCTCTAGTGAATGTTCCAGTGAATGTCAGATTCACTGCTTTATAAATATACCTCTTATGTGCATTGTGATACGGCAATCCATTCATTATGAATGGACTACCAAATGCACCGGAACACTAGAAAAACAAAGTATATGCAGCAATTTTCTGACACAAGGGAATGTGTTATTGTGCATTGTAGTCTGATGCATTTATTTCGGTGCTGCTTTGCATGATATGCGCTAATGTACATTTCAATAATTAACACAATAATGCACTCATTACCTCTGTTTGTTCCTAACATTAATGGTCTATACCACAGAGATGTAACAATTGCTATTTATGATATTTTACAGAACTTTGGAAATGTACTGTATATTAATTCTCCTCCATGCAGTTCTGCTCAAACATTTTAAGATTATCTGTGTATAGTTGGCTGGCTCCCTTTTAGTTAGGTAAAAGCTTTTTACTTAAAAATTTAATCTGCATATAATTACCTTTTTGCAATTTGAGATTATCACTGTGTACCATGTGCAAAATAACCACTGAACACTAATGGTGTCCTGAAATAATCGTTTTATTTATTTTCATTGCTTCTGTGCTGCTCACCAAAAGGGGCTTTATATATAATCACACACAGCTCATGGCAGAACTGGTGTACTGAGTCTTTATATCACATTAATACATTATTATGGCTTAAAGTTTGGATTTCTCAACATAATGCCAACTTGGCGTTTTAAAGAGCCAATTTATGGAATTTATAATCTGCCTTCCCATTCTGCTTTTTCAGACGCATTACTGGTGAAGTATAGAAACATTTAAGGGTCTTTTTTAAAAGCCATGAGTTTGATTTAAACATTATATAATAGAGAATCAATTACTGTCATTGACACACATGGATCTGTAAGATGTGTCACCAAAGAAAGTTTCAGTGAATGTACAAAACTAGACCTCTTAGAGTTGGTTGTGTGAAAAGTTTTGCACTGGGACCGATAGCCCTGTAGTTAAGCCTAGGGTGACAAAACTGGCTTGCTGTATTTTATCTCCAAAGAACAGTAATGTTACCATAGGACAGTTAGTGTATTAGAACTACAAACATTCACCCTTTTCACCAACATAACATAGGGGGAGGATTTATCTATTCTGTAGACCAGCGGTCCCCAAGAAAATTTTGGTACCCTTGGAGGACTCTGCTTGGGGGAGGGGACACAACCCACCTATGCTCCCATCACAGGCTCAGACCTGCCATGGGACAGTGGGTGGGTTCTGGCATCATGTCGTCACTCTGGGGGAAGTTTCTTCCACTTTGAGTGACACACGGTCCCCGCGTTTGGTTCCCTGTACATTTAGTGGTCCTTGACGTCCAAAAGTTTGGGGAGCACTGCTGTAGACAACAGAGGGCTGGAAGCATTGCTTGAGATAACATTGTAGAATGCACAGGAGTGTGATAGATCCCTGGATGTTTCCACTTACTTAACAGATATAACCCATTGCTTGCAGTAGTATGTTTACCATACTAGAAAGAATGAAAAGAAGAGAGATTCACACTTAAGAAAGCCTGTAGCTTGAATTGCATTTATTTGTCCAGTGTTCCCTTACATAGGTTTTAATGGTCTCTTAAAGTGGAACTAAAGTTAAATTTTTAAAAATTCACACTTAACTTTACTTCTGAAGATCCCTCAATCCCTTTGGAGCTTTCCTCGATTTAGTCCTGCGTTGTCCTGGTTCCTTACTTTATCCCAGTGCAGTGAAAGTGCTGGGCACTGCCCCTTCTCCCTTCTTCTTGCTTCTTCTGCCTAAGTCACTCAATTTCTTACTGCACAGGCGTGAGATTGGCCGATGTATGCTGCTGTATTTGTGAAAAAAAGTGCCAATTTCTCTGCACATGCATGAAATTGCCACTTTTTTTTTTCAATGACTGAAAAGTTCCTTCTGCACATGCCCAAGATGGCCAAGATGGCCCAAAAAGCAGCCCAAAGCCTCCTAGGAAACGTGGCGTATGTCTTCTCCCATTTAACCACAACCACATTTTCACTTTATATAGAAGTAAATAGACAAGGAGATGGTTCTCTCTTATTGTGTTTGCATGATTCATGTATACTGCTAAGTTTGTAAGATTTTTTTATATGATTTAAATAAAGGATTTTATCTAGTTTTTATCAAGTTTTCCACAAAGAGCCGCTAATTTTACTACCCTTTCCTTGTATATTTACAAATAAAAAGGCTTGGCACAGTTACTTCAGTTACTTAAATTTATATTACTTAGGGTACTGGCCTTTCATCAATTTTACTTTATATAGAAGGGTTATCACAATTTTATATAAAGTAAAAATCATAGTAATAGGTCTGCGTTAAGCTAAACTGAGCTAGGGTCAGTTTTGTTGCATATACATATACAGTTCAATACAGAATGGTACCCCAACATATATAGTACATCTAAATACACCTGTGCCATCACAAACCACTATGCACTGATGATAACCAGCTGGGTGTTGGGGTACACTGTGTTGTGCAAGAACCTTTAAAGGTGTACTGCCAGCCCATTCAAGACCCAGTGCATATTGTGAATGGGTTCTTGATGGATGGCATAGACATGCACAGGAGACTCCAATATCTATGCATGTTAGTGCAATACATTTACCTTAATGATCAATTTCATCTGCACTTATCATTTCAATATTAGTTCTTAATGATATAATATTACCTTACATAGTCATTTAGGTTAGGTTTTCATTGGCAAAAATAAATATTGTATACCAACCAATCAAAATGTCTCTATTGTGTCCATATCTTCTGAAAAATGTTATGGGGTAATGGATGGGATGTCAATAGTCATTACAAGGAAGAAATACTTTTATACATGAGACCTGGTATAAATAGAGCAATAGATTTCCTGTGACTTATTTTTCATAAAAACTTATATTTACAAGTATATTACTTTATTGCTGATATAAATGTCAGTTTATGCTTGAGCTGCATTTGCAAGCTCTATACATTTTTTCCCTTATCCGCTACAGCTTTTCCCTATCACAGAAAACCGTAGGTAGCTGCATGATCAGTAATTAGTAGTGTGAGGGAATGGACGCACTGGGCAAGGCGAAATGCTGAGCAAGGCTCACCCGGTAATATTGTTATAGATGTCCACAGTGCATTGAGTTGCTAAAATACGCCCTTGGTGCAAAATTATTTCAACTACAGAATAAAAAGGGTACAAACTGACCTTTCTGCTATTTACTGTTTTGTTAAAGCTGCACTCCAAACAGCTAAAAACATGGTTGAAACACATACAGCTTGGTCATAGTCCTGCCCTATGAAAGAAATTTGTAAGTAGAAATTGGAACAAATCTTAGGTAAGACATTTATAAATAGATCATCTAATGTTTGTTACACTTTAATTTGAAATGTGGCATGTAAGGCAATTTATTATGTGTTTATGTGTTTTTATCAGATTTTTCACATTTATTCTGTAAGCTATACCACTTTATGTGATAAAGATAAGGAAAGGGTAAGGTGTTTGTAGTCCAAATCAGGGGATTAGTTTAGGATGACAGAACTGTTCCTCCATAGGCAGTAACCACAGTGTTATCATCCTAGGATAGAAAATGTGTTTTTGTCAGGATTACCCCGCAAAAATAAAAAAAATGTAAAAAAGTAAAATCAATGCAATCACCTTACCTAAGCTCTAGTAGGTGGCAATATTTTAAAATATCTGTTCATTGGTTTTGGATACTCTTTAAGGCACCACATGGCACATCTTTCTAAAACTTAGATACACATGTTCTAAAGAATGCTTTAAGAAAAAGCTGGATGCATTTCAAGATGCACAGAATATAACTGAGTATTTTAAGTATATGACACCACAGAATATTTTAACATTTATTACAATTTTCAAAAAATATAATAACAAACTTTAACAATATAAAGACACCATATGGAGATAGCATCCCAGATCGGCACAAAAAAACAAATATAAAAAAGAGGGAGAACAGACAAAGCAGGGGTAATATGAAGGAGGGGGAGGAGGAATAAGAATTTTCTTTAAAGCTTATTAACATACCTGTAGGTACCTAATTGAATCATGTTTTTTATGCCTTCCTCTGGATCAACTGTGCATGTATGTTACTATCTGGAATATATGTTTATCTATTTCCCTTGTGGTTGAGCTCAATGGTCTTTGTGTCTTTTTTTTCGAGTTGACTAACTATGTAACTATGAAACATAAACTCGCACCCCTGCTGTCAAAAAACTACTTTGAATACATAACACAGACAAAAATAAACACCAAGATTGACTGCAAAAGTAGATACCAGTATTCATGCATTTTAATTATTTCCTCATTATTGGTTTAAGAAGATTAATGTTATGTACTATATTAATCTGTAAAGTCTGGCTTCATTTTTTAATTGCAATTTAAACCCACCAAAGTATCCAAGGGAGTTTCACACATGCTGGCATTATCCTACCGATAACTCTTGCTAATGCTCAGTCATGCATAAATAAATCTAATGGGGGAAATAATAATGAAATCATAGTAGCTGGATTGCCTTTGGAAGTCTTCTGAAGTGTTCATTCTCCGCAGATCAAAACAGTCATTCTACGAAGAAAGTTAAACCTAGCAATTCTTCAAACTGAAATATTACCAAGGCTTTAGCGATACTGTTGTGTACAGTTGCTAAAAATATATATGTCAGTAAATTATCCAGATTAAAAGAGAGAAACCAGTTGGCTTTGCTTCAGTAAAGTCGTTTGTGGAGGTATATTGGCTAGAATAATGAACTGGTACAAATTGTTCCATATGCTGTCTGCCTAATTATCAATCTGGCCTATCAGTGGTGGCTGGCAGATGTCATTGGTAAATATACTTTATATTTCACTGCTTCACTAACTTTCAATCTGTGTTTCACATTTTTAACAGCATCACGCTGGCATAAACATAAAGGAGTGACGTTTGTACACAGAACAAGGAAAATATGTGTTTCCAAACAGAGATGTGTCAGAGCGGAACGGTTCAAGTGTGCTTTGGGTTTTAAAACTCTGGGAGGGAGCAAATATTGTACAATGCAACACTTTCCTTCACTAAAGTGCAAAGTTTACTTATGTGGCTACCCCCATCCCCTGCTTTCAAAATGCTGCATTAAGCAAACAGAAAACATACTTTCAGAGAAAATCATAAAAAAAGACTTCCTGGTACGTTCACCAAGGAAATGTTACATGAGTGGTTATTCTTCCATAATCCCACGAAAGCTGAGGACCCCAGACTCCATGAGAACTTTTTCTTGTACAGTAATGCTCCCCATGAGAATCGAAATCCTGATTCTTTTTAAGATGTGTGGCCATCAGTGTCACTGGCAACAGGAACCAGAAGTGGCTAGAACCAGAGTAAGGCATTTTTGTTGCAATTTCTCCAAAATTATTTTTGGTTGCCTAAAGCAGCATTTTGATAGTACAGGTGGGAGGAAGCCATATAAGGGATCCTACATTTAAATTGCCTTTAAAGTCATCTATCATCATAATCTAAAGATTATGAAAAGGGCCTTTATTTTTTTTTTTAAACATTTTTTGTAGAAACTTTTGCAATTACTACCATGTCAGTAAAGACTGAAAACAAAACTTGCAACCTCCTGGGATACTTACATTACATATACCTGGAAGCTGCTGGTTGCTCTTTCTGCGCATGTCTTAGATCAGGCACTGGCTCACCAGGGAATTCCTCCAATGTAAATGAACAAGCGCACAATTACACGCTTACACTGCATAAGATCAGCGCTCATTTACTTACATTTGCAGGCCTGTTGGAAGTCACCCAATCTTTGCATGCTATGCACATTTGCAAGATTGCACATTTGCAAGATGATGTCCCTTCAACAGGGGACCCAGGAAAAAAAAGACATGAGCATGGGACATAACGAGGAAAATTAGGTAAAATTGGGTAAATTTAGTACATTAACTGAAAGCTTTAGGCAAAAAGGGGTAAATGATTTTTTTTTTTTACAATGAAGAATTGTTGAATACACATTTTTAGAGCTCTGATGCTCTGCAATCTATTATGAATGCTGCAGCCAGACTCCTCCATCCTTCCCACCGCTCCTCTTCTGCTGCATCTCTTTGTAGTTCTCTTCATTGGCTTCCATTTCACCTTAGAATCAAATTCAAGTTCCTTTGCCTTCAAATCCCTCCACAGTTCTTGTCCCAGTTACCTTTCTAACCTGATAGAAAAATACCCCCCTTAGCCAATCTTGGCTCCTCCAATGACCAACTAGTGACTTCCTCACTCCTAACCTCATCACACACATGGCTCCAAGACTTTTCTAGAGCTGCCCCGACTCTCTGGAATGGTCTTCCTCATCCTATTTGGCTTGCTCCTTCCTTTTGCTCATTTAAAGGAGCACTCAAAACCCATCTTTTCAAATTTGCCTACCCATCTTCTTCTGTCTTCTAAAACCCTCACTACTTCCCAACACTAAATATCCCTCTCCTTCTGTGTGCTATTTCCCCACCTCTTAGATTGTATGCTCTTCTGGGCAGGGTCCTTTCCTCCGCGTGTGTCACTGTCTGTATCTGTCTGTCATTTGCAAC
This sequence comes from Pyxicephalus adspersus, assembly GCF_032062135.1. Taxonomy (NCBI): domain Eukaryota; kingdom Metazoa; phylum Chordata; class Amphibia; order Anura; family Pyxicephalidae; genus Pyxicephalus; species Pyxicephalus adspersus. The sequence continues at coordinate 29,509,567 of NC_092858.1, forward strand.
CCCCATTTAATGTACAGCGCTGCGTAATATGTTGGCGCCATACAAATACTTGTCAGTAATAACACAGGTCAACATGTGATTTTCATCAGATATAATTTTATGTGGGCTTTGTTGTATTTTTGATGCAGATTTCAAATCTGTGTTCAGTTTTTCTCAAGCACATCTAGTTTTTGTGATGCAGATAATTATATATTGTGTGAAATTTGTTATAAATAGCCTTATAATATTACAACTTTTAACAACAGTTTTCTGAGACCGCACTAACTGCGATTAATTTCATTTGTCATCATGCCTAGAAATTGATCCAGACAGTTTCTGTGTGTGTTGTTCATTGACAAAGGAAGCACAAGGTTGCCAAAATACCGCAGAACTTAAAAAGATATACAAGTTATATTTCAGCTGTCAACTTGGTGACCAGGATGAATCTTGGGCTCCACATGTCATCTGTACCAGTTTTTCCAACGAACTGCGTGACTGGCTAAATCTGCTTAAAGCAGAAATGCCATTTTGCAATCCTGATGGTGTGGAGAGACTCACCAGATCATCTAATCAACTGCTATGATTGCAAAAAATTCCCAGGTAAAACTAAGCACAAATCTGTATATCCCATCCTCGATCCTGCAATTAGGCCTGTTCCCCATGATGATTCATTGCCAGTTCCGGTACCGCCACATGATGGACTTGCTTCTGTAGAAGGTGATGAGGAATGCACTGGAGTTGCAGCCAGTTACAACCCAGAATCATCTGATCCTGACTACTTGGCTGAAGAAGATTCAGAAGGAACAGACACCTTTACACAAGCAGAGGTGAATGATCTCGTTCGTAATCTAAATTTACCCAAAGACAAAGCAGACCTTGAAAGCAGTCCCACTGCATAATGGTAATTCCAAACCAAGTTTAATAATTGCCCATTCCGTTAACATAAAGGAGTCGTATGACAACATGAAGTTACTACTTGAAGCACTCCAGTATAAAACACACCAGTGGAACATCTGTGGGGATCTAAAGGTCATTGGCTTGTTGATGGGAATGCAAGGAGGATTCAAAAAATATTGCTGTTTCCTATGCCTGTGGGACAGCCGATCTAACAAATCTGTATATCCCATCCTCGATCCTGCAATTAGGCCTGTTCCCCATGATGATTCATTGCCAGTTCCGGTACCGCCACATGATGGACTTGCTTCTGTAGAAGGTGATGAGGAATGCACTGGAGTTGCAGCCAGTTACAACCCAGAATCATCTGATCCTGACTACTTGGCTGAAGAAGATTCAGAAGGAACAGACACCTTTACACAAGCAGAGGTGAATGATCTCGTTCGTAATCTAAATTTACCCAAAGACAAAGCAGACCTTGAAAGCAGTCCCACTGCATAATGGTAATTCCAAACCAAGTTTAATAATTGCCCATTCCGTTAACATAAAGGAGTCGTATGACAACATGAAGTTACTACTTGAAGCACTCCAGTATAAAACACACCAGTGGAACATCTGTGGGGATCTAAAGGTCATTGGCTTGTTGATGGGAATGCAAGGAGGATTCAAAAAATATTGCTGTTTCCTATGCCTGTGGGACAGCCGATCTACGGGAGATCATTATGTCAAGTGTGATTGGCTACCAAGAGATAACTATAAGCCCAGAACAAGCAGTGTCAAGTTTCTGCCTCTGGTTGATCCGCATAAAATATTTATGCCACCTCTCCATATCAAGTTAGGCTTGATGAAGAACCTTGTAAAGGCCATGCGTAAATCAAACTCCATGGGTTTTCAGTACCTTGTTGAGAAGTTTCCAAACATAAGCACTGCAAAAATTAGGGAAGGGATATTTATAAGGCCACAGATCAAGTCTGATTTGCAGTATAATTTTTTAAACAATCTCTCTCAGCAGCTAGGCTGGGAGCTTGCAATGCATTCAAGTGGCTGTGTGAATTTCCTGGGCAATCATAAGTCTCCTGCATACAAGGAAGGAGTTCAGAATCTGCTTGATTCATACCAGAAACTGGGTTGTCGCATGTTATTAAAAACACATTTCTTGTACTCACATCTAGAATTCTTCCCGGAAAATCTTGGTATGGTGAGTGACGAACAAGGAGAACATTTTCACCAGGACATTCAGTTAATGGAACACCGCGACCAAGGTTTCTGGAATGAAAGTATGATGGCTGACTGCTGCTGGATGCTGTACCGCGACAATCCAGACAAAGAGTACACAAGAAAATCATACTCTAAGCATTTCTGAAGAAACAATGGTACCCGACTGACACTGTTCAGTAGATCTATAACACAGTGTGCCTTATTTTACTTCACACTGAAGATGTATTAATATTCACTTCAGTGGTGCTTACGTTTTACTACAAAATACATGCACGTACAATGTTAACTATAATAATACTCAGGAAGTGTACGTGTTAGGGGAAAACTGAAAACAGATTTGAAATCTGCTCAAAAAACTGATATAGAAAAGTTTGCTGTGGTTTCTGATGATTATCAAAACTAATTTTTGTTGATCTGTGTATTCATAATAATAATACAGAATGCATAAAACAATAATAATTATTAAGTAAAATATGTGAATTAAAAAAAGAGCTTGAATGTTTTGTTCACTTGTCAGTATGGAGGTAATTCCCCAAATACATACAATTCACAAAATTAAACTTTTTCCATTTATAATAATAAAATGACCTTAAATCTTCCCCTCATCAAATTGCTGTAGAGTTGTTCAATGGAGTATACAGTGAATGCTTTGTGTTCTCAGCCATACAAACTCCTCGAAATGCCAAGAAGTGCTGTGTAAATAGTTTACAGTCTAAATGTATTTTTCTTTAAAACTTCCTGTTTTGCAGTAACTGCCAAGAGGAATAGAAGTATAAGCAGCTTGCCTGAAAAACACAATTATAGACAATTAAACTCACCCAGAATCAAAGCTTTGAAACACTCAGTGTTGTCACTTCTCGCAGCACTTACATATTATAAAGTTTTCCATTTCCAGTGAAAGGACCCATATAATTTGCATTCACAAAATGTTCAGATCAGTACAAAAAAGAAATACCAATTAGATATTATGTTTAGAACTCCATAATTGCATAATATAAATTCAAACATTTGTTGTGTGTTTTCTTCTCAAAAGGAGGTTTTGAATTTTTCAATGCTCAAACTTTAACACCAAGGCAAAAACAGGGGAATACAGAAACTATGATGGACAGGGATCTCTCTTTGCGGTTTGGAATTTCCATCAATGTGGTTCCTTCTATTTTGTTAAAGGGAACCTGGTATTACATCAGCTTTGTCATTGAATAAGGAAGGTTTAGCAAATATCTGCCATAACTTTTGACTGCCACAAAGTCTTCTGTTTTGTACCCTGTGATTCCCTGGAAATGATGGATTTTTCTACTGAATAGAGATGTCTCAAATTTCTCTCAGAATTGTTATATTTTGACCTGTTATTTCATATGGCTATATACCAAAGCATATATAATCTACCTGTACTGTGCAAATACCTGTCAATATTATGGGCCTGATTTAATAAAGCTCTCCAAGGCTGGAGAGGATACACTTTCATCCAGCAAACCTTGAATGGATTTCTTAAAATCATTTGCTATTTGCTAGCAAATGTTTTAAATTCTGGGTCAGATCCATTTTAGTTTTGCTGGATATCCAAGCTTCATTGATGGAAGTTTATTTTCTTCCCCCTTGGGGAGCTTTAATAAATCAGAGCCTATGTCTAAGCTTGTCATTCTCAACATTTTTACCCTTGAAGAATACCTCCAAAGAATTTTCAGATCTCAGGAATCCCCTGCTAATATGTTAGTTGAAAAAAAACTTTTAAATTGGTAGCCAGTAGAAAGATTTCCCCTTAAACTGATGACTAGAATACCACCTTAATAGACAAATGCAAACAACATTAGAGTAATACAGGTGGCTCTACCAAGTGGTGTTGGCCCTGGGACAATAACAAATTGTACATCATCAAATAAGAGAGCCACAGTTCAAGAAACCCCTATCAACCTCTAAAGGAACCCTTAGGTTCCCCAGAAACCTGGTTGAGAATGTCTGGTCTAGACTGTAAAATAAGAGGTGCAGTGGTGGTATAAGTGGAGCTCCAGCCTTGGACAATGTGAAGAGGGGTTAGAAGCTATGTCAGGTTTACTAATGTCTGTGCACCCTTCTCAGAGGAACATCAAAAAGTAAATCTTCCCAATTTGTAGAGAAATTCCAGATTTTGTAACAGTTGTCACCAGAACAGCTGCCCCCATTAGAGGGTTTATTCTTTGCAGCTGGCAACTGAACGGATTACTGCCCCCATTCATTTCCTATAGGCTGCTATGGGTGAGATATTTTGGTTGAGGAGTTTAAACAAATTTGTAATTGCACCACAATAACACTGCTGTTCTTGACGTAGATAAGGGTTTAGGGGCTTTTCTCCTTTTGCCTGACATGTAAACTCCAGTTTTGCTATAAAAACTTTAGGCATATATAATTTCTGCTTCACTATAAATGCAATGTACCTTTTTTATTTTGTATGTCAATATTCTCATGTATCCAGATCTTTTTATATCTAGTTGTAGTTAGCTACATTGAACTGGACTTGTAATTTTGAAGACATTTCACATCTTTCCAGCTTGCTTCATCAGTTAAGCAAAAACTGGTGTGTGGCTACTCAACTATGACAGCACAAAACTCTGAAAAAGAGTTTCTGCAGACTGAAAAATATTTTAGGGCATTTTCTAGCAAAAAACATATATTTTTATTATTACGCAGTATTTAAATAGCGCCAACATATTATGCAGGGCTTTACAAACCCCATAATCATGTCAAAGGGGCTCACAATCTAATGTCCCTACCTCTGTCACATGTCTTTAATACAGTCTAAGGTTATTTACAAATTATAATATGCATGGACTGTAAAAACATAAAAATGTAGAGACTTACCAATGGGCTTTAAGCCGGGTTCACACTGTTGCATTGTGGCAGCAAGGAAAAACACCCTGTAGTGCCATTCATACTTATTTGTACCTTAATGCACCTTGTCAATACATGTGCATTGAAGCACACAACAATGTATAAGAACACATTTCTGTGGTACAAAAAATAGTGCATGCTCCTGGTTTTTTGCATCATTCAAATGAATAAACATAATGCATGTTAGCATGTAGCATTTCATACTATTAAAGTGCATACACTGCACAAAGTGTGAATTCAGCCTTAAGAGTAAGGATTTAGGATTAATTAATTATTATTACACAGTATTTATAAAGCGCCAACATAATATGCAGTGCATAGTCCATAGTCATGTCACATGCTGTCCCTCAAAGGAGCTCACAATCTAATGTCCTTACTTCAGTCATTTGGTAATGTCTGGTAATATTTAATACAGTCTTAGGACAATTTTGGGGGAGAGACAATTTACCGAATTGTATGTTGTTTGGGATGTGGGAGGAAACCCATGCAAACATGGGAAGAACCTGCAAACTCCATGCAGATAGTGTCATGACCAAGATTGGAACCTGGGACCTAGCACTGCAAAGACCACTGCTGTGGCTCACTGCACTCCTATTTTTAACCTGTTTAATGGCAATATATTATAATCCAATCAATGATTTGCCTTTAAGCTAGTGCATTTCAGCCGCTGAACCCCGTAGATTCTCTGCCAGGAATTTGCAATTATACCTTTGTGTTATAAAGATACCAATTATTAAATCCCCATTTCATTCCTATCTTTATTTCAAAAATATTCTTCTGTATTAACATGCTCAATGTCATTTTTAACAATTCAGCTATCGCTCTTTGAAAAGCGCAATACTGTACTCAGATTTGATTAATGATTTCGGGGACATTACACAGACCGCATGCAGGTGTAGATGTCAGCGATAAGGACTTTCTGTACCAGGAACAGCAGAACACAAACTGAGGATGTTCTTTGTGCCATGTGATGTTTGCAGACACAAAGAAAATGGATGAGATGGATGACTTTGCAGAAGAATTAGATTTTGGTCTGCAGAAACTCCAGTGTCTCTATGTATTACTGGCTATTCTCTGTAGACACCATTATGGCTTGTGAAATGGATGGCTCGGCTCCACCAGAGATACAGCATAACTACAATCACGTCCTTTCACTTAGTTAGATTAAAGAACTACTATGCTATACTAGTGCTGTACAGACAAAACAACTCAGGCAGGTGGTCTGAACATTGTGATTTTCCAGCAGCATCTGGCAGACCAGAATTCTATGTTATGTAAGGACTGAAACTTGAGAGATTTTTTTAAACTAAAAAAAAAGATTGTAATACTGAGCCAAGCTATCAGAATACCTTTGGCAATAGAAAAAAACATTCTTGTGAATATAAAATGTATTTGCAACAATTTCTGTAAATCCAAAGTTTCACTGCAGCCAAAACTTTTTTAATACTGTGGTAGGAATACCATCATAAGTTTTTATTTTTCTGTATCTCTAGGTCTGAGATTTGACTTTTACTTTGTGTTGCAGACACATATCAGGAAGTGGGGAAAATCTAACAAAGTGAGGGAAAAGACTGACAGGTGCCACCAAGCCAGGGGGCTACAAAATTTTGGTAAGAATGTTCACCATAGAAAATAGAATAGAATGTAATGAAAATCCCATTATTTTAACTTCTCACTATTAAGAAGTTAAAAAAGTTTGCCTGTTGACAACTTTTCCTGTATATTTTGAAGGTATGGGTTATCTTCGTAATGCATGGATTTTTCCTGATATGTTTTACAAGGTGGTTCAACAATTTTCACACCTTCATTTCTGTTCTTGGACAATCCATTTATGTGTAGTCACACTCCATCTTGATTGAATTAAGGTGACTCTGCCACCAATATGGATATAAATGCTGGAGTTCCTGTCACTCATTAGACTTGAAGAAGTGGTTTGGGAAAGTTGAAAAATGTCTTCAACGTTTCACAAGCCTAGGTGA
>NC_092858.1:29518741-29519263 GCF_032062135.1 Pyxicephalus adspersus
ATATGTTCATAACTATAGCTGGCAAATAACCACCAATGAACCACAGAATGTTAGTTGTATATACTCATTAATGAGGATAAAACCCCAACCCTTCATCAAGTCCAATTTCATTGGGGGAACTCTACATTATAAGTGATAGCTAAACCAACTTTAACCAAACAATGAGCTCATCCACAATGTGACACATTTTTGAATCAATAAAAAGCTTTAATATGTATTTAACAGAAGCCACTATAACATTCAATGTGTCCCAATATTTTACTTTTAATGCAAACCCAGTGTATTGGATGAGATGTTGGCTACGTTTAGAAGGGCTGAGAAAAAAACAAAATTAAGATTGGCCCCCACCAGGGGTTTGGCAATATTAAAATGAGAACGTCCTTGCCTTGGCACATTGATATCAGAAATGATGCATGGTGCCTACTTAAGCACAGCCACTAAAGCATGGAGTCTTAAGATTGAAATTTAGCTATTCAGAAAGGGACAATCTTATCATGGATTTGCAATTAGCTTCCACTAGTG
>NC_092858.1:29520303-29534067 GCF_032062135.1 Pyxicephalus adspersus
TCAATTTTGTGATTCTCCCAGTTGACAGGGAGCAGTATCTTCAAGTTAAAATATGTAAAAGCAGTTTTCTGAGAAATATATCAGTACAGGATCAGAATCCAGTATGTGAGATGTCTAGGCACTCCTGTACCTACAACCTCACAACAAGTTCTGCCGATACCAGGATGTCATTCTGCACACAGACACAGTGAGGGTCAATTACAATAACCCCCCAACAATTAAGAAAACGCTAAAAACTGCATATTACCACTCCAAAGGCTGGACCTGCTATGACCTTCCATTTTGGTGCAGCCACCAGCAGTCCTTCTCTGTCCCCCATGCAGAGTGGCTGAGGATTATAAGTACCGGTATATTAGTTCATCCAGTGTCATATCCTCCTTTTCCATTCAGTTTCTCTTATGTCATGTGACGTCATGCAATAAGATTTGAAGAAAAAAATAGAGATCAGCGACAGTGAGTGGTGCTTGAGAAAGGAGAACTCCATAGGGTAGCAAGTAATAAATATACTTTTAATCCACTGCTGAACTATCCAACTTCGTGCAGTTAATTATCTTTCACAACAGAAGTACTAAGGTTGTTCAGTGTTGGTCTCAGTACTTTGATCTCTCCTTTTTTCCTCTTATGTGCATTTGTTCTTAGTTAACATTAATTATTAAAAGGCTAACTGGCTGCCAGGTCACTGTTGGAAGGGCAAGCAAAATGAGCCACACAGGTAATGCTCCACATTGCCTACAGCTACAGAGGTCTGTGATGGCATGTTTTGAAGCCTGAATGTCACTTTACATGTAAATATATTATTTGATGGACAGGTCTATAGATATGTTACAGCTTCATATATAAAAGTGGAGCCTGTAGGGGTTAATATGTAATCCTTCACAGCGTTTAAAACATGAAAGCTTCTAGTGCTTTTTGCTAGCTTTTCCATAGAGAGTAATTTTGCTTATTTCTGATGTTTGTCTTTGAACTATGGAGATGAAATTGAATGACTCTTGCATTTGAAAAGTGGCCACCATACAAGAGTAAGAGTTTACCATTTTTTATTTTATGGTATCAAATAGATGATACCAGCTGACACTTGATTAGAATTCTAAAAACTGTCTCAATGTATGCTTCATTGGGAAAATACGTTTTCCTACCACAGTGACAACATCATCCAGTTAAGAAATCTCTGCTTGTTCCTAAATTGTCTGAATGTGGACTGTAAGAAAATCAAGAAACAAGAAGTGAGATTATCTGATATACATATACCTTCTACCTACTTTAAAAGATGCGTCCTGAGTTCAGGCTCTTTTCAGTCTCATTCTGTGTGTCTCCACTTCCTCTGAGCACATCTACCTGCACAAGTATTTTTTTTTCCTGTTATACTTAATATAGACTGTCACCTTAATGAGTGGGTTCGGAGGGGAGAACATTTACATTATTAAGGGTTTGGGGTAATGGACTACATACCAGCTGCCCTACCATCACAAAAACAAACCTGCAGAAATGTTAGTTTGTTCTGTTTAATGATTTTACCAGTTTTAACGTTTTATTTAATGAACAGACCCCAGACTGAATACAAAGGTGTGAATTCCGAATAAATATAGAAGTGAAAGAAAAATAGTTATTTCTGCCCATTGCAAATAGTCACATCCTTCTTTCTACATCTCCAGTGCAATGTAGGGGAAGAGGCAGATCCTAAATGGTAATCTGGGAAACAAAAGAAGTCCTCCTGACACATCAGGACAATTATCCCACCCTTCCCTTCTGAAATATAGTTTTTTTTGTGGAAGCAAAAAAAAACATGTTTGAAAAGTGCTATGTAATGTACATTTATACACGAATGATAGTTTAAAGATACTTGGATCTTACTAGTACCCATATAGCCAAAACAGTACATCTGTTGGACAATTAGGGGTATTAAACTTATAGCTATTTAATGTACAGTGCTGCACAATATGTTGGCTCTATATAAATCCTGTTTATTAAAAAGAATAATAAAATTAATAATAACTAAAGGTATCCCTGGAATAAGTTTTCCTAATAAAAGCTGTTTGAAAATAAATTTTACAATTGTAACCCAAAAAATAAATAGAAAAAAAAACTGTTTTAGATATACTTTTGCTATTGTTTTTACTATAGTTATCTTGATGTACTTTGTTGTGACCTCTCTTTAGCATTTAAAATAAACACCCTCTAAGGGGCATATTAATAACAAAGCCACGGCAACAACCGTGATACAACAGCAAAGCTACCGCAGCTCAGTGCGGTTGCAACATGTTCTGATTCAAGTCAATAGAAGTAGCTGACCTAAGAGCCACGTCACATCCAGGAAAGATGCCGCAAACCACTGCAACAAGAACATAACCATGCACAAAATAGTTGTGTTCTGTCTCATATTGCTGGAGGGGACATTATAACAGGGAGAAAGGGGGCCATACGTTTGGTGCCAACCAGTTTCTATGAACATGTTAGCAAATATACTTTAGACCAGGTCCAGGTAGCATTTATACTCCAGTGCAGTGTTTCTCAACCAAGATTTTGTGGAACACTAGGGGTTCCCCAGAGGTTGCCAGGGGTTCCTTGAGCAATGAACAATTTGTGCCACTCAAGTCAGATCAACTAACACCAATGATTTTTGGATATCTGTAAGAGTAGCATTCTTCTCACTGCCAAGCTAATGTTCCATGATCCATGGATGTACTAATTGTAGCAGGAGTTCTCACTGAAAGTGATTTAAAGTGTTCCCCCATGTTAAAAAGGTATAGAATCCATTCTTTGAGACTATGCCCTATATGCCTTCTTATATTGGAGGTGAGCTTCTCCATTGACCCTACAGAACCATAGCTGGATAGCTGGGGAATTTATTCTACTGCAGAGATATACACAACATAGCAGCCATGCCCAACTAGCAAGGGTATGTAAGAAAAGGAATGTATAATGATGTAGTATAAAAAAAAGGCTTGTTGTATGTGTCCCAAAAAGGTTTCAACATGGCAGGGCCGGAATATATGTAACATGATACCCCCTCCCTATTACATCCCCAACACAAAAGGGGAACTGCCCGGAAAAAGTACTACCTGGACCTGATCTTTAAGCTGAGCCCCTGGACTCTGCTTTTAATCAAAAGGTAAGTTCACTCAATTTGTGATTGAGTCAATGGAATCCCTAACTCTGATTCCCAGACTTGTACAAAAGGGGGGTATATATTCAGTGGGGGGTAGCATTGAGTAAAGTGTATAGTAAGGATAGAGTACAGTGAGCGCCACCACTACCCACACAAAGTCCTAAAATGCTGATTTTTAAAGGAGTGCCTAAAAGTGACACCTAGCTCCCTTCCCAATATAAACTCTAAAAAGGCTTACAGGTACTGAGGCTTAAATAAAATAGGAGGGGTTTTACAAAATCCTTTAAAATACACTAATTCCTTTAAAGTAGAATAAAAAAGATTGTACCGATTTTATCCTTGCTTCTCTAGTTTGCACCTTTTCTTTGAAATGACAGATGTTTTGTATGAAAGGTTGGTATATAAGATATATTCCACATTGGACATATCTCTGTATAAAAAGAATCAGAGGGTAAAGAGCAAAGCTCACATTAATGTTCTTCTGCTTTAGCTAAACTGAATTCTTAGATGTTGATACCGTGTGGATGAGAGATTTGGGATCACTGAGGTTTTTTGGTGCAGAATATTTTATGTTTTGAAAAAAAAATGTATCCTAATTTGGAACCAACAACTGAGCTGCCAGCTAATAGCAAGGTTTTAACCCTTTATATGACCTAAGTTTTTCTATTAGAAGGGTGACTTTTCACTCTAAACATCTTTAAGTCATCTTGTATTGTGAAGGAATAGAAAAGGGAATTCTAAAAAGGCAGAAACCTTCATCTAATCTCTGCTTCTAATGGACTCTTTCTGTAATTCAAACCTTATCCCTTTCCCCCCCTTCTCTTGGGCAGTCCGAGCACGCCTGTCATGCAGCCCCTCCGCATATTTACCTGCTGTGGGCCTCTCATTCATCACATTCCTGGTTTATCAGGTAGCAGTTAGACACATTCAATGTGATTTGTTGGTAATGGTGATGTTAAGGCTTTTCCAAACCACTTTTACAGCATGAGTAAGTTATCCCAAAGTTATCCACTGGTAAGATGGAGAAAGTTAGCACTGACTCCCAGAAATGAGACATCAACCTTGATGCAGAAAGTTTAAATGATATCCGCTCTGAATAGGGCTGGACAGGAAAAGAAGGACTCCTTCAAGGGACTGAAATCTTCAGCATTGGGAGCCCAATGTCTGGGATCAGCATCCTGCAGGTATTCTAAGAACTAAAAGTATTTTTTGTGAGTGATCAAAGTAATAAATGTGATTTCCCACTCATTGCTTTCTTGATTCAGGAAAAAGCTGTAGGCACCTTGCAGACCAGGTGTGTAAAGATCTGTGCTGACCTGGAGGCGGTTAGTACCTTCCACAACATAAGGTAGTGGACCAATAACATTAGGACCCTGATGATTGATACAGGGCTGGAGAATAGCATCAGTTTTGACAAAAACTTTAATCCCTGCAAGAGAAGACATGTATTTGTATTTGGACAAAGCCTTTTTCCCTAGATTCTCAGCAATTTATTTTGGGACTTGGCTATGGGCCCAGGAAGACCAAGGTGATACTTGTCATTTTTAAGCAGTAGAATTTGTAACTAGATTATTGGCTTTTATTGTATAGAAAGTCTAAATAGTTCACATTGAGAGCCAGTAAAATGGGAATAGTCTGGGAAATATACAGAGGTAAGGGCATGAATATTTTGCCTTTTGGTAAGGAAACAAGGAATTGGACATACTATAATACTCATAGATTGAGTACTATAGGATGTTACCAGTTTTAGACACTTTAGACTTAATTCATAGATCTCCTCCCCACCATTGACCAATGTCTATGACTTGAAAATATCGAAGGGCCAGTGGAGGTTACCAATAGATCTGCCATGTAATAGAGCCCTAAACATATGCAGCATGTGAAGCCTTTAAGACAGCAAATACAGTTACAATAATGAAATTTTCATTACATTTATGATGAATTGAAATAGCATTTGCATTCTCTAGGAAAGTGTTTTGCGCTAAGGCAATGTCATTAAAAAAATAATTAAATAGACTCGGTTTTAAAGCGGAGTAAATAAAAGTTTATTTTTCCAAGGGTTCGAGATAATGGGATTCTAGTAATTAAAATACTCTGTTGCTGCTTCACTGGTTCCATTCGCTTGTCCTAGTGTTTATTATGTGATGTTGATAATGAATTTGCACATTGTAAATGCCATTAAAAAGAGGAAATTAATTTTTACAACTGTTCCCTCTTGTTTCCCTTACACTTAATACTCATATTATTTTTGACATTTTATAGATAAGATTTTAATACATGCACTTTGTATTAATTAGTTTACAGCTGTAAATGTAATGTAATGCTTGTGATAATAATGCCGAATAGTCGTGAAGACATTGATGGTATTTCTGTACCGGTAATGGTCTATAACATAACAAGGTCCTGACCCAATGACCTGAGAATGCCTTGGACTCAAGAATGGCTCGTTCAATTTAAATTGAATCATTTTCAGTATTGAAACAAAAGCCTTTGAACCTGATGTGCTGTAGATTACGGACACCCATGATTGCATTTACCTTCTCAAAAGCTCTTCTTTGTTTTCTGGCATATCTTCCAAAATCTCTAATATGTCTAAAGCATTAAGGTAAGTGTTAAGGTTAGTGTCTGAGAAGAGGTAAAAGAGAACCTGTCCCCACATGGTCACAAACCTGAGAGTTACTATACTTACCATGATATGCTGCCATTTTACTGTGTGTGGTGGTAAAGCGGTATTTCACAATTCCAAATATTGATCCTGTACTATTTTGGCTGGTATGTTATTGATTTTTTTCAGTTTTTATTCCAGCCAGTATCCCCTGTACTGGTATACATTGGTTTTCCCATTGGCTGGCAGCTTTATTGGCCAATCATAATGCATCTGTTGCATGCTGATTGGCCAGAGCAGTAACCTTTCCCCTTCCCATTATTTCTTTTTCAATCAGAACTTGCTATTGTGGTTGTTTGGTGACATCATGGAGAGGACAGACAGATAAGAGTTGCGATGAGTGACAGTCAATGCACTTCATTGGCCCAGGCTAGACTTCCTGTGCACTATTTTCAAACCGCTCCTCCAGCGGTGCCTGAAGTGTTCCCACAGCTGCTCCTTATAATGTTACATTCTGCTATTGGAGCGTCTGACTGTTATGTGCGTTGTGGTGCAGTATATTGACACTTGTAATTCAGCCTGATAGCAGTGAGCTGGGTTCTGGGTTGTCACAGGTCCATGCAATTTTTATAAGTTGTATTTGATTTAAAAATATTTACAATCTGTCTTATTTATTTATATGTTATATTTCTAGGTTTATTCTTATCATCCTTTAATTTGAATGTTTGTAATAATTTTGTAATATAGAAAATCTCCTCTGGTGTGTGTATCAGCATTAGAAGCTGTTAATGGGTAGGGAAGAAATGGGGGGGTGGGGGGAGGGTGAAGCACAAGCTAGCTGGCCTAGGGGAAAAAAATATATTACTGTCTAAATGCATAGGCTGGCTTTCAGGCAGTGTTGCGTAATTATCAAAATACCTTGCCGGGTGAAAGTTAGACAGGAGTGGACATAACTAGGCAGGCTTTGTTTGCAAACAGACCAACCTATATAAAGCTGGGGAGTAAGGGTCTGCATAATGCTGGATACTCTGACTTGATGCAACTTCTAATGCAAAAAGTTTGCAGTTTGCAGTAAAATTAAAATAAGCATTTTTGGTACATGAGAGGACCCTGTGTACCTGTCCAAGACTGAAAGTAAGGCTGTAGTTAAGCTATAAGTATGATATATGTGCTGGATAGGGGCGGACATAAAGAGGTGCAAATTGTTCTGCTGCACAAGGACCCTGGACCCTTCTCAGCCAACAGGGGCCTAAAGTCACATTGGTGGGGGGTCCAAGTCAGTTCTGCACAGGGGCCCACTCTTGGTTATGTCCACCACTGGTGCTAGACATCTAATTCTAGAAGGCAGATGGTCCACTCATCAGGGAAACCATAATGCTCTGAGATTCCTATTCATCTATTTTTAAATTTATATTTGTAAATGTAGGATTAATAAAAATAGTAGGAAATAATTCAAAACACCAGTTTAAAAACTTGAAAAAAATATATAGAATTGGCCAGTATGGTAAACATCTTCCATTGAGGACAAAAGCCAAGATAAGCTTGAGATAATCTTTACACAAAGGGAATACGCTTATAAATTACAGCACAGGATATTTCTTTTAATTAATGATTAATATCTCCTCCAACAAATTATAGGAGTTGTGATCTTGATTTACACTCTTTCCTGCTAGCTGAAATGTGATTTATAGCTCTGCATTTCTAAGCCGATACCATTACCTGCTAATGGAAAGTGCAAAAATAAAGTGCATTTCAATGTAACATAATACACATAAGTCTAAAAATGGTGTCATCATATATAAATATCAGCGGGAAACCTCCATGATAATAGCACACTAGATGTTTATTCTCCTTGACAGCGTGGCCTTTGGATGAATAGTGGTAGGATTAATGAAGTCTGATTTCAGCTATATTTGTAGAGAAGACTTGTGGGTTAGGCAACACATACTATATGTATAATAATGGTATTGATCCAATCTTTGCACATTCAGAGCCTCACAAGATGCATTGATGTAATACACATACCTATTACTACAACACATAGTATGAAACATTGCAGTAACATTAATTTGGAATAGTGGTACTAGAATAGTGATGAGTAGCTCTCACCCCCGTATTAGTAGCCGTGTTGAGAAAGACATCAAGGTTCAGTCTTTACTTGTGGTCCAGAGGTTTATTGAAGCTGTGTGGTGTATGGGAGAAAAGAAAAGGAAGATTGCAGGATGCTCAGGAACTAAAAGAATCTCACATCTGGAGGGCAGAGTCTTCTCCTCTCTAAATCTAAGGATTCCCTAGATCTCCACATGCCTTTTTCCCTTTAATTGCCCAAACCTATCTTGTCAAGCATCTCCTTTTACTGAACTTTAATGTATTTTAGTGTAGCAATACTTCTCCTGTATCTCCTGAGTCCTCCATATCCACTTGTCCATCTCCTTTGGAATAGGAAGAAGAGGGTCCTGTACCCTTCCTGACAAAGGCCTTATTAGCAACAAACTCTCATGGTTTTTTTTTGCAAGAACAAGAAACCAGAGCTCTTAACTTGGCTTCTTTCAGCTCTGTGTCCTCCTTTGAAATGCTAACGCATGTCACTGTCCACCAAAGCAATTTCTGAACTGTAACAACAATATTTCCAACTAGTAACGTCATAAGTAATGCATGGAGCTATAGGACAGTGTGATTCCACTTAGAAAATGTTCAAAAATGCTTGCCAATAGTTTATTGTAAAGATCTTAACTCTACACAATATAATCAGTAAATATGTCAAGATGACAAATAACTAACAAAAGGGACACAGGACTAAAGAAACACTAAAACATTACACCTCCAAGGTATAATAAAACCTTTGCCAGTGGAAGAATTATGCATCTATCCAACCAAATTTCTTTCTCAATTTGTTTCCTTTCAAATCATGGATACCATGTAAGCACTTCTTTCTCCATAGCAATATGTTTACATCCTAATCACAGATTCAGTTTTAACATTTTTACAATTACAGACTACCAATGGATTGCCCACTGTGTACCCATACCAAGCTGCAAAAGTCATCATCCTAGTCGGTCTTAGGTATCAGTATGACTTAGTTTGCTTGGCACATGAATAGCTGGAACAGAACAGCTCAAAGAAATTCCTAAGAAATTTGGATCATACTTAAGATAAAAACAGCAAACCAAAATTCACAAGCTAATTAAAATTCTATTTGTGCAATCAAAACTTTGATTTGTGGTAGTCACAATGCTATTTACAAGATCTCAAAAAATCAATTTCTCCACTTTAGTTTCAGGTTCAATAATGCAGAGAATCCTGCTTGTTTAATATTTACAAATGTTGGGGCCGATTTACTAAATGAAATATCACATTGCAAAGGATATTTAACTTAGTGAATTTAGCGATAATTCACTTTTCAAAAAATCCCCAGTAGTGCAAGTATTCTATGCATGTGATTGAATAGATTGAAATATCCCTTGCAAGGGGATAACTGACTTTCCTATTTCTAAATCAGTCCCATACCCCTATCAGTTGGTTCCAAACGGTTTGGATAGCCCTGGTTAGGAATCCCATAGCCTAAGGGATTTGAAATGGCAAGTCAACCTCTGTACCAGGCTTACATAGCTATTGTTTAATTCTCATTCCCAAGTGACTATACTGCATGAAATTCCAATGCCAATTATTTTAAAAAACAATAGACATATACTGTAGACATAAAAGCTTTTTAGGAGTAAGTTACATTAAGTGCTCATCTTCTCTCATTCGGTAGGCTCTGAGCAATTGATCGCCCTGGGCTCTGCAACAGTAAGCAAGTCATAAAAGGTTTACTGCAAGTGAAACAAATAACAAAGCTTCCCATTCTATGTATTACCGACTAATTACAATACTGTACTAGGCTTTCTCCACAACTGAATTATTTATCAACTGAGCAGAGAGACATAAATCTCATTTAAAGCATACCTGTAATACAATGATTATTCCCAGTTCACTGTGCCACTGAAATGAACAGAAGAATCAATTCCCTCGACGTAGTTAGTATTTTGCTGGAGTCACCAGCGTCACTTTGGGAGGGGGGTAGGATAAAAATAAACATCTTATGTGACCTCTGAGACAATACAAAGAGCACCTCTAATTCCATAGATACACAGCAGGTAAGCATATGTAACCATTTCTGCTGCAAGCTTATTTAGGTTTTGGATAAAGAAAGGAATGGATAGAAGTCCATTAGTTTTTTTGTTCTGGTGACACAAAACCAATGTGAGAAGAAATATTTCCCATGCCCTCTTAAACAATTGTCATTAAACAAGCTACCTTACCTAATGTTGGTGTTTAAATTTGAGTTAGACTTCTGAAGAAGACTGTAGAACTGACCTAAAGGACAAAGGCCCTGATTCATCAATAAAATCCGCGCTTTCCGCATGCGCGAGCGACCTTCTTGATGAATCAGGGCCAAAGTAAGATTACCCCTAGTTTTGGTGTTCATATTTAAGGTTGGCACCTTGTCCCCTGGGTCAGTTCAAAAGTCAAATTCAGGTCATATATTAGTCTTTGGTTTGGTTCTACAGGAACCAAATAATACGTTTATTTGCATTGCTTTTCGTTTATTTTCTTTTTTTATCTTGAACTAAGTTTTCCAGATTAGTGCGCCAAGGGACTTTGCCTTTAATGTTGTTATTTGGTCACAATTTTGCTGCTGAGCACTACCGAAGGTCCCCATAGCAAACTAAGGCACCTGATTTCCCCAAATCTTCTTTTCTGATGTCTCCAGTGGAAACACTTCCTTCCCTCTTCTATTCATTCCATACCTTACTGTTAAAAAAGCATAATTAATTACTATGGTGGTACAAATTAATGTAATAAAGCTGAAATCTATTGTTGTAGTGATAGAATAAAGATGTGATTGTTGTAGAACTGTAATGGCACACCAATAATGTTATTACATTGCTGCTTATAACATATCCCTGGTAACATGAAAACATTTCATGAACAAAATGTGAATAACTTTCAACCACCTTAGTTGGCTATATATTTAAAACATTTTGAAATTTGAATCATGTGCACAATTAATACATTGGAGAATGAATTTTCCTTATAATTACAATTTAATTTTTGATGTATGTTGGCTAACTAATCTCACAGACTAACCAGTTTTTTTCTCTTTGGGATTCCAGTGCTGAGGTCTTATCATTGGAATTTTGGAGTTTCCTTAAGCTGGAGCTATGTAACGGGTCTTAACACCTCTTGCTGGATCCATTTACATGTGGGCACCCAAACAACATGGCAGGCCAATGGAGCTCACCACCATCCACACATCAGCTATAATATGTCTTGGAGTTATCTACTGGCAGCTTTTCTTTTCAGATATTTTATTTCCATTTACAGCAAAGCTGTTGAATAGTTTATCTTGTAATTTCTCTCTCTGTCTTATCTAGACTTTGTTTTTCTTAATGGTAGTAATTTTCTGTTATGTAGTGTTAAAATGTTAGTTTTATGGATGTTCCCAATAAATTCAGTAGCATTTTAGATATAGGCATTGAGATATATTGCACCGTTTGTAGTTTTGTTCTCTTGTCTGTACTGCTGCAAAGTCATATAAATCATCAGGAAACAGCCACATGAGATACTAAGCAATGTGTACGCAGCACAAAAACAACAATAAAGCCTTTTGTAAGCTCTCAATGGACAAACTTGGAAAGATGTAGAAAGTAATTATAACCATACAGTATATGATGTTATAGCAGTTGTTAAACTGATGGTAAAAATGTGTCTGTTATATAAACAGAATCAACATTAGATGTGAATACTACAACTCATCCTTTATATGCACACAATGCAAAATATGTGCATAAGGCTTTGTTCAGACCAGCATTCAATACCCGTGCCTTTTACCACTCCCAGGTTCCAGTCCTTTGGTACAATATTATGTGTTTGGGAAAGTGTGCTTGTTCCTGTGTATATAGTTGTAAAGCAGTGTTTGGTATTGTGTATATCATGAAAGAGTAACTTCAATCGCACTCACTGCAGAGATGTATTTTAGTCTTTAGTTCAATTTCAGGGCACTTTGCCCACATTTATTTACAAAAAAAAATCACCAAGCAAATTCCAGGGTTTTCCCTCACAGGAGATCACAACATGGCAGAAAAGCACAATGTTAGCCTCCTGGTCATCTCTTCAGAGCCATTGGTCCTGCAGACCAAACTATGGGACTCAGCATACAGACGCCACACAGCCTGTCCACGTGAGCCACCAGGCCTCAGGCTGCAACTCACCCCCCAGTCTCAAAGACACGTGTCCTTTTATTATCAGCCAGGTGCTTCCTAGCTATCCCAAATTTCTGGCCTGGAAGCAGGATAGAATGCCTGGCACACCTATTTCTTCCGGGATACTCCAGGCTGGATTCCAAATAAAATGCCACAAATCTGCATTGACCCAAATATTTATGACCCTATCCAGGCCCTTTCTTTCCTGCTAATAACATTGACAACACTTGTATTGGCTGGACTACTACAATACTGGCGGTGAGACGACTTTAGTGGCAGCTCCATTTGTTTTCTTTTTCTCACAGTAGGGAAAGATTTTCCAGTGTAGAAATATTTCTGTGGATCCTGCTAGATAATATATCTGTGCTTGTCACACCCTGCACACTGAACTGAATCTGCCTTCCAAGCTCTCTCATGGAAACCACAAAACAACTACTCTTTCGACGCTGGAACACGGACCCGACGCTGGATGAGCACAGCGGGACCAGGTAAGTGAGATATTAATATGGTGAGAAAAGTACGGGGTTATCGATAATTGCAACTTTTTTTTGCACGGAAAAGTACGGGCTTAACGGTTGGGAGGTTAATGTAATGGAAATGAAAACAAGGAAAGGAGAACAACCTAGAGAGTATTACACTTAGTGAGCACACAAACGGTGTTACTGGGAGGATCTCCAGGTAGCACCAAAGCAAGAACAAAACTAATCCAGCCATCACACTTATCATCATTTGGTAAACTCTAATAGATTACATCTTTGAGTTTACAAACTTAGCATCTTTTAGATACAGTTTACCCTGGTATGAGATTCTGCTACTAGTTTAAAGAACATCAGAAACACAGTTCTGTTGGTTGTTGCACCAGTATATTGATATAATGCCCCTGATTCAGAATGCGCGACCGATAATCCGATTCTGCTTGATGAATCAGGGGCTATGGGTTTTCAATAGTTGTGATGAAAGGTTCTATTGAAGAACATAGTAGGTTGTCATTAGTAAGTTCTGTCACTAGGTGGCGTGTTGTCAAACTGAGTATCTGCATTTGTATCCTATTTTTCTATATGTTATCATTATAGTTATTTTATTCTTTAATATGTATCATGACACATGTTGTAATCCAAACATTGTAATAAAAATGTATGTGATTATTACGTGTAATTTTAAAATGTGATATTATTATGATTTTGATATGTTTGAACAGTGAAGGGGGATAATAGCCAACAACTGATTTTTCTATAAATTAGTAGGTGGGCTGTTGTTTAATCATTTTTTGGAAAAGCATTGTGCCTAGCATGAAACACATCTTAGCAAGAGCTTGTTCCTGATTGCTATTTTTAATAAAGGAAGAATATTGATTTGCATCTCAGCATGCGGTGTTCCTGTGGCATCAGTTTGTTTTCAATTGCATGCATTGAGGGAAGCCATGGTGCTGTATGATACTATTCATATGGAAGAGTTACCTAAAGTGTAATGCAATAGATGTGAAAGTGCAGGTGTGGATTTTGTTACAATATAATATGGTAAATGGGGTGAAAATACAGCAAGGTAGGTGCACAGAGTATGGAAAGTGCGTTGAGTAAAGCTCCAAAACTTTTCTAGAGCTGCCCCGATTCTCTGGAATGGTCCTTCTTCTCCTATTCGGCTTGCTTCTTATTTCTGCTCATTTAAAAGAGCCCTCAAAACCCATCTTTTCAAACTTTTCTACCCCTCTTTTTCTGTCTCCTAAAACCCTTACTAATTCCCACCATTCCATATCTCCCCTCCTTTGTGTGTTACTTCCTCCACCTCCTAGATTCTAAGCTCTTCTGGGC
>NC_092858.1:29537081-29615912 GCF_032062135.1 Pyxicephalus adspersus
CCCCCCCCCTCTGCTTACACCAATGGCTAGTGGGGGAAATACCCAGCTAAACTTTAGTTCAGTGGAAGGCATGTTCCTTACATTATTGTTCAGCGTAGTTCTGCCCTAGGTTTAAAAAAAAATTGCCTCCAAATAACTTTTTATATAAAAATAACTTTTTTAATAAAATTTTCTAGGTATCTGGAGCCAATTGATGTGATTTCGTCCAAATATTAGTCACACATCATTTTTCCTACTGTAATGGTTTCTTTCACCAGTTGTTGGGATCTTGGCCAACATGGGGTCAGTGTGGATCAATGTTTCTGATTGGTTCACTTCTAATTGTGCTGTTGGTGGTTGTGGTGGCACTAGAGTGGTTGGTGGTGGTACAATTACTCCATGGTACCAGGAATGGCTGGCTGAAACAGGTGACAAATCTAGGGTGAATTCATTTTAATCACTAAACAATCACTCCACACAAGTTTCTGAGATCACAATGCAGTTTGGAACAACACTTCCACCTATTGCACTGAAAACTTCCTCCAACATTCAAGGGTGGAAAAGACAACACCTGGATGACATACTCAGATATTTCTTGGCCTACTAATCCATCCGATCCAGTTGTATAATTTGGCACTGTGAAGGAATGACCGATAATTTGATCCCATCTAATCTCATCATTTTGCTTCATCTGGAGGTATATGCCATTATGTCTACGGGGCTTTCGTTGGCTCTACTTGTGCTGCTTCTGTTGGGTCTGGCAATGCTGGGTGAGACTGAACGGAAGCTGAGGTTTAAAACATTATTCAAAAAGGAGATATGTGCTGATGAGACGAGGCACTACTATACAGGAAAGGCTGTCCTGAGGTGGCTTCACCATGTTTGTTCATAATAGCTGGATGGGGAATACATTTCAGAAGAAAGCTGGGGTCTAATGTGGCTATCTAGTAGTCACCTCTTTTTTTATATCAACAATACACTTGCCACTGTGAAAACAAGCAAGCATACAATGTGTCATCTTTGCCAAGGCAGGCACTGAATCTGGCCCCTCTGCCCCCAACTGCAAACCTTCATCCTCCTCCTCAACTACATTGTGGCATCGAAATGCCCCTTGAGATTCGACCGCTTGAAAGTCCTGTTGGTGTTGTTGCACTCTAAACACAGGGCTTTGTTGCCGTGTAGGACAAAGAATAGTTTGTCAGTCCATTCGGGGTTGAAGACATGACGTTCTAGGTCAACCTTCCAGAGACTGGTAGCTGTGCGTTGTCTCTGCTCATTAGGCATAGTAATTGGGGTTACTGTGCCTGAACTCGATGATATTGCAGGAACTCACGATTACCTGACAATTCAATTAGGCCGGGTCCAACAATACTGGACTGGAATACTGGCTAGGCCGTATCCGACCTAAAGGCCGGAGTTTGCCTACCTCTGCCCTACACTATCCTTCTCAACACTCTTACCGGATTATTCCCATGCCTTGTCCAGAACATTATCATCAAGTGCTGCTTGTCTATCTGCTGTTTTTCATGCCCTTTTATTTCTAATACAGTATCTCTACGAACACTAGCCCCACCAACTACTGCCACCAGCACTACTGGTACCAGCAGAAGGAGTTGCAGAACCATGACAGTGAATACAATTGTGTCATTATCAATTATCTCCTCCTTTGCACTTCTCTCTCCTGAAGCTCCTCCAAAAAATTGATATATGTGATGCATAATAACACACCTCCTCTCTCTCATCAGCTCATGTTTCCTATGATTCACACAAAATACTCAAATACTCAAATTAATAAGAGACAGGAATACTGTCTGCAAACATAATGGGCAATTGAGAAGGGGCAATTGAGTAGATATGAGTGTTGTGGAGGAAGCAGAGGTACCCTGACTCCTGGGTAATGTATCACACTCACTGTATTGATCTCCCTGATGTGATTAAGATGATGAATCAACCGGTCCAGAAGGGTAGAAACTTGGCTAAGAGGAATATGCCTATTGCTACTTTGTTAAAACATGCATAATTTGCTTACTGCTGGTGTTCTCTCTCAAGTTATCCAACATTGTTGAACTTGTCCTGTGTCAACATTTATCCTCACATCCTCCCCCCATTAAAGTGACGATCCCCAAATTATGCACATACAGACTTCTGTCTTAAAGAAGCTTTTCAATGGATCTTTTGTTGGCTTTCCCCGTTGAGGCTAAGTTTTCTACTACTGGGAACTAGGCTTATCATCCCAGTGATCCAATATCTAGACCACAGGCTAGTCATACCATGGGGTCTAGGGGCCAACTTGCCCTTTATTTCATAGCTTCTTCTAGTCTTTTGTGGCAAGGTTCCACCCTAGTTCTGGTCCCCACACATTTATCCTGTTTGAAGTGCCTACCTAAATGTGTAGAGTGGCGATTGGTTCCTACCTTGCTAAGGCTTAGTTCCATCCCTGTGATAGAAAATAGCCAGTCATCACTACCTAGTGAGAACAGAATCTAGAACAATCCTTACATTTTTTAAATTACCAATTAAAGCTTAAATTTACCTTTTTTTACTTATGAAGTGCTACACTTCTCTCATCATATTTACAGTATATTCATATTTTATATATGGTATTACTGTCATGTCTCAAGGAAATGAATAGATTGAAAGTCTCTCCAAAGGAGAACACAAACAGTAGCAATAATACAACGGCAGTTTATGTCCCATTTTTCCTATCCTAACTTAAAAGAAAAAGTTAGACAATCAAAATCAATCTTCAGGTTTTGTAGATTATGTTATTCACCTGCTGAGTTTTTAAAAAAATCCTTTTTTGGGACTTTAAGCAAAAGGATGTCAGCATTTAAATTCTACCCTGTCTGCCAATTCACCTAAAAAAAAGTTGTGAAGGGACAAAATCTTTAGCTGTGTATCAGCCTCCCTTTTAGTAAAATGAAATCATAAGTACTTTCCAGTCAGTGGAAAATTGTCGCAACAGGCCATTTTGTTGAGCTTTTTGAATGTAGACCTGTTTTAAATCGGTTAGTTAAAACTTGACAACTTAAGAATACTGATTTACTGTGATCCTTGCACAGTGTCCAACACATTTAAAGCAAGCTTAAGCTAGCCCTGTCCTTTGTAGACCTCCAAGAGCAACAAGGTGAGGTCCAGCATGTCTGGTCAGAACCAAAATCTTTCATACCTTCTGTTTTTCTGTTCACGAGTTTGATTGTACAACTTAGAGAATTCCATCAGGATAACATTTAAAAGTGGGTAAAAAATGCCTTGAACGTAGCCAGCAAAAACACTCAATGTCATTTGACCCTGGCAGTCATGACACTTACTCAACGCTTTATCCCTTGTTTTATTTTTCTTTGAGCCTCACTTTACATAACACACCAGAGTAATTGAGAAAAAAATGACATCCAGACAATGCCAGTTTTTAAGTTATGTGTGAAAACCTCTAGGCAATAAAAAGTTATTATGACACAAAGCCCACTGGTGTTAACAGTCATATACAAGGTACTGAAAGTGAGAAATTAAGACCCGTCTATGTATGGAACTTTTAACATCTGTTTCCTGAAGCTTAGGATATTTTGTGCAGAGCGCATGGGAGGATTTGGCATAACGTTATGGCATTAAAATCTATTTTCATTCAACAAGTTATATAATGCAATATTTAAAAAACAGACATACAATGCCACCCGAAAGAGCTGTTCCATGACTTACTGTCTGCCCCTTCAACATGGATAGGACAATGGCAATTAGAGGGTAATCTCATTTATTAATGTGTTGACTGGTATGCCAGAGTTATAAAAGTGTGATTAATATATTGGTGCATGTCCGTCTGATCTAATAATGGTAATGGTATATCATAATTTCATTTCATGCTATTAGAGTCACATAGTTAATGTGTGTCCAGTGCCAAAATGTGTTTTTTTCTTGTTTTGGATAATGTAAGAACATATGTCAGGTTTTTATTGATGTCCACACTGGGAAGTTTCCCATTCACTATTCATATCGCTGATCATTGTCACCAGGACTAAAAGTAAAAAATATTGAGTTATCACTGAAACAAGAATAGAGAAACAAAGAGAAAGTCTTCTAATTGTTCATGTGATAAATGATATTTACTTTAATTCAGGAGGATGTCCTCTTACTTACTGGTGTGTCCTCGGAAAAATAAATGAAAAAAAAATTTAGAAAGAAAAATACTAAGGGTCTATAAAAAGTTTCTGTACTTTTTTCATTGGGAACAGTGAGGGCAGGAGGATTAGTTATTGGTTGTGTCTCGGAGAGTCATCTGACTAGTCTGTTTGGCATACTGGCTGACCTTGCTGTTTAGTATAAGAGTTATCAAACTGTGGTGAAGATGGCAAATAAATTGCACCAAAGAGTTCTGTCAAACGCTTTTTGTGGGCAGAAGCCCCCCCATTGCAGCCCACACATTGGAAGAAGGTTTTTAAGTGATGATGAAGTGAAAGCTGTGGTGCACCATTGGCTACCATCTCAACCAAAAAAATTTTTTGCTGAAGGCATTAAAAAGTTGGTACTTTGATTCACCTAGAAGTTTCTGGTTTAATTCAAGATATTATTGGAATTGTATATTACACAAGACGTGGTGTTTAGAATAAGCCTCCCGAAAGAAAACTGTGACTTGCTGTAATCTTATTGGAGTTATTTATATACTACCTACCCTGGTTATTATGATGCTACCTGCATCTTATTCTTTTATGTTTGTTGTGTTGTTTATTATATGAAAACTCAATAAAATTACAATTTTTCAAAAAAAAGTTGTTACGACGCTGGGAAAAATGCATTCCAAAGGAAGGTGACTATGTAGAATGATGATGAGTTAAGGAAACGTGCAAAATTTTAAAAAAACTCTCATAATAATATATAAATACTTTATCACAATGGAAAAAAAATAGCTTAAGATATATTTTAATAATCAAATTGGTAAATTTCTAATGAAAACCAAAACTTCTGGATTACATCTCCTGAAATAGAAACATGTCCCAAATAAAACTGACTTGCTTGATATATGCAGTAGTGTTTAATTAAAAAAAAAAGAAGAGCAGACCTAACAGATTGCTATTGCTTAGAAAGTGAGAATATACAGGGACAGGGTGACATTCTCCAGCGTTTCCATTTATAGCAATTAACCAATTTCACTAAGAAGCCATAGAATCTGCTTATTGTAACATTATCCAGTATTCCAAGCCAGCACAAATAAACGTCTCAATGGAAAAATGTGTTATCTAATTA
Organism: Pyxicephalus adspersus; assembly: GCF_032062135.1. Taxonomy (NCBI): domain Eukaryota; kingdom Metazoa; phylum Chordata; class Amphibia; order Anura; family Pyxicephalidae; genus Pyxicephalus; species Pyxicephalus adspersus. The sequence continues at coordinate 29,542,296 of NC_092858.1, forward strand.
CCTGTATATATCAACCACTGTCAGTTGATATGCATTACTGTATTGCAGTCCAAAATTCTGGTTCCAATAAGCTTGATAACAAATTCTAAACATTGGATTGCACATATATGGTTATATTATTTAAAGTTAGTTGAAACTAGCTAATACAGTATATACACTCACTGGACCCTTTATTGGATACACCTGTTAAATGGGTTTTTAACTTAAGTATCTAATCAGCCAATCACATGTCAGCAACTGCATTTAGGCATTTAGACATTCATTAAGCTAACCTGTTGTGTAAAACCAAGCAAGCCAGGAATTCGGAAGAAAGGTAATTTAAGTGACTTTGAACATGGTGTGATTGTTGGTGCTAGGCAGGCTTGCCTGAGTAATTCAGAAACTGCTAATCTGCTGAGATGGTAATGTATATCTGTCTCAAGGATTTACAGAATGGTTTAAAAATATCCAGTGAGGTGCAGTTCTCTGGGTGAAAATACGTTGTTGGTGGCAGAGGTCAGAGGAAATTGGCCAAATTGGTTCCAGCTGATAAAAAAGGCAACAGTAACTCAAGTAACTTATTGCAACTAAACTTTGGAAACAAACATCGCTAAATACACAACACATACTGTGACCCTAAGGCAGTTATATGTGGCTAAATAAGTATAGAAAAATATGTTTACATGATTTTTTATTTTTATTTCTAATCTGCTGGTTTTGCTTTGTAATAAAAAAAATCTGACTCTAAAGCTCCCTTGAATGTGCTAACCCCTCTACCAATCACTCCCTTCACCCAGCCCTATGGTTCCAGGTTTACCTGCCTCTCCAAGCAATAAAGATTGATAGCAATAAAGATAAAAACAAAATTTAAAGTGTTTAAAAACAGTCACAATTCACATTGGCTCACCAAAACTGGACAAAAGAAGATTGGAAAATGTTGTCTGGTCAAATGTGTCTCAATGAATGGCAGGGTGGGAATTTGGAGTCAACTACATGAGGGAAGAGATCTATCCTGCCTTGTACCAATAGTTCAGGCTGGTGGTCTATTAGCCCTGGATATCATTTCTTGGCATAATTTAGACCCCTTAGTACCAATTGAGCAGTGTTTAAATGCCATGGTCTACCTCAGTAGTGTTGCTGACCATGTCCATCCCATTTTGACTGCAGTATCTGATATACTGTGGTCAGTTTAATCAAACCTATTGGTTTGATGCATAAGGAATGTATTTGACTTTAATTGGGCTTTGATGCAAAAGAGTGGTTATGTAGAGGGATGTTATAGAAAGATTTTTAAACAGACATGTCTTAAGATCCTTAAGTTATAGTTTATATATAAATATTTTGGGTCTCCTCTGACCGTATAAGTTGTAGTGTTGATGTTTTGTCTTTACACATAGATACATGTGGAATGCAATTATTAAGCATAGTAACATTTTAAAAATATTATAATATGACTCTACACAGTTATGTGAGTTTTAAATGAACAGAGGCTGAGATTGGCAACCTAACATATCTATTGCTCACCTTTCTCACTACCAAGGGCTAGTACCACATGTCATGGCGCTGAAAGCATTAAACCAAGCTCAGTGCAGCAATAGCAATGTTTGCTATGGACATCACAGCAGACAACAGAAGCTGATTTCTGACCCCAAATCCACCACAAAATAAAGTTTGAAACAAAAAAACCCCTTCAAATTAGGAAATATTAGGAAAAACTTCCACAAAGGGTTGTTTGTCAGCTTTCTTTAGGGCAGCTACCAATCCACTGACATTGTAGGGCAGCACGGTGGCTCAGGGGTTAGCACTCCGGCCTTTGCAGCGCTAGGTCCCAGGTTCGATCCCCAGCCAGGACATTATCTGCATGGAGTTTGCAGGTTGTCTGCGTGGGTTTCCTCCGGGTACTCTGGTTTCCTCCCACATCCCAAAAACATGCAGTTAGGTTCATTGGCTTCTCCCTAACAATTGACCTTAGACTACATTAATTATATATGACTATGATAGGGACATTGGATTGTGAGCTCCTTTGAGGGACAGTTAGTGACGTGACTATGGACTTTGTACAGCGCTACAATTTATAATAATAAATTGTACCTTCTCTGTGTTTTATTGAAAAGATTTGCTTATACCTTGACCTTGAGACACATCAGGGAGTGAGTTTAAATCTTCTCTTAAACATCTGTCTTTTCCAACTTCTTGTTTTGGTTAAAAAAATATAAAACTTTAAATTTAAAATTTCATTTCTGGTCCTCAGAAAAAAACAATGAATCTCCCTAATGGGAGAAAAACACAGTTAAGAAACTTCTGAATTCTAATACTCCCCGAAGCAGAACTAAATCCCGCTATATTCACCTTTCCCTCTTTGCCTCCATGTTGTAGGATACAGCCTTCTTCTCTTCCTTGATGCAATCTTAGGATGACATACGCTGTACAGTGCTGTTAATGTACAGCGCTGAGTAATATATTAGCGCTATATGAATCCTGTTTAATATTATTAATAATAATAATAATAATAATAATAAAATCAATAAAAAAAATAATAAATGCAAGGTATTCTGCACAGTTCAGCATTTTTGAAAGTTCCTCGGAGTGATCAGGCAAAGTAAGAAGGATAATTATGGAATAGACATCTCCTTTCTCTTTCTGCAATAATGACCTGCCTGATCTAAAATTTTAAAAGTGGAACTTTAGTTCTGCTTGACATGTTAAGGTCAGATTACCCATACATGTAGTTTAGAGATTAGGAATGTTTAAAAGATTTATTTTCTCAAGCCCTTGTTGATGATACCATCTGTAGGTGCTAATAACTAGCATTAGGGCTTGGTCAGGTCTGGCATTCTGTTGCGCAGCTTAAATTGTTATCTAATGTGTGGGAATTTTTTTAGGTTCTATAACCAATATTCCATCATTCACTAGCCTAAACATTTTAAATTTTCATACTTATTCTGATTCTTCTATAGCAGTAGTCCCTAAGTCTTTGGACCTCATGGACCACTAAATTTACAGACTCCGGACCGCACATGTGCTGGGAGCTGTTAGAAGAAACTTCCCCCAGAGTGATGTCATGATGCCAGAACCTGCCCCCTCTGGTCTAAACCTGTGTACACACATGCAATTCTTGTCGTTGGAAAGCATCTTTTATGATCCTTTCCAACAATAAGAACCGCATGATGCATGAACGAGCACTGTACATACAGCACTGTTCTGCTCTATGGAGAGGGGAGGGGGAGAGCGACTGACCCAATCTATAGGTAAGCCCCAGCTGGTGCAACCATAGGGCTTCCATGTGAGCCTTTTTGTCCTTTGCAAACTCTATACAGTAATACAGTATTTTAAGGCAGTAAGTCTGCCATTGTATATGGAACTACTTTCTAATTGCCCGCCTCAGCATTAAGAATTACAAAAGTTTATGAATGCAACATGTATTGTGCGTAAGTGTGTATATATATATATATTGTGAGGGGTTACGCTCAGGATCGCCTTTGCTAGGGTCAAAGGACACTTGTCTGGTTCATCCAACTCAGGTCACACACTGAGGTATCAGCTTTAAGCTGGCTTGCAGCCAGGTTTATTGAAGGTTGCAGATAAAATAACAAAACAGCAAAAGAAAACCTTGCCTGTCTTGCACTTACCATACATCAGACATCCCTGTTTATCAGCTGGAGGGCTTCTCCCTGTCAGCTCAAAACCAAACTTGCGCAACCTTCTACTCACTTTTGAGCTTACTCACACCGACTGACTTGAGCTCACTCACCCAGACCGACTTTCTGAGTCTTTCAGCAGAGCTCCTCACAGACCGACTGTCTGTGTCTCCAAGCAGAGCTCCTCACACAGCACTTGTCTAGGTCTCCAAACAGAGCTGCACTGACACAGACCCCTGTCTGTGTCTCTCCATGCCAAGCTACTCGCACAGACTCCTGCCTGTGTCTCTCCAAATAGAGCTGCACTGACACAAACCCGTCTGTGTCTCTCCAAGCCAAGCTACTGACTGAGCTCCTGGCTCTATGTTATATGCCCACCCTCAGTGCTTCTTCATTAATTACCTGACACAGGAGAGGAATCTTGGGCAAATTACCTCACGTAAAAGAGGAATCCTGGGCAAATATATCTCCCTTCCACCTCCAATCCTGCCTTGGTGTCACAATATATATATATATATATATATATTTTACAATATATAGTATATACATTTATTTTTTATTTGTGTGTATAATTTACCAAATGTATAATTTTTTTTAATAATATATATATAATATATAAAAATATTAACTTTTAATAATATACAAATATACAAATATACATATGTGTACATAGGCAACCCCCAAACATACCATTTTAATATTTGTAGAATTTAAAACATACAATTAATTTATATGATAAATTTAATACAATTTAATAACCACCTATAATAGAATATAATTTAGAGCTGCTTCTTAATTTTCTTTGAATTAAAACTTTTGTGTATCAAATATTCTGACTTAATTTTAGGAATAAAAATTTAATTACATCTTTTTATAATGATAGTGTACAATGACTTTGGTTATGAAATCATGCCGATAATAACATTCTATTTAAACTAGTAATGCCCTATAATATTAAGATTGCTTATTGGTATTTATAAATATTATAATAATCTCAATTACCTTTTTAGTTAAACCCCTCACTTATACGACTTTTAAGTGAACCTTAAGGTCTGTGATAGCCCTTTAATCAGTGACCTGTAGCTCAGATGTAATTTGGTCTGATCTAGGTTTAATCATGAAATTCCTTGATTAAAGGACACTTGCAGCTTGACTAAAACATTAATCTGAGTAATAGTTTGCTGTCTATAATTGGGAAAGACGGGGGGACACACATATGGTTCCTCTTTTGACAGCTAAAAATAATTACAGGAATTAGTTTCCTTAGGTATTAGAAAATTAGTCTTACAACATGGTCTTTAGGTAAAAATAAATATAATAATTGATATGTCTGCATGTAACAACAAGCTGTTATACAATAGAGACAGATGATTAGCTTCTTCCAGACAGGCATGCGGCTTCATGTCTTAGGAAACATGGTTCTAGCTGCTATACAGAGCCCTATAACTACTACAACAGGTACAAAGAGTACAAAGAACAAATAAAAAAGATTACTATTTTTTACCATATGCATAGAAAAATATATTTACACAATTTTGATTTTTATATATAATTTTCTAGCTCTGCTGTTTAATATAAAACGTATCTAACTATAAAGCTCCATGATCACTGGGCATTGATTGTGCTAACTCCTATGCTGATCACGTCCTTCACCCAGCCCTATGGTCCCAGGCTTATCTGCCTCTCCAAGCAATAAAGATTTATTGCAATAAAGATAAAAACACAAATAAAAGTGTTTAAAACAAATCAAATCTAATAAATAAAATGTAAATATTTTTAAAGGATCCCTGCCCCCACAAATATGCATTTACATACAGTTCTCATTATCAAGAACACAGCATAACACATAGAGGGTATCACAAGTCAGACTGATGGAATATTCAAGGGCCATCATGTACTGTTAGGCCTAAATTAATAAGAATCATTTTTAGAACCCAACTGAACTATCAGGTAAAATTATATTTTTATTTATTCATTTTATATATATTAATATTTATTTGTTTATTATCTCAAGGTTACAAAGAATCATATTATTAAACTGTATTTCTAAAGCGACAACACATTATGCACATTACAACACAGAGAGAGAAATTCAAACTGTACAAATGAGCAAACTTAACATAAAACATGGCATATACAAACATGTACAAATAACAAACCATAAATAGGCATGAGTGAGAATGCCTCTGACATTCTCGTGAAAATTTCCTTGAACTTTCGATGGCTCTGCAAAATTTCGGCGAAGCGATTTCGCAGACCCATCAGAAGATTGAGGAAACCATTACAGGATGATTCCCACTGTATTTCTCCTGTCAGTGTGCAATCCCCGGGCACTAGAGGTTAAATGAGGGCTTTCCCTTATTTACTTTTAGTACCCGGGGATTGCACACAGGGGGATTCCACCGGCTGCATTCATGAATGCAGCCGCGGTACCCCTACTGTCAGTGTGAGTGCCGCGGCTGTGCTCATCAATGAATGCAGCCGTGGGAATTACCACAGGATAATTCCCACGGCTGTTTCATTCATGATAAGCACAGCCGCGGTACTCCTGTGTTCTTAGATAGAGAAGGACAGCTCCGCTCCCCTGATTGCTCTTGTAGGTCCCAAATTTGATCTAGACGGCCGAATTTGCCCAGGCCGTTCTCGCTTACATGTCGGTAAGCGTGAACGGCCCGATTCGCCTCTTGATCGATTTTTAAAATCTGGCTCGCTCATCCCTAACCATAAATCAGCACACTGGTAAACTGCCTAAGATATGAATGTAATATTACTCATGAGACTCATATTTATTCATACATATATGAAAATCTCACTCCCTTACTCATGAAAATGAAAAAACAGGAGTAGTGGACAAAAGACAAACAGACAAGAAAAAATAAGAAAAGGGGGGAGGCAACTTAAACAAGTTTCATTTTAAATCCCCTAAATCGTATATGGCAACACCTAAATAAACCTTTAGTTTAAATATCTAAATACATTATAGGTACATGCCACAGACTTTGTAAAAATGACAGGCCAGACCCCCATCCGTTGTGGTATGCCATGTTACCACAAAATGGTACATGTCTGTTTTTTTTTTTTTTTGGGACCTTGTTCTGTTACTAGCCTAATCATTTCAAAGAGATTATTTAACAATCCATAAACAAAAATGCACCTAAACATCAAGACACCAAGAGCCCACTGTGAATGGGCTCAAAGACATTACATTTTATTTTGTTTTGCTGCATTAGAAATGTATTTAGTTTATTCAAACTGATGGTTCAATTGGACTTGGGCATCAGCAATGTATATTTTGGAGTAATATTTATACCTTTGGTCCCCTTCTGATAAGGTTTCTGCATGCTGGTTTGGTTTTATCATAAGACTGGTGTGCCTCGTTCCGCAGACTGGCTTTGGGTTGTTGGAGGTCCTGGGATTCCCTTGGAACAGATCCAACAAGCATGTTTCAGAGCAGTCATCCTGATTCTGGCTTCTCCACCAAGCATGGTACTGACCTGGAAAATATTTGGAAACTACAACTGGCAACTAACAGTAACCTGCACTTAGTGAAGGAAGGATAAGAATACATCCACCTTCAAAAACTACCTAGCATAGACCTATTCCTGCCCTGTCATGCATTTTGACTTTTTTTGGTATTGTACAAGATAGTGACTATTATTGACTACTATTATACCATATTTAAGACAATCTGACTTCTAGAGGAAATAACAAAAAAAGCAAAAACATTTGTTATACAGTGCTAGTATTTTGCTACTCTGACATACTTTTTTTTTTACCTAGAGGACTATTATCAATGCAGTCTAAAATATGAAGTATTGGCACCGTATTTACATTTTTTTTTATCATTTTTATATTGTAGACAATAGGATTTCTTCAGTTTTTGACACATCACTTTGTCAAAAAAATTGATAGCAAAAATAAAAAAAATACTGTATAAAAAAACAAAAAATTATACATAATTTGTATCCTTTTTAAAAGGAAATTTTTGTAATGTCCAGGATAAAAAAATCTCATTGGATTCCATGTAACTTCATCTTCATGCACTAGGTGGCAATCTCTTAAAGGGAATTTATCAGACACAACAGAATACTTAGACCTGCAGATGTTCACTACCTAGATAAAGAAGCTTGTCTAGGAGTTTCAACTTTCAGATTATATTGCAGTACCAAATTTACTCTGGGTACTATCATTAAAAAGATATATATTTATATATACATACCAGTGGCCTTAACACCCAGCTTTTGATAGTTTTGTTAGAGATTTTAGGCAACTCTGTTCCTAAATATGAATGCAGGCAGGTACAGTATAAACTAAGGCAGGTTTTTAGCTGCATATACCTACGGCGACTTTCGCGCCCTATGATGCGCCTTAATGCTGGCCAATATGCTTTGGGATAACTTTAATGCATGTGATTGGATGACAAACAGAAGGCCATAAATATAATGAGAAGTACACGAACAAGGACTTTCTATGCACATCAGTTATTATAATGATAGCTGTACACTTTAAAATATAAAAAACATATTATTATTTAAATTTTAATTAATATTAACATACTAAAGTTCATATGAGATTTTAGTGGTTGGGTTTAGATCTACTTTAAGAGACATGATGCCAGTAGGATAAATCCAAAAAGTAATTCAGACCTACAATAATTATTTTTAGAGAAAAATGTAGAATATGCAAATCAGATAAATGTCAAATTGATTGTAATAGATTGTGGAATGTTGCACATGCTTTAATAACACAACATTTGACACCATGTAGTCTCTGTCTTTCACAGCTGATCTTAATGATCCTGTTTCAGGGATATATTTATAGGTCAGATCCAGGCTCTATATATTTATTTTCCCCATTGATTTATATATATATATATATATATATATATATATATATATATATATAGTCCTGATAGTCCAGGCTTTCTAAGAATAAAACAGAAGCTCTTGCAGCCATACTAACTTTTCACAGATTGTATATGAAAACTTGAAAACTTACCACTTTATCGTTGGTTCATTTCCTGGGATGTCGTTCCACCCTCCTCGGGAGGGCATCATGGACATGCCCTCTTGGGTCACATCATCTCTTTGCCCCACAATGGTCCAGGTTAGAACAATGACATAAATATATTAGCAGTGCTCCCAAAATCACTGGCTGGTGCATAAGCAAATAGGAAAAGGATCAATTAGCCAGGAAACATATAAAAAGAGGAGGTTTTTGGATGTGCTGGAATTTGGCTTTAAATACTCATATGTTTTATATGCACCTATATTTATAAACGATTCAGTAGTTATACTTACAGTCAAAAGACTTTCACTTTTACCTGCTTTCTGGTTTTGAAATTCTTCTAAAGAAAAAAAAAAAAAAAAGATTTTGACTTGTAGCAGAAAAAAATGTCTTTATTCTGTGGATTTTGTACAACTTAACCTAATAGCACTGATCATTATGCAAGTTAACGCAACACTGAACCTGTCTCCCACTTCCTTAGATAAAAGTAAACCTGTCAGGAAAGATATATGTGGCTAATTCAAAGGCCTGATTCACAAAGAAATGTATGTACCATGGGATGGCCGGGAATGTTCTGTATGGGGGACAAGAGCAGTCAAGTGGCCCTGTAATTGTAGGATGGATTTGTGAGGGTTAAAGAAAGCACAAGAAAGGAAGCCATGGGGCTGCAGTGATTGGTGGGATTGTGAAAGGTTTTAATTCTGTGCAGGAAGAATAGAAAAGGTTTACACTGTTCGGAGGTAATGGAAGTTTTGGTGTATTGTAAAGTAACATTTTAAAAGTGCATTTTTAGCACCTAAAAATCAAATTGGTTTAGTTCTATCAATGTCAATTGGTTGTCACCAGAACAGCAGATATGGGAAATTTTGGGATAATCTGGTGACAGCTGTATGAAAGGGGCTTTTCAAATATTTCTTGTTGCTTCTCCAGTATAGGAAGTGGAAGTGGAGGGGAACAAAAACTGCAAAGAAAAAAACTTGACATTACCTTCATAAACTATCCATAATTGACTAGGCAAAGCATGCAGCTAAAGCAACAAGTTCATATGATGCAGACCTCTACAGCAGGATATTCATGCATTTTTTTTCCTTCTCCATCACTCCATTTACCCAGTCAAAGCAAAAGGAATGTCCTGTTTAAGATATGATTTGCTGGAGTCATAGCTTAAACATAGCTGGACACTGACCTTAACCTCCTGAGCGGTTTATTCCTGTCTGGATTTATATGTCTAAAGGTGGTACATGGTTTTTCATGAAAATGTATTTTTTGGTATAATATTAGTATGATTATAAAAAAAGTTGGAAACACAAAATCATGTCAAAATAATAAATACATTTTTAAAAAATATAAATATTTTTTTAATTTTTTACATTTTTTAAAAATAAATAAATAATATACTCATACTATTACATTATACTATAAAATAAATGTTCATGCAAGACAATGAACTGCTTGTACACATGTAAATCCACTGTATTGCATTCAATACAGTTATTTTGTTTTGAATGTAATACAAATAGATTTTGAATTTTCCGCCCCTCCCCTCTGGCAACGTCTGCACGCACCGACGTCACCGGGAACTCGCTGGTGACTCATTGGGAGCGGAAGATGCCAGAAGAAGAGGAATGAAGATGTGAAGGAAGAGAGAAGACGCGAAAGATGACGTGGGATGCCGGCGGATCAGGTAAGACTCAATTTACTATTTTTTCCCGTAGGTTTACCTACCCCCAGTGTGACTCGGGGTTACCGCCTTTACCATCTTTTTTTTACCCCGAGTCACATTCCATGTTACTGCTCAGAAGGGTAATGTATGAAGAGTTCTGGTAGTTTCAAGACAACAGCCTGATTTATTAAAGCTCTACAATGCTGGAGAGGATACACATTCATTAGTGAAGCTGGGTGATCCAGCAAAGCTGGAATAGATCTGGTCCAGGATTCAAAACACTAGCTATCAAACTGCAAATTACTTTGAAGAAATCCAGTCGAGGTTTGCTGGATCTCCCAGTTTCACTGATGAAAGTGAAAAACTCTTTAGCCTTGGAGAGCTTTAATAAATCAGACCCAATGGAAGAAAAGTTAAATTATGTAAAGAAGCTTGTCATCTGCACTCAGGACGTAACAATAAAACAAAAAGGGGTGTGTAGAGACCTGCTTTATCATTCCACTACAAATGACATTTCAAGCCACTCTGGGTTCTTTCTTGGGCCAGGTAATCCAGCATGAGACCAGAAACCTAGAAACAGCATTGGGATGGGGCTTGCAGTTTTCCATACTACCCATCCTGAAGGGAACCTAAGCTGAGCTTACATATTTTGAATAAGCACTTCTAAATAAACCCTCATTAACTAAAATAAACCCCCAATCAACTAAAACTTGACTATTGAATGTTTGTTGTGATATTTCACAAGGTTTGGAAAGATTCATAAAACATTCATTTAAAAAGACCCGAGAGGTCGGGGATGTCTTTTTATAGGATGTCCTGTTCCTATTCTTAGTAAGAACATTTGAATTGTTTAAATTCTCTATTCTGTGCACAGGTGCATGGTAGTGATTTTCTATGATACACAGCTGACAAGTTTCTTTGCAAACTGAGCTAACTCCAAGGTTGCTAAAGAAGTAGTCACCTTTCCATAAGATACGCAAGATGTTATTCAGGTGTATGGTGACACATGGATGACTATTGATATTTCTTTATGGAGCCACATATGCAGAATAATGAGCAGTTAAAAGGGTGTAAAATAAAAGAGTATACAATACACTTCTTGTAACTTGGAAAGTTTGCAATATTCCTCTTGTTTGTTCCAACAATTAATAATGCAACCTATATCATCCTACAATCAACCCAAACATTATCCATGTCTTTCTCAGCTTTAGGTCTTCTGTGCCTTTTGTACTTCTTTATTTATTAAAACTGAATATGTCTTCGATTTTCTTTAGATTGGAGACTGCAAACTTTGTGGCCAGTGTCATTTGTGAAATGCATGATGCCATTAATAAAGGTTATGCTAAAAAATATTAACAATAAATGATTACACCTTTTTTCAGCCTCTTTATATTTTGTCATTGGCATCCTCCCAGACCATGTTGATGGAGGTAAACTAAATCACGCCCTCCTTTGCTCCACTCACCCCACTAACTGTCTCTGAAAATTATGTCTACAGACCACGCTGCTTGCTAATATAACTGAACTTTATTTTCAGTTCTCGAAAAAGATAGCCATGGAATTTACCTTTTTTAATTATCCCTGGCTATGGTGCAAAAATCACACAGGATGTATGCAAAAATCTACTCTTGCAGCTGAACACATGGAGGAAATTTGGCCTCAATAGTCAGCTCACTGTACTACTCCCACACCAACCACACCATAAACCAGTAAGTCCACCCACATCTCTTATTTTATCATTTGCCTCCACCATCTTTCCATTTGACCCATACCTATCTGATTTGCTCTGAGCCCATTTCTCCAACCTGGTCCCTGTACCAATAAAACTGTCAGTCTCTTCCATTGCACTGGCACTTTTCCCTCAACTTTCAAAGATGCAATTGTCCTTTTAATACCAAAGAAAATCCTACACTTTAGCTCCTCCAACTCCCTTTACCATAAACCTCCAAGGTACTCCAGCTACGTGTTTACAAAGGAACTGAATTTCTTAAGTTCAATTCCCTATTTGACCCACTTCATTCTGGCATCCACTCTACGTACTCAACTGAACTCTGGGACTGCTACAAAAAAAGCTGATCTGGCTTTGCCAAGGCCATTTTCAGACCTCCAGCTGCCTGCAGAGTTCTACAAATTAGAAAAGCTCCACAGAATGCCCCCTAAAGAGGTTTCTAATATTGCCATCTAATATAAAACACCTGATGCTAGCTTCATGATTTTGAAGTGGTGATCAATGTAGAGGTGTACTTATTATTTCCACATTTGCATTCATTTGTTATCTGAAAATAATTACACCATGCCAATTGCATTTGTCAATTGTTTAGGTATATCTGTAGGCATTGTTCAAATATGATAATATAAACTCCTTTTTCTTTACTTCCTTTTCTACATGGCTGTATTACATTTTTGTTCTTTTAGATTTATTACTTAAAAAAAGTCAAACACTTCCATGCAATGCACCTGACAACAATCAAACATATAGTAGATTTGATATCTTAAATCAGAGCAGTTACATCTTACATATCTTTTGTGACCACTGGGAATTTTTTAGATTCGGTGGTAGTCATGATAGAAATGTAGACACAGATGTGTTCCATCAAATATGGTGGATGGCCACACAGAAAGTGCCTGTGTACACGCATGGGTAATTGGAAGTCCTGACATTGAACATAGACAGATATTGTCTCAAGACCTTTCTCTTTGATATTTTAAGTCTACAGCTCTCAAGCACAACAATATATTGCATAGTTCTCTTTTGTTTATAACTTCTGCTAAAAATATGACACAAATGCCACATGTATATCCTGTTCTGCATTTCAGCGCTCCAGTCTTAAAGATGTTAAATTGGACAAAAAAGGGGAAAAATGAGAATAATTCATGTTTTCCAAACATACAGTACCCCCCATCTCGAAGTCTGTATGTAAACTGAACTGTAGAATTTTTGAAAGCTTCATTAGTCATACATTATGGAAAGAAAGTTTGGTCTGCTTCACATATTTTGGTCTGCAGAAGCATTTAACATTAAAGAATTCATTACCAACTTTGCAGCATCCACTTTATGTCAACAGATAAAGTCCAGCTGCTTGTTTTACAATACGTCCAATTAAATGTCCTTTTAAGACCAGACCAACCGCAAGGAAGCTTTAGGGGGTAGCTGAGTTATGCAAATCAATTAAACACAGAAAAAAATGTAATGATCTTTGTCTATGGGAGTTTTGCAGGACACACTGTCTAAAGAGTTGATCTGGCATTTTTTTAGCTGGAATGTTTAAGCTCATGTTATGTATAAAAACAGTGCTGAGTGGTTTCATGCTTTGTATTTTACTCTATGGGGCTTATTGTGGAATTAAAAGAATCAGCATTTGAAATTCATATTTAAAGCCCAAATATGGACACATTTTGTAAAGAAAAAAAGAATGTTAAAAAACTAAATCTCTGGGTGAAAAACTCATCTCTTATCTTTCACAGGTATCTAATTTTGTAACAAGGTGGCCTTTATTCTTCCAAAGTTTAATGGGTTTCACCATGTCCTGTGTACGTATAGTATAATAACGCAGCTGAAGCTCTATTCTCTGTAGCATTGAGGACCTCTTACCACCAGAGGAAGATTGATGACCCTTCTAATTACTTGAACATCTTTGGTAAAATATAAGTATAAAACAAGACAGAAAAATCCATTGGAAAGGCATCCAGAGGGAAAAGAGCTGAGATGGTTTTAAACTCCAAGATGCCTAATATAGTAAATATGGTAAAACATACCCAAATTTAAGGAAAGCTGGAGGTAAAGGCAACCTGCTTGTATGATTCCAAATCAAAAGCGTCAAATTTCCATTTGCTAAACCTAGACGGGTTTTGAAAAGTGGTGATAGACTGTGGTCATAGGTAGTGCACTAGCCTTAATGTATGAAGAGTTCTGGTGGTTTCAAGACAATGGGTATGTTTTTTTAAAGTTCTCCAAGGCTGGAGAGGATACACTTTCATCAGTGAAACTGGGTGATCCAGCCAACCTGAAATGGATTTCTTTAAAATAATTTGCCAATTGTTAGTAAATGTTTTTAATCCTGGACCAGATCCATTACAGGTTTGCTGGATCACCCAGGTTCACTGATGAAAGTGTATACTCCCCAGCCTTGGAGAATTTTAATAAATCGGGGCCAATATGTCTGGTAAGATTTATCTTCAATTTATACTTGGTGGTACTAAAAATGCACTTGAACCAGCCAGATCAGACTCTCAGATTTTAGATGTTAACAGGCAACAATTAATTTTCTTTTACCCCTCTCAAGTTCTGCAGACAACAGACTGATCAAAACAGATATAGGCATTTTTGTTGCTGCTGCCAATCTGCTTATCATTACTATTGGTAGTTTCCCTTAGACCTCTTTACCTGGAAACTGAAATTATGGGCCCATGACTAATATTACCCTTTCTTGCGAGTATCTTGAAATTCAGAGCCTTTTGTATTATGTATCATCTGGAGTTCATTTTCATACATTGAGCTAAGTTACTAAAGATTGCTGCATCCCACTTATCCCTTGTATATACCTAGTATATGCTAGCTTTATGTGTACAAGTATCTTAGCTGATTTTGCATACTTACAAATGGGTTATTAAATATGTTGCTTTATGACACAGGAGGACTGTGGGAAATATTTTGTTGTAGGGTCCTGTGGCTTTTAGTTACAACTTTTCTAGGAGACAGGAAAACAAAAATAAGGAAAGCAATGTCTCTATACTTATAAATAAAATATACATAGCTCCATAGCTAATTAGGTTTACAAAGGAGTTTAAAACACTGGTTGACATAAACAAAAAAAAAAGGCAAAACAAAACCCTGGGGCCAATTTTGTATCACAGGGGGGAAAAATCAATTCAACTTGACTGTATCAAATAATTATCAATCACTTAAATATAACAGTATCGTTATATATAATATGGTATACCATAGTAAAATGTTTTCATGAAAGGATTGCCTAATGTGCAATTAAATAATTTTACAACCTGAAATGCACACTTTCAATTATATGTTTTTTGAAACAAATATTAAACCTAGGCAATGTTATTTTTGTTTAAATTTTTAATCTTTTTTTGGAGTATAGGAAAGTTTTGCCTGTAAGCAAAAATCTTTCCAACAACACCAACAATAAAACTTGACTAATGCACACCTCTTCTCTGCTTTATCCAAACAATATAACAAGTTTTGACTGAAGCTAAGCTTTTAGTGCAATGAGAAAATAATTGTTTTCAGTTCTATATATGACAAGCTATCAGTAGAAACATAATGATCTACATTTGCAGTGCTACTTGAACATGTCTCAGTTTGGCTAAACTAAGGTTATTATTTGGCTTTGGCCAAAGCTAAACCAAAGGCAAGGTGAATAAACTGCAAACCTGGCAAGGAAAATAGTGGCGAGGGTTTTGATTGGCTATTGTTAATAAGGGGGTGGGTTTTCTCTAATGACTGCCCTCTGATGACCTCTATCAAAATGCTTAGCCTAGTTTTTAATAAGGAAGGACTTATGACCTATTTTTTACTAACAGTAGTATTGGTGGTGAGCGATTGTACATAGGGAACAGTTACTGCTGCTGCCACAAAACAGTAACTCATTGCCACTGCTACAGCATATCAAAATTCTCACCATTATTTGTATTGACAAGGGCTCCCATGTAGAAAAACAGCTTACTTTGGTTAGCCCAAACCAAATGCCAGATGTTCTGAAGAGCAACAATAGTCTTTTATGATAGCTAGACTCAGGGCCAGATTTATACTTTTTACCCCCCTAGGCCAGGAGTTTGTGTCCTCCATCCCCCCCCCCCCCCCCCCCCCCAGCACCATAAAATATACAAAACTAAAGCTATTATACGGTCAAATAGTTACAATACTATGCGTTGTGTCGGTTGTAGGTAGCCACGTACCTTCTTTAAACTCCATAACCCTGCAACGGATACTTCCAAAGAAATGCAATTCATGTGACAGCCATGAGTGTACTACTACATCTTCAAGTCCTTACACCTCTTCATTTCTAAAAAATTGTGGTATAAAGTAGGTACCCAGTCATCTATGTGTAGGCTAGCTATTGGTGTTCAAGGAAGGGAAGTGGAAAGGTATGTGTAACAGACCAATGCATTTTGATGGATTGAGTTTAATTATGCCATAATGATGCATTTTTAGGGGGATTTAGCCCCATCTGTACCTATAGTTTTGGTAATCTACACTTTCAGAGAAATTGAGGTTTAAATATTAGAAATTCAGTCCTGTCTAGATTCCATATATAATGTATTTACGCTTTGTATGGTTTGGATTGCTGTCACCTTTGGTGTCCTTTTTTTTCTGCTAGGAACATTTCCAGATGGTTTGTGTCTTGTGAAAGGGTAAGAGGTACATGAAGTTGTTACAAATTTCAATAATAAGTGATCTTATATATATATATTACTTGAGTAAAGTAATTGGAACATCTGTGGGATTTGTATTGTTGTCTGTGCCTTCATTTTCCAGTGACCCTTAACCTCCTGGGCGGTTCATTTCTGCCCGGATTTATACATTGTTTTTCATGAAAATTTATTTTACAGTATAATGAAATAGTTTGATTATAATAAAGTTTGAAACACAAAATCATGTTAAAATAATAAAATAAATAAATTAAAAAATAAATAAATAAATCTTAAAAAAATAAATATTATACTCATACTATTATATTATACTGTAAAATACATTTTCATGAAAGACAATGCACTGCTTTCAGACATTTAAAGTACATACAATACAGTTATTTTGTATTGAATGCAATACAAAATAATTTGAAATTCCTGCCAATCCCCCAATGCAATGGCGGCACGCACCAATGCAGAGGACACCAGACGGAGGATGCGAAAGGACGAGGATCACGAAGAAGGATGCCGGCGGACCAGGTAAGGCTCTGTTTACTATTGTTTTTCATTTTTTTAGCTAAGTGTGGCTCAGGGTTACCGCTTTCAGCATCTTTTTTTGCCCCGAACCACACTCGGGGTTACCACTGGGGAGGTTAATGCCCTAGAATGTTAGTGTAATGGATCTGATTTAATAAAGCCCTCCAAGACTGGAGAAGATAGACTTTCATCAGTGAACTTGGCGAAGTGAAAGGGTATCTTCTCCAGCCCTGGAGAGCAATGTACTAATCCTTCCCTACACTACCCCCTTCAAAACAAAAAAATCTGAACCCCAGGGCAATTGCTAAGTACAAATGTCAAATTTGCATAAGCCAACTGCAAAACAGGAGACCTGATTTTTCTTTTCTGCAATAGGTCTCCATTGCATACACCACCTGTGGCTGGACAATGAAGAAGAGCAGTGTTCTCATGAGTTCATTTCTCTGTCACCGCATATGAGAACTACAGCAAAAATGACTGGAACCATTTCCATTTTACAAGGGACCGCAACAGGCTGATAGCAGTAAAAAGTCAGGTACATACACTGCTTGCATTTAAAAATATATATTATTGAATACCGAGCTACTTTATTTGGTGCTTTTTAGATCTACCAGAGATTGACTTTAAAATGTTATGAATGACAGTAATTTAGTTTATTTTAAAATGTTCTATTTTTTCCCTTTTTAAGTTCTCATTTATTCAATTTTATTTTCAACTAGAACAAACACAGTTAGCAATGGTCTTGTCAGGATCTTAAAATTATTTTGCAAGAAAAGAATTTTATGAATATTATGTTTCTTAATTGATATCAACATAAACACGTGCATGGTGCTCTAATCTCCAATTAAATAAGAATAGTGCAATAATTACGCACGGCTGACGTAAATGGGGACGTCAACTCCAGTTAATAAAATTTCATCACAAAATATAATAGAATCAAATGTTACATTTCATTAAACTGTTATCACATTTCACTGTTAACAAATGGGATTTCAAATTAAAAGTGCCAAGACAGCCCTTTGTTTATAGGAAAAGTTGATTGTAAGTTAGAATAAAGAAGTTTTTTTTCAGGATAACACTATTATTCTATGATGCTTATCAAATAAGATGCATTGTGGGAGATAAGTGGTAGGCAGTGGAAAGATGCAAAGACAATAAGTAGAGAAAATAAATCTGTTTAAATGTGTTACAGCATGCCATGTACATTCAGAAACTTTGCCACATAAAGCAGCACAGACATGAAAACTATATTATTTATTGTCCAAGTTTGTTTTATTATGTAATAAGTTTGTAAACTGATATTTTATATTAAACTTGCAATTGTTTGCAACTTTTTATAGTTTTGTAAAAATGTTACGTATTAGAGATTATAAGTAAGTAGATGTGGTGGTTGCATAGCAGAGGTAGGATTAGCAATCAATGCCTTTTTTTTTTTTTAAATTAGGAACTAAAACATTTTACTCCACAATCTGTGCATCCCATGCTACGCTTTTTAAAAAGTAAACCCATCACTAGTAACACTTGTTAAAGCCTTTCACATTCTATTGCAAAATTTGTGAGCATTGCCTAGCTGAAATGGGTGTGCCTAGTAAGAAAGGTGGGTTTTAACATTGGTATTTAGATTTGTGATATAGCTTGGGAACTAGGCAAGGAGGTTTTAGGCGCCAGGTAGGAAGGAGTTAGGGACTACTCCCACCTCCTTGTCCTGGTAAGTACTGCATTATTCTTCACGCATTGGGCCTGATATATTAAAGCTCTCCAGGACTGGAGAAGATACACTTTCTTCAGTAAACCTGGAATCGATCTGGTCCAGGATTAAAAATATTTACTAACCAAAAGCAAATTAAGAATTTTTTCTCAATACCATGTACCATAATAATCTTTTCAACTTTTAACACTCAAAGGGTGTGTAAAGCTCAAATCTTTCATTAATTTATTTAGCATAAATAATTATTAAGATCTCAATCTAGGTTTTTTATTCATTTATTTTTTTTTTTGTAGCCCATGCCACCGGGGAGATTCCATTCCTCAAAGGGACAGCAGAAAATAGGAGTTTAAGGCCCTTGTACAGCCCCAGTGCTCACCAGACGTCTTTTTATTGTGAGCACCTTTGAGGGACAGCTTGTGATATGACTATGGACTTTTACAGCTCTGTGTAATATGTTGGTGCTATATAAATACAGTGTAATATTTATATTATTAGTCACACCAATAGCAGGTAAGCTAGGCTAAAGGGTACCAGGGGCAATTGGTGTCTGGTAGCTGGGAGGCTATAAAGGACCAGTAGCCAATAGCAGGGCAAGATCATGGTCAAGAACTAATGTACTCATTGGCTGCAGCACATGACATAAAATCCACTTCAGCTGCACAGAGTCTCAATGTTTGTGGAGGGGAATCTGAGATAGGCACATACATGGCTAAAGGGAAACTGGGGATGCTGAAAGCTGCAGGACAGGGGACAGACTGATAACTTCTTGATTTCCTTTATTGCTGCAAGTGACGCCATCCGAGGGAATAAACAGGGCATGATATACTGCAGTGGCTTACGGTACAGGATCACCGGCCAGATAAATGTCTCCTAACAAAGATCACATTTCTACAAAGTAAAAAGATATTCTCTCTTAGATAGTTGTTACCAGAACAGGTATACTTCTTGAAAAGTATCTCTTGTGGTAACAATTTCTTTTTTGGCCAAAGGCAATAATTACCAGGACTACAAGTGAGTCTGAGTCTCTATTTCCAGAGAGCAATACGAAAATCTGACAGATGTTCCCCCTTAACATTCTACCTAAAACAAAAGAGTTTTTGTAACATAATCTTAAATTTAACAGGCCCCTCATATCAGCTCCAAAAAATGGGGGTAGGAGTATACATGCCAGTATTTTTCAGGAACAGCTAAGATAAGGTAACGTTCATTGCACTCACCAAATCCAACCCAACAATTGTTTTTCACCTTCTAGAACCCCATAGTTCCAGTTCTGGAGAACAACCTCATCTGTTCCTAAAAAATAACTTGTTCTGTAATCTTTGTTTGCTCACCAGAACACAACCTCCTTCCAAGTAACCCCTGATAAATACACATGCATCCAGGGCTGTAAGACCGTAATCCTACAATAGTACTTATCTTATTTACTTGATGTACAGCTGTTGGCATTTCTACTATACAGAGGATACAGAAGATTTTTTTTTACAAATTTTCATAATATTGTTTTTCTTCAGTCCAGTTGCTTGTTAGTGACACTTCACTGTTGACCAAATACTATTGCTAATTCCCTGCTGTGTAGCTTGTTATAAAAATCCTGTTGAGTTGGCTCACAAAAAATCTCATCCTTACCTCCCACAAATAAATATTTGATAAATGAGAAATGACAAAAATATTATGAATTCTTTCTTTTTTCCAAGAACTTGCAGAGACAAGTGAGTGTATCAAGGCACATTTGGAGGTTAAAGAGACCCTGCTTTGCCAAAAAGTGCATTAACAACATATTTTGACCAAGACTTGAAGTTGCATTTCGGAGATGTCAGGAGAGGACCAGGTTTTTGCAGGTCTGAAGATTTCCAAGTTAGCACATTACACAAAACTACAACTAATGTCAAACAGGGAAAGTGAGAATTAAATTATAAAAATGATTTATAAATATTTATTATTGTAACAGCGTCATTGGACACAGCGTAATGCTGTGACATTTATGAGTGGACTCCAAATATACAGGTTACAGACTGTGACTCGTTGTTGTTCTGCACATTAGGTATTCAACACATACCATACAATACTATTTCATGTTCCTTCTGTAACACAGAATAAATCCAGATGTTTATGAAATGTTTTGAATTCTTAAAGCTTTGAGTAGCAGTATTAGGAGTGTTGTATTGTATTATCACAATCATTGAACTGAAAATTACAAATACAGGAGTTTAGGCTGTTCACTTAACAAAGATGATTTGGCACGTCCATGGAAGACAAGTGGTGGATGATCGCAGAATCATTTCCATGGTGAAGAGAAACCCCTTCACAACACCCAACCAAGTGAACAACACTCTCCAGGAGGTAGACATATCAATATCTAAGTCTACCATAAAGAGAAGACTGCATGAAAGTAAATACAGAGGGTGCACTGCAAGGTGCAAGACACTCATAAGCCTCAAGAATAGAAAGGCTAGATTGGACTTTGCTCAAAAACATCTAAAAAAGCCAGCACAGTTCTGGAAAAACATTCTTTGGACAGATGAAACCAAAATCAACCTTTACCAGAATGATGGCAAGAAAAAAGTATGGAGAAGGCGTGGAACAGCTCATGATCCAAAGCATACCACATCATCTGTAAAACATGGCTGAGGCAGTGTGATGGCTTGGGCGTGCATGGCTGCCAGTGGCACTGGGACACTAGTGTTTATCCATGATGTGACACAGGACAGAGGCAGCTGAATGAATTCTGAGGTGTTCAGAGACATACTGTTCAAGACTACAGGCTGTCATTGCCAGCTACTAAAGTACTAAAGTACTACTTTTGTCCAATTACTTTTGGACCCCTGAAATGAGGTGATTGTGTAAAAAAAAAGGCTTTAGTTCCTCACATGTTTATGTAATCTTTTTGTCCAACCCACTGAATAAAGCTGAAAGTCTGCAGTTCAACTGTTTCATTTAAAATTATTGTGGTAATGTACAGAACCAAAATGAGAAAAAAGTTGTCTCTGTCCTAATATTTATGGACCTAACTGTATATATAATGATCTGGGGTCAAGGGGTGGTATAAGGGGAGGTTTTGGAAATAAGAAGTCCTGGCACACTTTACACTTAAGTGTCAGCTGGCAAGAGTGAAAGTTTTTGGAATGCACATTATACCTTCGATCATATGCCTGTAAGAAAACTATGTCAAACGTCATAATTTCAAATAAAATAGTGGCCTATAAAATTTCTTCCACAAATTAGGTTACAGTTCACTTATTTGAAGATTGATGTTCTTCTTCTAATTTTTTTGTGACTTCATAGTATAAAGGCAAAACATTTACTCCTCCACGTCCACTGATGAACCATGTCCCAGAGGCATAGGGTCTGATTTCCTAAATCTCTCCAAGGCTAGAGAAGATAGACTATCATGGGAGAACCATGGGAGGGTCATCTAGCAAACCTGGAGGGGATTTCTCAGAAGTAATTTGCTATTAGTTGGCAAAAATTTTAGTCCTGTACCACATACCTTCCAGGGTTGCTAGATTGCCCAGGTTCTCCCGTGATTGCCCAGGTTCTCCCGTGATCCTTCTTCAGTCATTGAGAGCTTTAATAAGTCAGGCCATTAGGTGATGAGGAATCCAAAATTTGTTGTCACCAGAAGTATTCAGATTAATTCTTCAACAGCAAGATAATCAGATAACCCTTCCCTATAATATTTCTAAAAAAAAATAAGAGTAAGGTTTTTGCATTGACATGCATTTAAATTCACCCTTAATACTGTATCAGTTTAAATATGCTGCGAAGCAACAGTGTGAAACTATATGGATGTATTTGTTGATAAAGGGTTTGCCCTGTTTTTCTAGCAAACCTTTGATAATTTGCATCTGAACATAACCTGTACCTGTGTTGGGTCTTTGGTACTGACACCATGTCAGTGAATGTGTGCAAAGTTTCCCATATTTTCAACATGCGGTGAAATGCTACATTTTTTACTGGGACGTTTAGGGAATTTATTACATTCATTTAGGCAGATTTTGATATGCCAAAGAGAAGGTTGGAGAAATATTTAGTAGGATTACCTTAACCACATGGGAGGAGAAGAAGATGAAACCCATCTCACCCTACCACAAAATCTAAATAGGTGAACAGCATCATGTAATCATTTTAGTATGGTGACAGACAACGGGTCAATGGGAGAGTTGTTGTGTAGGAGTTTATAAAATACGGTGGTTGATGGAATGGACACCATCATGAAGATTACTTTCCCATAGCCACACATTTCAGGCATCCCACTCCTATCATGTCAAGGGTGTTGTTTGAACAAAAGTAATTTCTATAGATTGCCAGGACCAAGGTATGTCTTCTTCATGAAGGTCCTGAAGCAGCAGATGCATGATTGGAAATTATTGGGGGAATAATGTTTAACTCTAGTCTTGTGGTAAGTTTCCTCAAGTCAAGAAAACATAGTCAATTCTTTTATTTACTTTTTTCACATGACGTAGAAAAAAGGAAGGAGGAATGTGGAGGAATGGACCATTCTTGAGATGTGTAGAAGGTGAAGGACGCACAAGCTGCTTTTGACTGCTCTCTTTGTTTGGAAGGGAGGGGAGGACGCCCCCCAAACAACCAAATAAAACAAGAAAAAGAGAGTTTAGATTAAAAAAAATTCCTGAAAGCAAAAGCTGGTTTCGAAAAATTTGGAAAGTGAAATTGATTTGGAACATAAACTATTCTTTGCGGTTCTATTTGGAAAGCACATTATTGACAGCATAATTGGGCTTCAAATTATATTTCTTTTAATAAAGGTTTCACACACAGTAATTTCCAGCTTTCAGTCACAAACAAGACCAACAGTTTAAAGTAACTTACCATATATCAGTTCAGTTTTACAAAACTTGATTTTCTTTCATGTACATATAACAGCTAAACCTAAAGGTGGAAAACCTCTGCAAATAATAATACATTTTGAAAGGTAACTAAAAAAAGCGTTACAACCCCATGTCAGGTGGTAAATGTTGTATTTATCATTCTGGGGTTATTCCCCCACTCTGTCCAAAAGACCTTTGTTACAAGGACTGAAAGTGGGGTACCTCACTATCTACATAAAGACACATAAAAAAGAATGATATAATAAAATATTTACCAGGGATTTTTTGTATAGGAACAATCATACCTGTGTTATATCTTACATATAACTAGTCCTTTTTTAAACCTTTTAAGCCTTTTGTTGTACACTTCCTATGGTGACTACACTTATTCACTGTTCACAAAAGGCAGCTGGAAAAGCTAATAATATTGTTTAAAATATCAATTTAGAAGCTACATGGTCATTGGAATACAAAGCAATGCTCAATCCCTGTACCATATCTATGGAGGAGCAGCCTGCCATCCTAGGCAGGAGGTATGTTAGGACTAACACATTCATCTATCACCATAATACAGATTGAGGCATTCTGCTGTTCACACAGATCAGTCATTTTTCTGGGTTCTGTTATAGGTGTCTGTGAAGGTTCCTATTCAGTTGGACTTGTCCTTCTAATGTTCAAGACATTTTGTAGTTTCTCTAAGCTGTTTCATTAACTCTACCAGTGTAGGAAATACCCCGGCATTTATATCCTCACAGCACAAGCACTTTAATTTAATAATTATAGAAGGTGACACTGCAGATGTTGATTGTCGAATACCAGAAGGTGTGACATTTGTTGAAACCACCCTGTTCGATAACCTCATCCTTGGTGTCATAGAGTCTGCTTAGGTGTCCCTATGCATATTCCTATAAATGGTGTCAGGAAGTCTGTATAGGCCACAGTCAGCACCCCAACGATCATTGTACCTGCCTATAATGATGGAATAACCAAAATCATGGTAAGGGGGCCATTCGTCATCAGTGCATATAAATGTATTAGAGACCCGAACAACATTTTAAGTATTCCTTTAGCATAAGTGTGGTTGTTGTAGATCAACCATAGTAGAACTGTGCAGGGCTAATAACACTGGCTCACAAGGTAATTTGCTACAATTATCAACCAGATAATTAGGACAACGCCATTATTTGGGTTCACATTCAATTTCCAATTTGATATTAGGCAAGACATGTATCACAGCAGGTAATAAAGACATATGGGCCATTAGAACGTTCTGTCCTAAAATATTTGTTTTTCAAATTGCTCATTTGAAATTCCTTTTTAAGCATCTCTAGGATTTGAGCTATCAGCAGTAATCTAAATAGCCAGCCAGAATAAACGTTATGAGTAATATCAAAAATGTCAAATATCATAAACTGCCAGCAGTATATTAATATCTGAATCACTTTCTCTGAACATCTGTGTATCTGCACAATGCAGATGTCTTTCTAATAGCTCAAATGCTTTTTATTCTCCAATATAAAAGTTGCTCTTTTCAAAGAAAATTAAAAGCAAATATGTCACAAAACAAAATTTATAACCTAACAAATGTTGCTTCAAGGCTATGTATGTATGTCATTCTATCATTTTCTATAGAATTTTTTATATTATTTGGCTGTTTCACTGTTATAGTGAACGTGAATAAAGCAAGGGAATTCTACTTCTGTCCATTAATTTCTGAGATTTACATTTACAGTCCACTGTGGTACACACCACTGAGGCTCTCTTGTTCTTTCAGTGGGCCTGATTTGATAAAGCTCTCTGAAGCTGGAGAGGATACATTTTCATCAGTGAAGCTGGGTGATCCAGCAAACCTGAAATGGATCTGGTTCAGGATTGAAGCATTTGCTAACAAATACCAAATTACTTTTAAGAAATCCATTCCAGGTTTGCCCTGATGAAAGTGTATCCTCTCCAGCCTTGGAGAGCTTTAATGAATCAGGCCCAGTATGTCTCTTTTTGGCATTTGAGTACTGCAGCACTGGCTCTTATTTACAATACAATTACAAGGAGCTAATATCCAGTCAAGGTACTGACACTGCACTAAAATGATGTTTAAAAATGTATTAATCAATACTGAACTGATTTAATTTGTCACTTTTATATATATTATCCTATATAAGTTTAGCCCTATTCTTAAAGTGTCATTTCAGCCAAAAGTGTTCTGTCCTATGGGACAGAAATGAGAAATGTGGAAAGCATTTGATGGATAATTAACCCATCCTGTATGTACTGTAAGATATTTTTGTGCCCATTTTGGAGAGATTACACCTAACTTTGTTACAATTTAAAACACAGAATTAATTATAATATAAGTAATACATGTTGTATCCAAGAATTCCAGGATTTAGGAAATCAGTTTTGTGTCTCTATCTTCAAATAATATAACTGCTTCTAATTTTTAATTCATTAAAAGTTTATAACATTTCCCCTTTATACGGTCTGGTCCTAATCTGAATTTGATATTTTTATTTAAATGTTTTTAGAGCTTAGAACCTTTCTATAAACTATCCACAGCTAACAAAAATATATGGCTGGAGTTTACTAACTAATAGCAGATAAGGAGTAGTATCTTTTTTAACAGTTTTTACAAATCCTGTAAAACTCAATATTGAAAATAAAAAATGAAACTTTTATGTGATTTGTCCTTGTGTCAGTTTTGCTTGTAAGAATTTGTAATGTTTGATGATTTCTAAATAAAACAAACCAATAGTATGTTAATGACTGTGTGTAGGTCAAGTTCTATAGTGTAGTTTGTAGTGTGTCGGTAATAGGTATTATACTGAAAAAACATGGGAACCTTGGGTCTTGCAACAGCAATGGTTCATAATACTGGAGCCAGACACCACATTACTGGAGATATTTTTGAAAAACAAGGTTGTGGCTGTAAATAGACAATCCTCAGGTCCAGGAAGATAGCACCAAATAAAAAAAAGGCCTAGGCTATACATGTAACATAAAAGCATCATTCTATGTCCATGACCAGATTCATGGGTAAGTATATATTTAAAAAAAACTAAATCATTACTGTTTTTTTTCCATTTTTGATATTAAAACTGCAGTATGTGCTATACTTCCATGCATTTACCCCACTAGACCTACAATTCAATTTATTTTTTTATTTGTTATAATTTCATTTTCAATAATGTATTATTTCCCACTTTATTTGTTACTTTTTGAAACTGGAAAATGTGTCCGACATGTTTCCCTATATTTTGTGGCTTTCATAGTGCAAAAGTAAAATGTGAGAACATTTACATTTTCTGGAAAAAAAATCGGTTTACAAATAGTCCCATGCATAAGTCCCATGGCTTCTTGTATTATTTTCTTTGCAAGTGTAGTTTGACATGGACAATTCCTGGAGAAGCTGACACATACGTGCTGTCAGCCAATTGCAAGTGCTGACAACTTTGAAATACTTAAAGATGGTAGATTTAATACAGTAAAGGTCAATAGTCTGTTCATAGCTACTGAGGTTACAAATCCTGGAACAGAAGCTTATTATCACAACATGAATGGAACATGAATGGAAAAAGTCAGAGCTGTAGTAACACCTATTTTAGTTATGGGAAATCTAGAATGGGTAGAGCCTGAATTCTCCAAAAACCACCATTTATTCTAACTTAGCCTAAAAAGGGGCATAGCTATAATCAATCTTATTTTAACCTAAATATACAGTAATCATTTATTGGGAAAGCAGATTTAGCAGAAAAGATCTTGCATGCCATGGATTCCAGTTTTTCCTTGTAAATTCAGACATGTTCCCAAGCCAGCTCAGAAATATGATTTCCTTTCATGTTCAGGGTTTACCATGGCTTTCATCGTAGTTAGACGTGTTCTCTGCAACTTTTTAGGTACTTCCCAGGACATATTTATAAAGGATGCCAGGATGACCAACAAGCCTATATAACAATGACTTACAAATGTACACATATAATGTGGTTTTTAACCTACAATAAATTTGAAATTCCTTTGTGCTTCAAGGAATTTTTGAATACAGGTAGTCCCTGAGTTAAGGATCTGTCCTAAATGCATTTATTAAAATAATGTACCTGTTCCGACTTACATACAAAATGTAACTTAAGAACAAACTTACAGTCCCTATCTCGTATGTAACTCAGGGACTAACTATACAGTATCTTAAGGATAAATACTCTAGATTTTAATTTTTTTTTCTGTAGGGATGTTTTAAAATTGGGGATCCCTTGAAATTACTTTCAAGTATTCAGGGAACCCCTGCTATAGTTACAATATCCACAGCTCTCAGTACATGTGTATGGTCAGTAGGAAGAATTTCCTTACATTGCTGGCTAGTATGAAGAATATCACTCTTACTGATAGTCAAAAAGATGACCTGACCTGACCTGGCAACTGACCTGAGAGACACAAATTGTTGATTGCTAGAGGAACCCGTAGCAATTTCTGGAGGACCTCTAGGGGACCACAGAACTCTGCTTGGGAAACACTGCTCCAGCCAAATCCCTGAAATAATTTTCAGGTTTGCTGGATCACTTGCTGGTTCTCCGACGATTGTCTACCTTCTCCAGTCTTAGAGCTTTGATAAATCAGACTTTATGTCTGTTTAAATCTGTTTATTGATAGATAACCAAGTATTGGGATAATAGCTTTTAAGTACGCATCTTTAAAGACAAATCAGCAATATGAGATATATTTGAAGAACTTTAAATATTTAAAGTGATTAAAGGTACATGGAAACTTTTACATTGTTCTGGAGTTCTTTATAATCGTAGTCACATTTATCTGCACTTAATCTGTAACCTTGAAGATGTTCCACTAAGTAAGTTCTTCACCTGAGAAAACTACCTGGTTGAGTAAAAAAACATCTTTACATTACTATAGAAGTTCAATTAGATGTAACTTACTACTACTAGCTATACTATGACCTTAATAAATGAACTGCAGAGCCATTCTTTCTGCCACGTGCTGTGTATTGCAGTGCAAAAATAAACAAAGAAATACTTTTTTTTTGTGATCCCCGTCTCTTTAAACTTGTTCTTAAAAAATGTAACTAGTTTTAAAAATACAATAGAGATGAAAATATATTGTCAGGATTTCTTATATGGGATTATTTTTATTGAGAAAAGGTTACATTCAATATAATATTTGCCAAGCCTAAAAATGTTATATTCAAAAGACAGGAGGAAAGATTTAGACTTTTGAGGCATATGTAAAAAATGTATTTGTGTTTATTATATATAGAGTCTTGGCAGTCCTATTTCCAACATAACACTCCTAGTTTATATGTACAAATACAACATAATAAAATAAAAGGTATTGACAAAGCAAATATATATATGTCTCAAAGTGTTAGGCTTATCTCATGCCCAACGCATTTCACCAGATTGGCTTCTTTAGGGGATTATTGAGATCATAGTAGTAGATGCTTTGAAAATAAATATTAATCGATACATAAAAGGAAAGAAGAAATATTGTATTTAAAATACAATATCAAATCATTACTCAACAGGCAGCACAGTGGCTCAGTGGTTAGCACTCTGGCCTTTGCAGCAAGTCCCAGGTTCGAAGTTCTTCCAGGATGCTATCTGCAAGGAGTTTGTATGTTCTCCCTGTGTTTGCATGGGGTACCCTGCTTTCCTCCCACATCCTAAAAGCATGCAGTTAGGTTAACTGGCTTCCCCCCAAATTTGACCTTTGACTGTATTTATTAATATTATTATTAAACAGGATTTATATGGCGCCAACATATTACGCAGCGCTGTACAATAAATAGGGATTGCAAATGACAGACTAATACAGACAGTGATACAGGAGGAGAGGAGCCTGCCCCGAAGAGCTTACAATCTAGTAGGTGGGGGAATTTCACACACAATAGGATGGGAGATATGTAGTGGTGGGAAGTAGTGATGGTTTCAAAAGACAGAAGAAGATGGGTAGGCAAGTTTGAAAAAATGGGTTTCGATTGCTCTTTTAAATGAGCAGAAAGTAGGAGCAAGCCGAATAGGACGAGGAAGAACATTCCAGAGAGTTGGTGCAGCTCTAGAGAAGTCTTGTATCCGTGCGTGTGATGAGGTTATGAGTGAGATATGACTGTAATGAAGACATATGACTATGGCAGGGACAATAGATTGTGACCCCCTTTAAAGACAGTTAATGATATGACTATGGACTTTGTAAAACGCTGCGTAATATGTCAGCATTATGTAAATAAAAAAATGTTGTCTGTGTTACGTACAAGCATGTTTGATTCAAAATACTTTATATTGCACTGTAAATACTTTTACATAGAACAGATGGAATGTAGCTGAATATTTACCCTTCCAGCAACACTTCAACAGTAACTTAATAACAAGCTGTTAAGAAGTAATTCTTCCGGATCTTAGATAGTAAATATGTATGTGATGAAGGGGGAAGGTGTCAGGAGAGTGTTGCACATTTTGATGGTACAGTATGGTGTATTTCCAGAGTGACTGAGATGGAACTTAGAAATATAGATTATTTCTATATATAATAATTTTTAATATTTTTTAGAAATGAGAATGAGTAGTTAATTTTTACTGTTTTTTAAGAAATATTTCTATTTTTGTTTCTGTAAATAAAGTTTGGATCATTTTCAACTATTTTTTTCTTTGCAATCATGGCTTACACTTATGATAAGACATATGAAAGTTACCATCCAGTGAGAGGATCAAAAGGCGGCAAAGGTGATTCTGACATTTACCATAATTTCTTTTTTTTTTATCAAGGGTGTATATATGGTTTAAGAAGTCTGCAGTGTCAATATGAACCTCCAACTAGCAGGAGTAAAGATCAAGCACAGAGTTATAATGTAATTTTATTAAAGCTCTCCAAGGCTGGTGCAAATACACTTTCATCAGTGAACCTGGGTGATCTAGCACAAGTGGAATGGATGTGTTAAAGTCATTTGCTACTTGTTAGCAAATGTTTTTAATCCTGGACCAGATCAATTAGAGTTGTTTGGAGAACCCAGGTTCACTGATACGTTTATTAGTGAACGAGTTTTGGAGAGCTTTATTAAATCATGCCTGATGAGTTAAATAGAATTAATGGTCCTGTCAACTTTTAGTGAAATGGTCCATGCAGCATGCCAGGTATACTGACTTGCTCCTAGTGTGCAGCCAGCAAACTTGCTGTAGCTGAATTAGTTTCTATGGATCAACTGCACCCATCCAGGGAAGTATGGCCCATCCATTTGGAATAAATAAAACCACGCTGTGCTCCTAGCAAGAGGAGTACATTTTGCCGACGGGCTGAATTTTTGGGATTTCCCAATAAGTAAGTAAGAGGAAGTAAAGTTCCACTTTTAAAGATCCATGTTCAGGAAGTCATTATTGCAGAAAGGGCCAGGCTAT
Organism: Pyxicephalus adspersus; assembly: GCF_032062135.1. Taxonomy (NCBI): domain Eukaryota; kingdom Metazoa; phylum Chordata; class Amphibia; order Anura; family Pyxicephalidae; genus Pyxicephalus; species Pyxicephalus adspersus. The sequence continues at coordinate 29,573,411 of NC_092858.1, forward strand.
GTTCTTCCTGCTATAATTCCTCCTACCTGCCTGATTGCTCCAGGTATGTTGTAAAAATCTGAGCTGTGCATGTGCAGCATCAGTTTGTTTGCCGGGATATCCAGCAATCCTGGCTGTGTGTGTTGGGAATGAATGAAATTGGACTTTTTATGAATTGAAAGGAAGAGAAGAAAGAAGAAGCTGGCGGCGCTCTGCGAAGGAACAGGGACAGTTGAGTATCAAAGGGTTTAGTTCTGCTTTAAAGGAGAACTTTACTAAAAGTAGAGTTATCCTTTACACATTTTTGGAGTAAACATTGGCTTTTCCTCTGATCATTTAAAAAAGGTCAAACTTGATGGAGCATGAAGACTTTTACTTCCAAGAGTTTTTTTTTATGTTTCTGTTACTGAGCAATTATTAAACTCATCCAAACTTTGCAAGTGCTAGATTGCTAATCTAAAGTGTTGGTTTTCCTGCATATTTTACAGCATTTTAAATTCCCTACAGTAATTTTATAGACATGATGTCATTTTTAAATATTATTTTCTAATCACTACTGACAAGCAGTAGATGCCAGATTGAAAGGCAAGGCTAGTCTTTAGTTCTGCTGCTGCACGAAGAGGGGAAAAGGCCAGGGTGGAAAAGATTTAGAATTTATTAGCAGTAAAGAGAGGGTAATGCCAGCACACTGTAGATATTTAGATCCAGTGCGGACGACATTCATATGACCAAATGTCAGCATTATGGAGGTTACTAAACTGCTTTTCCATATTTATTATGTAATTATATGAATATAATAGATTCTGCAATTAAGCTTAATTGTTACAGTATTGTTTTTAAATTAGAGAACCAAACCTTATTAGTTAAATTCTACGATGCCATGAAAAATAGTGTGCGTAGACAGAAACTTGCCAGAATATGTGGGTGGCACAAGAAACAAAATTCATGTCACATGGCTTGCCAGTAACATTAATGTGTAACACATCTGTACATAATCAATAAATCACGGTTACACTTATAGAACATGATCCTTCACAAGTTTTTAATATTATACTATTATCCACAAACCCCTTTACAGGGCCTCAGCTGTGTACTTTGCCATATTGGCAGCTAATCATTAGAAACTTTTTTTCTCAAAAATCATAATAGTTTTATTTCAAATATTACTTTACTCATATTGCCCGTATTGTCTTAAAATGAGCACAGATTGGTTATTAGACAGGCAAGGAAGATAATAAGAAAATTATGATAAAAGTTCTATTGGTGATGGCATAATTGTAAAGAAATTATTTCAGACAAAAACTTTGACGTCTATTTTTAAATGTTTTCATCCAAGATTCATCCAACTTTTTACATATTTGATTTATTAAAGTAAAGAATTATTCACTGATTATTCCTACATATTTCTAATTGAAATCAATGTAAAGAATAAGAATTTTGGGTAAGTATGGATAAATCTTGAGTTAAAACTGCAGGCGCAGAGGAAGGTTTAATATTTGTTCCATGGAGTGATCAAGCAGGTAAGAATGCTTATTTCAGAAGGAACATCATCATTCTGTCCTGCTATAAATTCCAGTCTGATGCAAAAGTTTTTGTTCTGCATTAAACTAGAACTAAAATTTAAAAATATTTCACTCATCTTTATTCCTCCAGATTTTTTCTGGGTTGTGTCCCACACTGTCCTGTTATCTGTCTTCATCTTGGTGAAGAGGAAGTAGTGCTGTGTTCCATCTTCTTTATACTTCTTCTGGCTTCTGCCTATGTCACCCGATCTTGCACTGCACAAGTGAGGTAGCCTGCTGTAAATGAGAAGAAAAATGTGCCAATCTCAATGTTCATGCGTGAAATCGGAGTTTTTTTTACCTAATGAAAAAAAGCTTCTTCTGCGCATGTTGGAAATCAGGCATGTGCAAAACGGAGCAGCCGGAAGCTTCCTGGGATGCATGTCGCAAGTTAAGCGGCTTCACCTTTGTTTTTTGGTTTTTAGAATAAAAGGGTTTTACCCCCCAAAAAAAAGGTACTTTTTACCTTACAAAAAAAGGTTATGTTAAGTAAAAATGTTAGTTTAGGTCCAGTTTAAGTGACAGCTACCTGGCAGAATACCATCAGAAGCACTACTTCATTGTGCAACCCTGCCTGGAACCAGACGACATTTGTGGAATACATACCAGCTCCTTTTTCATGTGCAATATTAGACTCTGTTCTGATTTCTCACCAGGCCACTATAACTGTTTGTTAGCTCTTTTCTGCATTACCAACCCCTAACTGTTTTTTTAAGGCAACGTCCATCTAGAACAAATATAAAAAGATGTTGGTGGAATTTCACACCTTTACTAGTTCATTGCAAAATTGAGTATTGAATATTTTTTTTTAAATTGTTAATATTAGATTAAAAAAGCACTGGAAATATCTGACCCTGGAAAGCAGATGGCAGGGGAGCAGCTGGTGGGTTGCATTTTCAATAATTTCTCAATAGCAGTCGGTCAGACATCTATATACCGAGACTGAATCACTGAAAGAATAATTCTTCTTGGTTTCTGTGGGCTAATCTGTAACTTCTTTGCCCATATGAAAAAGTCAAAGCATTTTTTTTTTAACTGTTTTCCAACATTCTTTGTAATATAATGTAAAATCCAGTGACAGTGATCAGATGTATAATGGATAGAGCTGAAACACAGTTTAGTTTCCTACCCCTGTCCAGTTTTTGTTGTCTGTGTATCCCAGTTTGTCTGGGTGGCCATTTTTACTAAGACAGAAAGTAATCAGAAAGTGGAGACCCCAAAGTTACTATAAAGGAGGTGAAATTAAATACTGATTATATTTGCATATAAAATGATCTGATTATAAAACAAGGTACCTTTTTTTACCTGAAAATACAGGAAAATGATTTGACTTGACTTTTTCGTCCACTTTTACAAGTTAAAGTATCTTGTACTTTTAGGTTAGTTGTGATGAGTCACTTGCTTTCAAATAATTTTTACATTATTGTTGACCACCAGTAGATAGCAGGGTGTTCTCATGTGAAGTATGTAACAAACTGTATCAGGACAGGATGGTGGACCCTCCAAATCAGCAGCCCATTTGGCAGAGAGGTGTACAGGGTGCAGAGTTTAAGCAACAGCCGGGTTTTCTCCAAAGCCTCTAGAGGTGAGGATGTTGCACTGCAGGCTGTTGCCACGTTGTGGCCTCCATGCACGCAGGGGCTGGTAACTGCTGACAGATTAAGACGAAAGCGTAGTAACAGAACATGAGGCAGAAGCATAGTCATACAAACCAGAGGTCAGGGCAGGTGCCAATCAGGAGTAGACGGGCAGAGCCAAAGGTTGGACAGGTGTCGATCACAAGTAGTCAGGCGTAGCTGTGGTCAGTATACCAGAGAGTCAGAATCAGGGAATGCAGACAGGAACCTGGAATCAAAGCCTAGTGGAACTTCCTATTCAGGCAACATTTTGTTGCTAGCAACTTCCTTTTATAAGAGAGGTCATGTGGCAAATGGAGATCATGTGACCAGCAGGTATATGAACCCACCACCGGAGGGAGTGGTGGATCAGAAGCAGCTTAGGTGGTGTTCACATCACTGCCAGCAGATGGAGCGCTTCTGCAGAATATTCTGGTCTTCTGGGGTAAAGGGGCAACTTTTATGTAGTCACATGATAAGTCACATGACAAGACCAGGAAGTAACTAGGGGATAGGATTCTTGAGAGGCTGCCGAGGAGTGCAGGGTGGATGACACAGACAAAGGCACAGATCCCCTGGTCCGGTGACAGTATGGTATTTCAATGGAGATGACAATAAAGAACATAATTTTGCTACTCTGCATAGAGATTTCCTCTCACTTTCTGTTATATCTCTAGGGAAGTAAATGACAGGACATTTCAAAGGAAATGATATGGACAACAAAAAAATAAACCAATAAGGGGTTTAACCCGTTTTTTTTCTTTATCCAGAAGTAAAACTAATGTTTTGGCTTTTACACTGAACTAAAATTCAGGCCACATGCCCTTAAAGTCTTTTTTTTTTTACTTTTTTTAGGATTGGACAGCATGGTTACAGTGTACAATCTCATTACAGAGTAAGGCTTTTCCCGTTTTTTCAGGTAACAAATAAACTGTTGTGGCTATACATACTCTTTAAGTGGAAACATTTCCTTATCAACACAAAAGGCTTCTTTTCTTTTCCTTTTTTTTATTTTTGCTACATCATCACATACTATATCTGCTTAATTTATTTTCCCTTTGTCCTACACATATCATTTACACATATAATTAACATCAAAAACAGTAGCTATTAACTACCTGGGTGCAGTGATCTAAAGGGAAACATCTGCCTAATTTATGTGTATTTTCCACCATGCTGATAGAAACACACTATTACATTCCAGCCATCAGCCCTTTGGCTTTTTTTTTAAAGGAGGGTTACTAGTATCAAAGCTCATCAAGCTGAAGGGAGCCTTTGATTAATTTAGTCTTCCAATTAAGTTGCAGGAAATTGTACGCAGGTTTACTGAGCAGCTATGCTGAATAAGGTGCAGAAGGTGCTGCAAGCACTGTAAAAGGATAATTAGACTCCCCTGGCAGATAAAGGAAAGAAGTCAATGTTTAAGCTGGGATATTACATTTTTTGAAGATTTGGAGACCACAGCATTGTCACAAAGCTGTTAGTAACTGTGATAATTCATTTTATACGTATTATTTTGATGTGGTTGTCTTTTTGTATTGCTTTTTGTTCCATATCTCCATAAGGAGAAAATTAATAGAGCATTTTATCCAATACTCACCAAGAATTAATTGTAGGAGAATACTCCTGGTGCATCTGTTGTAAATGACAGGGATTCATTCACCACCAGTGAATGTTTATTAAAAATGACATTCACTGCCTCTTAGGAGTGGTATTTGTACCATACATATCTGTCCTGCCTGCCTATACAGACAGCTATAACAAGAGCCATAGGTCACTAGACAGAGAACGGAAAGGGAGAGAACTAAGCAATTTTTCCGGCTTATTCAGCTGTGTATAAAATATTCTGTTTCTTAAACAATATAGGGATAAATAGTTTTAAGGCTTAAATTAAAATCTACTACCTTCTGGTAAAAAAAACGCAAAATATTATTCTACTATTTTATATATATAGGTAAAATTTTATATAAACATTTTAATTTTTATAAAACATATAAAAAAACACTTTTTTGCTTTAATATGTCATAGCAGAACAAAGACCTGGAAAGTACTGCAGCTGTAGCACTGAGATATAAACTCAGCCAAGAGCAAATCTGCATTGCATATGTTTATGTTGGTCTGGGTTTTCTTTGGGTGCTTCTGCTTCCTCCCACATTTCAAAAACATAGATACCTTGGCTTCAGTCTTAATTTGTGTTCCTAAATGTGTAGCAGAGTTTGAAAGACTAAGGAAGGGACATTAGAATATTGTGAACTTCACAAGCCAATAGAATGGAGGTTTAACGTACTTTGTAATTTGTGTATGGCAGGAATATCAGGAGGTAAACTCTGCAGGGGAACTGCCAGAGGGCTGGATTCTATGTTTTGGTACTTTACATGTGTTGCGGTGTTATGGTGGACAGTCATGTAAGATGACCCTTTACCTTGCAGCCATTGCATCCTTATGCTACAGAAAGAGGACCTTGAGTCTCTGCAAAGTAGGAGTTTTACCATAAAACTTATGTTCTTATGGCTCCATCTACCTTAACTTGTAAGTGGGACTTCCTCTAAGAAATACTTGGTATATAAAGTATATCGAAGTACATAAGTATAAAAGATAGGAAGTATATAGGAAATAGTATATAAGAAGTATATAAGAAATACTTCCTTTAAGAAATGCCCAAGATTGTATTGTATCAAATATATATCCTGCATCCCTGAAGAAATGCAGGCCCAGACCTAAGTTCAGTTTTCAGTGCTTTACTTGAACTGTATAAGACAGGCAAAGGAGGTGGAATTCACAAAACTTACATGGGTCTCCTACAAATTCTTAGCATCCATTGGGCTCAGACTCCAGAAACATCACAATAATGCTGTGCTCAAAGGCTTACAAAACAGGAGATTCAAATGTACGAGGGGGTGCTGAGAAGTTCCTGGCTTTGCCCCCTTCCAGATGAAATGGAAAAATGAGTGTGGGGGCATATGATGCTAATATCTTAGTATGTAACTGTGCAAATATCAGGTCTTTATGATTCTTAAAACTGTTTTTTCTTTTAGTGAGAAGCTGTGATGGCAGAGGCACAAGCAAGTTTTACGTCATTGGAGTTGCGGGTCGTCATGAAGTTTTTGTTTCTCTAGGGAAAGTCAGCAAAGGACATTCACACAGAGATGTCACAAACACTGGGGAGAAGTGTCCTTCCTACAGCACTGTCAAAACCTGGATATCTTGTTTCAAGACTTGGCATTTCATTGTTGAAGGTGAGCCCCGCAGTGGGCGCCCCCCAGCCTCAACTGACCCAGCAACCTGTGATGCTGTCCATGAGCTGAATATTGAGGACCGGCGAATATCGGCAAAAAAGATAGCCAAGATACTTGACATCTCACGGGTGCGTGTTGGGTTTGTTATCACCACTATCCTAGACATGGTCAAGCTTTCAGTGAAGTGGGTGCCGAAATGTTTGAACAGTGATCAGAAGAAGGAACGAGTTGAAGAATCCAAAGCCATTTTGGCCCATTTTGAAGCTGGACAGGAAATTTTGGCTAGGTTATTGACTGAGGATGAAACCTGGCTCCACATCCATGATCCTGAAACCAATGAACAGTCAAAGGAATGGCGCCACAGCGGGTCCCCACAACCGAAGAGGTTTCAAACCCAGAAATCGTCCAAAAATGTCATGGCATCCGTTTTCTGGGACAAAGACGGTATTCTGTTGATGGACTACCTACCTCAAGGCTCTAGTATCAGGGGACAGTATTATGCTAACCTCTTGGACCAGCTGAAGGAGGCAAATGTTGTGGAAAGTTGACCAAAGGGGCAACGTTTTGAGGACATTGATGATGTCAAAGATGCGCTGAGAGCTGGTTTGCGGCCCAACCAAAGGACTTTTTTTTGAAGGGTCTAGAAAATGTCAACTACACTGTAACAAGTGCATCAGTCTAAGGGGGGAATATGTTGAATTAATGTGTTATTTCAAAACTCTGGCTCTCTTCTTTCTGGGCAAAGCCAGGAACTTCTCAGCACCCCCTCGTAACTCAATTCCAGTGATAATTCCAGTTAAAATAGAGGTAATACCCTTTAGGTCAGGCATGTCCAAAGTCCAGTCTGGGGGACAACTGCGGCCCATGTTCAGAATTCCAAAAGCACTGTTGACCACAGTATAAAATAAACGCGTACAAAAAAGCTATTTTAAAATTCATTACAGTTGATCACTCACCTTGCAATTATCGTCCCGCTACTCAGTGGTCATAATAGGCAAGACAAGAGTCCCCAAGTGCACAAGGAATCCCCTACGTCATTATAAAGGGCGTGTGCTGTGCGGGACCCACACAGACCTTGCTCACTCTGATTCCAAGAAGGTGCTCTGCACGGAGCCCGCACTGACTAAGACTCCACAGGGAATCCCTCATGTCATCCTGGTGGGCATGTGCTGTGCAGGACCTGGCAGACCATGCCCACACTAGTCCTGGGTACATGCTGAATGGTCGGCCCCCACACATTTTCACCTCACCAAATCTGGCCCTCTTTGCAAAAAGTTTGGACACCCCTGCTTTAGGTCTAGACTCCATCCCTGGGGCTTCAGAAACATGAAAACAGGCTTCTAAATCACACCTAGATACCTAGCCTGGGGCATAAAACCAGGTATACAGACTGCTCTAATAAACACCCCTAAGAACAGTGCTAGAACATTGAAACTTTGTTGTTCAGCTGATAAAACAGACAGGACTGACGCTGACCCCTCTTTAGTAGGTTGGTGCATATTGTTACACAAATAAGCTTTCGCAAGACAAAACACAAAAAGTTAAAGTAAAACAACTTTCGGATGTTTAGGAATATTAGATGTGAACTTCACAGGGGAAAGTTTTAAATGATTAAAGCAGTGATCCTCAAGCATGGTCATTATCTCATTGACACAAAACCATGTGGTATTTACAGGCCCACTATCCACCAACAAAGTTTTGCTTTTTACTTTTTCTGACCCCCAATGCATTGGGTTACTGCTGACCATTGAAATAGGGGCAAATTTTTTTTCTACTGACCCAGCCGTAGGGGTATTTTATATTCCTACTTAACATCGACATTGAGACATTTATTATTCCCAATGGCATACAAGGTAGGGACATTTTTACGCCCACTGACCACTGCATTAAGATGCATTATTATGTGGATTTATTATTCCTACTGACCAGCAACTTCCTCATTTTTAATTACCAGTTACCATGACATAGTGATTTTTTTGTTTTTGCTTCCACCAACCACCAGAACAGGGGGATTTATTACTCCAAATGACCACTGACATATTTTTTATTACTCCAACAGACTGCTAAATTAGGGGCATTTTTACTCTTATCCAAATAGGAAAATTCATACTTCCCACTGACCACCGCAAGGTCATTTTTTTTTACTCTCACTGACTTATAAGGTAGGAACATATATTACTCTCACAGACCATTGGAACAGTGACATCTACTACTCCAATAGACCAAGAAAGCGGGGTGTTTAATACTCCTAATAGCCCCCGAAGTAGCAACAATTCCATTCTGAGTGGCCTTTTATGCCACAACATTTTATTACTTCCATTGCCCTTTTGTTTAGGTTTTGTGAACCTCTAATATAGGTACTCTGTAAAATAGCATGTTATATATTGATAATATAAAAATATATGCAGCAATAATATTGCAATGTAAAGTTTTGCTAATTCACCCAAAGGTCACAATATCATTTTGTTTTGCTTGGGAAAAAAATATTGACATTTGGAGAATCTGACAAGCACTAACATTTAAATGGGCCCACTTTCTAACACAGGAGCATTTTATTAGGAAGGGAAATGACTAAAAAAAATACACAAGGGTTTAAAAATAAGCAAAGCTTCCAGTAAGCCTCTTTACGATAAACCAAAGTACACCTTTGGGTGGGGATGCAGGATTCTAAGTATGTCCTTTATGTGTTTTAGTCTGTTATTTGCTATTTAACATGCCCAGCATGTCTTTACACAATAAAAAAGGCAAGTTCCATGTAGTTTCAGTCTGAGTCTGCAACATCAAATGAAGCATATTTTATAAATGTAATTTCGGAACTTTCATGTGTAACTGTTGTCAGTTCAGAATGAAAGACCATGAAAATTAGAGTTCATTATCTGGTGTTGACATCATCCGATCATTCACCCCACAGTGCCAGGAAACATGGCTATGCAAAATGATCGTTTCCTAAGTGGACAGGTTGATTTATAGCAATTTCCTTTAACGGTAATTTACTTTCAACAACATCATACTTCAAAGACTTTCTCAGTGCGGAATCCTAGATGGTAATGTTAAGGAATCTAAATGTTTCTTTTGAAAACCTGTGTTCATAGCTTGACTTCTTAATTTTTTTTTCTTCAACTTTAGATCTTGATGGTATAAAGGTGTATTTCTAAAAAGAAAACAAAACTTTTTCATTATTATTTTGGATTGTTTTTTTTAGATCAATATATAATTTTCTTAATGTTAGTCTGTAACACATGTGATGAAAATGGTTTTTGCATCTGGTCTGTGCCTGAAGGTATAGTCCAATGTCATAGAACAAGCTATGTCATAGCAGTGCGGTAGTGTGTAATCAGTGAAATACTACTGACTACCAATGCCAGGGAATACCAACATAGAGAACACCAAGGTAGGGTAAAGGGGGGGAGAATAACCCTGCCGCTGGCCACTAATATGGGGGTTATATGGTGGCATACTGGCGGAAACTCACAACAAATATATGTCAATTTGGGAACCATAGATTGCATATCGCCACCCCCATTTCTCCCTTGAAGCAATGACTAGATAATAAACAAGCCCTTTCTATAATCTGTGTTTTATGGGTATGTGCTGCCTCTCAAATTCTTTTTGGCAGGTAACCCAGTTTACAAATATGTATTTCAAGATTTATAGGTTGCTTGTTCACATGTTTTAACTCAACCAATGAGCTACAGTAGTTTAAGTGGCATTGGTTAAATCACCTAGAAGTTGGAGATGACAGTGACAGAAATTCTCTAAAGTAGATGGTCTCTGCCTTACTTGGACCATACCATCTTTGGATTTTTCAGTTGTTTCTTTACTTTAGTTTCTAAAAATTGTGTTGGATTGACATCACCTGACTTTGTATAGTTGATCCACATTGGCAAACAGGATATTTGGTGAGATTATCTTCCTGTTGGAGAACATAAGAGATTCAGAAAATCAGCATATGATTCAGCTTGCCTCCCAGGAGTCCTAGCATCAGCACCCTTCTCTTTGCTATGGCTTGAAGCTAGTGTGCATTTATCATTGTTTTCTATGTGAAGAGCGAGCAGATGGTCAAAAAAAGACAGCTAGTTTATCTTTATCTCTGGAGGATTTCATATGTGTTTTAGCCAGCGTGTTTCTTATATGATGTTTTACTAGCTAAAAATAGATCTAAAAAGAGTAGGGCATTCATATTATCTTATCAGATTCCGTATACTCAGATCTGTGCCTCGCGTGTTTCAACTTCTAGTTTAAGAGGTTTTAAAGTAGCTTAAAATACTTTATATTAACTTTTATCGTTGAGCTGGTTTGGGCAGCAGCCAGGCAGCATAGTTAGTCCCTTGAACTAATTAAGTAAAGTGGTTTACGAGTTTCCAAAAAAAAGAAACGCGAAAATATTGGAAGCTGAATTTAACATTTAAGTGGGGTTAGGAGCGAATTAAATAAAACAGATCATATAAACATATGTTAGGTAATGTAGTTTAATGAAATGGATAATTTCAGTGAAGCCAGGCTTGTGAAATAACTTTTTTTTATAAATGTAGTGCTTATTACCTCTACCAGTAACATCAATGGATCTTTTAGCTGACAATGAAAACCTTGGCACTCTCAGGAACCACTGGAAAGATTAAAATGTCAGAATTCAGATTTTTTCTTATGCAAACTGCAGTATCTTTTAGTTGGGTCTTACATTGTAAAATAGTAAAATAACCATATTATAAAACTGGAAAATTAGCCAAATTATTATAAATGTAGGGCTAAGAACTACTAAAGGACACAATTGCGGGGGGCAGACCTCATAATACATATTCCTTATAATCTGTACAACCATAATACTCCTCAATATTTCCAACACTTGTTTATTCAGATAAAATACAGCCTTTTCTTGCCAAATGCTATGTTTTGCATCAAACCACATGCACTGGAGCAGCACTACGTTCAAATTAAAAATGTTGCTTTTGACTTGAATGTTTGTTTTCACATCCCCATTGGGAGAATATTTTCAATTGTCAATTTCACAACACCTTTAGCTTATGCCTGTAGCTTTTACAATAAATTCAAATAATATATGGCTATCTTTTGCTATATATGGACAGTTATAAAGACCCAGCACAACTTGGTTACCATGTTATATCTCCCCATGACCTGGTATTTGCCTGACTCTTATGCTGCCGATACTTTGAGTCACTGTGGTCAATTTACTAAAAGAGTAGAGCTTTCCTTGTTTACATGGAAATGTATACTTACTTTGGTAAATGTGGTAAAAATACACTTTGTAAAGAATACACAATTACTAGGAAACATTAAAAGAAAAGAATTTTCCTTGTACATTAATGGAAGATAAAAGTCAGCACAGCTTTACCTTATTTACTAAGATCAGTAAAAGTTCCTTGCAAAGCTAAAATGAATTTTAGAAATTATAAACAGGTTTTACTCTTTGAATAAGTAAACCATACTAAGCTGGAATGGGACAGTCAGAAAATGTCATAAATTCTTATGGGCATGGCAGTCCTGGGGTAGTGAGTAAAGATACAGAGGTCAGAATGACAGCAAAACAACTAGAATTTCCCCAAAGAGAGCTCCATGTTATTTTAATAAAATGCATTCATAGAATGCTTAAAAATAGTAGAGCATGTTCTGTTGATATTATTAGTGATTAAAAAGGAAACAGATCAAAGTAAAAATCATCGCTCCTGTTTGAAAAAATATTACGTTAATGCGTTGGAAAAAATAGCACAATCATTTCACAAATTAGTGGGAATGTTTATTATTGATTACTTTATTTTTATTTTATTATTTGCTATGAGAAAAAGAACCATGGCAAAATGACTTTTGGATACCCTAGTTTAATGACAAAAACTTGCTAAGCAAACAAATGATTTTAGGTCAATAAAGACTGAAAAATGGGTCTAAAAATACTAAAAAAATGTATACCTAGCTTAATCCTATTTAAAATTAATACAAATAAATAATATTCAGAAACTAAGAAATGGGCCTAAAAGTATTAAAAATACACCTAATGTAGCATTCTAGTTTATATTGAAGTTTAAATAATAATCAGGAACATCTCCAGCATATTGAACACCTCATAGATGTCAGGTGACTATACAGTATGTGTTGACAATGGATTCCAGATGGATAGAAGTCATGGAAAATACTTTGAATGGAAAACTTGAGGATGTATTACTGCAATAAATGTTTATGGCCCAATTCCAGCCCCGTGCCAGTGGTCACCTCACCATCATCAGTCTTTCCAAATTTCAACTTGAAAGAAGACAATATAAAACCTAAATTGAGATGTATACAGATCAAGAATCAGCTGCATTGCTGGCAGGTGCTGTCTTCCACTCAGCCCTTAAAAAGGAAGATAAATATATATTTAATTGATTCACTAGTTATCTCTCCCTTATGTTTCCTTCTTTCTTTATACTACTTTTTTATCTGTACATACTTATCATAGATTTTCTTAAAAAGTTGTTTCCTAGTTAACTGCTTATTATTTTTTTTTTATTTGGATAGCCAGAAAAAAGGTAAAAACACTGATGAATTGTTACTGTTCCCTGTGTCATCAGTGTCTAAAAATCCAGTTTGCCAGTTGTCATACCAAGGCAATGGAGGCCTGTTGTCATAATTTCTCATTCCTTTTCATTTTTGAAATTTCATGCAAAGAAAGTGACTTCAACCCTGGCAAATCCTAATAACTCTTTAATTTAGTAATGATAAAGAAAGCTTCAGTAAAGGAGCATTTAAGTGTATATGCACAAACATGGGGCCACACTTCTTTCCTTTCGTTCCCTAGGGCACTTGTCCAGTGCAGCCCCCTCACCCCAGCCAACTTTCTGTCTAGACTAGTCTTTTTCAACCTCTTTACCCTAGAGGAACCCCTAAAAGGGTGTATATTGTATTGGGGGTATTGGGGAGAATTTCCCATTACAATGGTGGCCTGAATGCTATCCTTAAAGGCACCTAGGATGATCTATGGTGCCATGCTAATGGCTCTGCAAGTGGTGTTGGCTAAACAACTAAGGGAACCCCTGGCAACCTCTGGAGAAACTCATTGGTTTTACAGAACCCTGATTGTGAATGGCTGGTCTAGACTTAAAACCAACAGATCAAGACATCATAGCCACACAATGCCTTCCAAGCTTGGGACGGTGGGGTTGGAAGAGACGGTTGTTTCTCTCTGGATCAGTACATCTAGCACTGAAACTGTAGGTTAAACTTCCATCCTTTTCAGCTAGAAGTTCTGTTCTAGGTGTACAGACCCAGTCAGTAACATGATGTGTAGATGGTTGTGTACCACCCCTTCTAGCCTTCCCACACTAGAGTGTGCCCAAAACTGACCCTGTATACAAAATATTCTACCTGTTTCTTTTCTTAAGAATTCACTTTTGCCAGTAACATTAGTTATCATCTCAGTTGTGGATGTAAATTAAAAAAACACATGGAGTATTACACTTCTTGTAAAGTGTTTGTATGCCCTAAAAATTAACTTCTTAATGAGAGCCGCAACCCCATAAATCCTGAGCGACCATAAACAACAGAGAAAGGTGTACAGTGCAGCTGGTGGTTATATCATGTTTTACAGTAATATGATGCAATATTATATATAGATATTACTTTGACTCTTTTTTTAAAGATATTTTGCATTAGAAAAAAAATTACCAGTGTTCTTCTTTAAGGCTATGACCCATGCAGCAAGATACCTGTCACTTGCTGCTAAGCCTATGATCAATAGTGGGCAGTAGTGGAACATGGAAGAGCCTGTGTAGAGGATCCAAAGATGGAATTCAGGTAAAATCATAGTGAAGTAATAAAAGATAACATGAAAAACAATTTTTGATGTGTTCTTTTTAATCCTGCTTCAAATATACTGCTTCCGTGGCTTATGGATAGCATGAAGCTAATTAGTACATTGTAACCTTGTACGTTGTAATCAAAATGTATTACTGCTTTTACAGAAAAATATTGATAGGTTGTCATTTGGGATTTGGGATTATTTACTGATGGTTGTTTGATACAAAAAGAAAAAGTAGTGGAGATTCACACCCTTATGAGTATTTATTATGGAACTTAACATGAAATAAATCGGCACAGAAAGGGTAGAATCAGGGGTGCCCAAATATCCACAAAATCCAGGGTAGGCATTGCCGCTGATTAGAAGCACAAAAGAAGGCTGAATTTGGGCATAACATTTGGCCAACATAGACATTGGAATTGGCAACATAGCTCTAGAGATACTGGTTCCTACTTTCAATCTTTTATTGGACCTAGCCTTCATGTTCCTGGTGTACTTGGCTCTTGCTTCTTTGGTATTGTAACACTAAGGCTAGGTTATACCTGTGGCAGGAGCAAGCATTCTCACAGTTGCTGCCACCTTGCCGGCTGTTTGTACCACAGTACTGGTTTGCAGATATGACAGCTGGTGGCACTGAGCGGTACTGAACTGGTCACTGTTACTTTTTTTTATGGGTTTCTGGGGGTGGATGCTGCATGTAGTGTCTCCCCAAGCCAGTGGTTCACTGACATGAGGAATTGGAAATCTACTCTGCAACTTTACCACCAGTGTGAAAATAAGGTTTGCAAGCCAAATGGTAGGAATGATGGTGCAGGAAATCTAAATCTGCCCTTCGACAAGAGGTAAAGCATTGGCATGGATTCTCTGGAATGCAAGCCCTAGAAATGGTTGCCACCCTTCTTATATGATAAGCCAAACAAATGTGTGCATTACTTTACAAACAACTTGTCAGCTAAGCATTACTATTTAGTTTCACCTGTGTATTTGGCTTTTTAGATTTGCTCACAGGCCAGTTTGTTACTTTGTACTTGCTATCATGAAAGGTTCAGCCATGTCTGTGCTTATTTTATGGTCGCCCTGTTTTATTAGGTTATCTTCAGATACTTAAAACTGAATATTTGAACAAGCCGATGTTAACACTTTTGACCTTCTTCTTTCTCAAACCATTAGCTTCACAACTGTTAAATATTATCTAAGTCTGTATTTTGAATGACATAAACTCCTCATTCTTATTACTTTGAGGCTGTATTGGACGTAAGGAATGTGTAACTATATCAAAGATTTCCATTATGCCAGTAAACAGAATGAAATTAAACAGCTCTTTTATCTAAATTTTAATGAGTATCATATTTGGAGATGAAAAAGTTGACATTATGAAGTGTTTCCAACAGAAAGCAGATTAGGACAGGATAAGTAATTAATATAAATAACTAAAGATGAGGAACTGTCTACAAGCCAGACTATACCATATGTAAGATAATCATAGTCAGGGTCAGTGTCCAAGCATATAAATCCATTAAAATATCCACATATATAGAGGTGTGAGCTGAGTTGTCAAACAAACACTTGAGAGTTCAGTAGCAGATTACACATGTAGAATAAACCATCAGTTCGATGTGCAGTAATTGCTGTAGAAATCTTTAAATAAAATCAGCTCTTTATTCCTTACTACCAGTCTTTGAGAAAATTAAACCTGTTATCCTTAAGAGAATTATTAATACATCATAAATTATCATTACACATGGTGGTAAGTGCGACAGATCACTCTGCTTAATTTATTGCAATATTTATTTTTTTTTTTTATAAGGGTAAAAGTGTCTTAAATAATTATTGCTTACATATGTTAATGACTAGATTGATTTATCCAAATAAGGATTTACATGCAAGTCAAGTTAAAAACTGATTTTTTTCAGGTCCCTCTGCTATCCAGGGCTCTGAAAGAGATTTCCCCTTACTTTGGGACTGATTTACTAAGGCAATATAGTCGGTTCTCCAAGCAAAGTGAAAATTTAGTGAATGAGGTGAAGCTCTGCTGACTTCCATCTTCCAATCACATGCAAGAAAAAATCCAGTCCTTGCATGTGGTTTATTATTCTTTGCAAAGTAAATTTCCAGCATATTCACCAAGATAAATGAATTGTCCTTTGTAAGGAGATAATTCACTTTGGAAAGTGAACAGCCCAATTTCCTTTGGTAAACAACTGAATTTCTTTTTCTTCTATCTAGAGATCATTAGGGACACAGAAAGAAAAAAATCTGATTCTATATTTTTACCCAATTCTGATAAAATCATTTCTGTTTTTTTTTCCTGAACATGTCTGTGCTAAACCAAGCACAGACATGTTTAAAGCGTACCTAAACTCAGAATTTTGACTTTACATAGAAAGGTAGACAACCCTTTTATTTTTTGGGGTGCAACACCCTTTTTTTTAAAAGCTGCAGCGATCAAGACTTAATAGGAACGCAGAGCTTCCCGGGATACCTACGTCATGCATCCCAGGAGACTCTTGGCTGCTGCTTCTGCACATGCCCTATTCTCAGGGCATTTGCAGGAGTCCTTTCATCAATAGAAAAAAAATTAACAATCTCAGGCATGCGCAGTGAGATCAGCAATTTTTTTTGCACCTGCAAAAAATTAAAAAAACCACTAGGTTTCTGACATCCCTGCTTTCCTTTACCCTGGTTCCTAAACTGTAGGGTGTGATGTTATAAACCCTAAATCCCGGAGAATGATAACTAGACCTAATCTCATGGGATGACACAAAATATAAGCTACTCAGCACTGGAATATGACGTCACCCTTTACATGGCTCTGCAAGGGCAATTGGGAAGAAATGTAATTGGGTAAATGTTTCCCTTTTACTTCTCTTTTTATTTCTTTTGCAGTGTTTTAGCATAGTGGGAGGAGACCATAGTAAATAGGGGACCTTGGGTTTTGAGACTGTGGTCCACTTTAATGATAGAACTCTTGACATATCTTCTTTTGATAGTATTACAATACTGTCATGCCTCTACTTATAAAAGATTGCTTGTATTCTTTGTCTATAATGTGTTCCTCTGATTCCTTGCCAATTACAATGTCCTGTTATTTTCCTTGTTTACTTTAATTCTAATATTAAGCAATTTAGTTTGAAAAAGTGAAAGTAAACATTATAAAATGACTCTGAATCGCAATAATGTTGTCCAAGTTTAAGTAAAGCCAGCTAAGCAATGCCATAAATTATTACTAACAAATGTTCTCTCGTTTTTTTTTTTGTTTTTTGTTTTTTTACTGAAGTTGACAGCTGCACATCTAGTGTCCCCTCCTTGATAAACTGTGAATAAGCTGTAAACATCTGTTGGTGCCTATAAAATATATCAACACGATAGCCCTGGATGAGCATATAGCTCCGGTCTTTGAAATCACTTGCTAATCACACGCTTGTTGTAGAGTGTTTGCATACAGCACTGTCTGAAGTCCTGATATTCCTGTGGAGGGATGGCTGAGTCATTCTCCCAGCACCGCTGTCATTCCTGCTAAACACTGGCTAATTTTCTTTTTAATGTAACACTATTCATAAGCCTCAGTCATGTCTCCAGACAAACAATAGTTGTAAAATGAAGTATTCACCATAATTGCAATTGTAGGATATATATCTGAATACATCATTGTACAAGTCGGGCCTAGTTGTCTGAGCTTTTTGGCAACATTTTAAAAGTGCCAATACAGCTGCAAATCCCGTCGGCAGTTAACAAGATGTCTGGTGTGAAGCTTCTGTCTGTCTTATGAGTAAGCAACTTGAATTTTACAATACGTCATGGACTTGTTGCTAGGGTCTCCAGTTCTATTATTTGTGTAATGCAAATTCATGTATATTTGCACATTGTTAGGTTAATATTATACTTTCTTAAAGTGTATGTAAAGCCATATCTTTAAATATGCCAATAAAGGTGTATTGTTATATCTGTTCATATAAGTAGAGAATACTGTAGATCAAATTTTAAAGCTGTGTCCTGTGCACACTTCCTTTTCTACCCCAAGGAGTCTTCCAAGTTCTTGTTCTAAAGTAGCCTTTCCTGACTTTTTTAACATAGGGAAACCCTTAAAAATACTTTCAAGTCAACCCCTGCCATAATTACTATAGTCACAGCTCATAGTACCTTAGCTTGTTGGTCAGCAGGAAGAATGCCTCTTACATTGCTTGCCAATCTATGCCACCCTGCAGATAACCAAAAAGATCATTAGTGTCATTTAAACTGAGAGGCACAAATTGCTCATTGCTCAAGGATCTCCCAGCAACATCTGGAGGAACCCTAGGGGCTGACAGGGGGCTGTACATACAGTAGCTACTGGAAACATTACAGCACCCTGCTGTTAGAAGCCCCCAGCCATGTAAGCAGTGGATTTGAAGAATCTATACTAATATCAAAACTGTTCTTCTGGATATGAAGTTCTTAGGGAGAATGTATTTGCATGCAGACAACATGTGATGCATTTGATACTGAGCCTCTGTGAATAAAAGAAATGAATCTCAACAAATGAAAAGGTCAGGCCATAGATCAGGGGTGTCAAACTCAAATACACAGAAGGCCAAAATTCAAAACTTAGACACAGTCGAAGGCTCACCTTGACATTTATTAGGAAGTGTTTCCTTCTCATTAAATATAAAACCTTTTTATACAGAAAAAAGAGGTTTTGCTTCACATTCAATCTGGAACAAGCCTATAATAGAAAAAGAGGCATAATTTGTTTTTGTTTTTTAATTTTATTTATGCCTCTTTCTCTATTTGTAGAGAAAGAGTTAAATTTTAATAATAACCTTTTAGCAATTAGGCTAACAATATTAATACCAATATTCTTTTATCAAAATCCAACCATTCAAGTCCATGCCTTGGAGTAGCAAGGAAAAGTACAGCTGAGGGGGAGTGCTGGAAATGCCAGATGTGGCCAATGTGGAGCTAAATCTTATGGGTGGCCCGCCGGTGGAACTCCCTCGTCATTGAAAAAGCGCCGCTACTAAAATTCCCGGCAATACTTGCGTCTATAAACAGTCCAATGTGGGACCACACATAGTCAGAGAGCCTACTGGTCTATAGACCTATAGGTCTATAGTCTATAGTAGCGGCACTATTTTAATGCAGCGGTGGGCCAGCTGCAGTTCATATTTAGGATTTCTTTGGGGGCCAAAAAAAAGGATGTTGTGAGTTTGACACCCCTGCCATAGACGGTCAACCTGGGGATAAAGGGATTAGGTAGTGCTGAATGTCCTTTCAATTTTGGAAAAAGAAATTAAATTGGAAAGAAAATAGGGGTTGAATGTCTTTTCTTTCACATTAACATTTTTCTATACGCTGGGAGTGTTTAGATAAAACATGAAGAAATATGCATGTATTACCAAGGTGTGGTGCATATGTTTTTTTTTTCTTGCCTTGACATACACTTTAATAAAGTGCCCACATATTGCTCAAAGCATACATTAAAAATTGGGGTTCTTTAATTGGGATGTCCTTATTAGATCAGGTAAATTGTCAACAAGACCGGGCCCCATGACACCATTATTTGATAACCCGGCATTCCCTCCAGCAATGAGAGCCACAATTTTTTTATTTTAGTCTGTCTCTGAGGATCGCCATATTAAGAGTATGTTACTCAATGGACGGGTTCCCCCTATGTCCTCCCTTGACCTACCAAACAGAAGCAAGTTGCTATCCTGGCTCTCCTACAGGCAACTGTCCTCATTTGTAGCCTCATTCACCTACTCATCACTATTACATTGAGGCTTGACAGAATTTTAGCAGTTGATTACCTCGAGTGATCGCCCCACCCATATTATTTCCAGGGTTTACGGGCTGATTACTCAGAACTCTGATTCCACTTCTCTTATATACACTCGATATTGGGAGAGGGAAATGGATGGACCCATAACGGCGTAAGACTGGGGAAAATCCTTTATTCTCACACATAAGCTCGCATTAACATGTAAAGCACAGGAGGTCAATTATAAGATCATATCTAGATGGTATTATTGCCCATAGACTTACATAGAATTTCACCTACACAATCCGACAGATGTTGGCGTTGCCACTCGCAAAAAGGGACAATGCTTCATCTATGGTGGGAATGTCCAATCATATCCCCTTTTTGGAATACGATTATCCAGTTATTCAATGATTGTACCAGGTCTACCGTACCTAATAATCCTAAAGTAGCTCTCCTATCTATGGTCCCGGGTTCACTCAAAAATATCAAAAAAGGTGCATTACGCAATTTTCCCACAGCCCCTAGGGCTGTAATCCCGAGATTATGGAAGCAATCTGTTGCTCCTTCTATAGCAGACTGGGTTTCTGAGCTTGAAAATGCTATATGGAAATGTTGATTGCGGAGGATGATGATAGAATGGAACAGTTCAAAATAACATGGTCCACCTGGGATTGGTTTAAAGAATATTCTTGACTCCAAACGTATCTATCTTAGATATAATAATTGCTAGTTAGATTTCTATCCCGGCATTAAGGGTTGCCTTCTACCTATTGAATTTGTCATATCTGCTTCGTCTACCCTCTCCCACCCCTTTCCCCATGGGCTATTTTGTTATATTTGTTTGCTTTTGTTGTCAACATGTTTTTTATTACTTGTTTTTTTGACCAGATCATTGGATTTTATTATGTGTCATATGTTTCTATGAGAATTTATGATGTTTCCTACTTAGTCTGACTAAGTGCAGTTCTGGCCCATAAGGTTACTATCTTCTAGTTTTTATCATTCTCAGGGTCTATGTTGAATATAGGGTTTTTAAATATTGACCCAAGTAGGTCAACACTGCTATGTTATGACTACGCTGTATGTGTTGTATGCATGTATATTATTGTTCTGTAAGTTTCTAAATTATGAACTACAGACAAAAATATAAAAACAAAGCACAGGCTGAAAGGAAGACTGTGCTCAAATGGTGAGTGTGGAAGACAGTTAGTGGACAGTTGATTTGGAATGGTTAGAATAGAGTATTTGAATAGGATGATTATGTAGGCAAGTTTGAAGAAATTGGTTTTAAGTGTTCCCTGGAAGTGTGAAGGGTAGCAACATGTCTAATAGAATATCAATAAAAAAATAGGCAAGTGAGCATTTATGAGGACCTTTAAAGACAAAACATACATTAATTTTATTTTCATGTTGATGGAAAGGCAGAGTTTGGCAGAGATAAATCACAGAGGATGAGTGGTGAGAGGGATACGTTGGTCTTGCAATAGCATATATGATAACCTTTGAAGGTAAAAGGCCTGTAAATTAAATAACAAATAGAAGAATTAGTCAACATGATAGATTAAAGAACTAAAGATGCTCTGGAATTTAGGGATGATGAAGGGGGCATTTTCAAAGGTGACCTATAAGTCGAAACCTGAAGAGCAGAGAGAATGTCAAAAACAATAACCCACACAGAAATTTTAGGGAATGGTTTGGAGGTGACTGAGAATAATTTAGTTTTTCAAGAAAAGGAGAGATAAACTAGGGGTGAATAGGTAGGTTGGCAAATAGAAGGCTACACTTTTATTTTAATTATTTTACAAATTAAAACATACTAGTCATAGAAAAAAGATCACTGGCAGCATCCACAAGGAAAAGGACAAAGCATGTAGACCTCAAAACCATTAAGTCTTCCCCATACAGGAGGTTAACCGGGGTTTGGGTCCCTCTACCTTATTTATACTCATAGGGTTACTTATATAGGATAAATAACAGATGTCTTTCACAGTTTTCACTTAAGAAAGCTATATCTTTACCAGGCTTCCCAACTTTGTTCCTGCCCATCTGGGAGATTTTGTCTTTTTGTTCCTGCTAAGCTTTGTGTGTTCTAATATCTCCTACTGTATTCTGCATAATAAAGAGTACAAAAAAAGTGGAGAGCATGAGTTTCAGTAAGTCCATGCACATGAAGCAGTCGGATTGTTTAAATAGTACCTACCAAAAAGAAAATATCAGTATTGGTTAACTGGGTGTATTTTTTATATATAAATGTATATTAATGTTATATTGTTATTTATACATGTAATGTAACACACACAGCAACATTGCATAATTTCAATGACAGATATCTGAAACAATACTTAGAAAATCTCTGTAGGCTAGAACAAATATATTAACAACATTTTATTGTGTGTCATTGGTAATGCTTATTATTTCAATCTTGTGTATTCTCCTTTTGTCTATGTTTAACCAAGGAGGAGTAAATTTTGGACATATCAACCGGTATATATTTTATCTCAGGCCATATTTTATCTAGACACTGGAACTTCATACTGAAGATAATATAACATCGCCTTAAATTTATGATTATATTAAACGCTCAGAATGATTAAATATGTCCATCCAAATTCTCTGGTAATTAAAATATCAGAATTTTTCTGCAAAGCAATCACCATTTATACACAGCTGTTATAAATAGACCTTTAACTGATATTACCGAATGCATAAAATATGCCATTGAACACAACTGATAAAAAAACATAATTTTCCATTGCTACAACAAAAAAGGCATAATTTGTTCTACCCCCTTATAAAAGAGTACCGCCACCCATGAACAGCTGTGATATGACCTGGATTACCGAGATCCTGGAAAAAAAAAAGACAAGTGAAAAAAAAAAGACCAAGAAACATCACAATGTCAAAAGTTGAATTCCTTCATTTAAACACTTGAAGCAAGTTCCTTTTTCCAAAATGTGGTTGCATGCTTGATTAGTCAGTTGAGTAGTTCCTTTACTAGTTTTACACTTTAATTAATAGACTTGTGAAGAACCACAAGACTTTTGTGGGAAAAGAAATCTGTACAGAGGCATTTCGCTTTGAAGAGGCTAGCCCTCGCTGACGGGGATAATTTAAGACATACTTAGCAAAAACAACAAAAAAGCATACCCTCTAATGGATAGCCTTCTATCTGTTTTATGTTAAAACAAATCCCCAACTGAGCTGAAAGTGACTAATCTGATTTATTGCCACCTGTTACTATAACTTGGACTCATTTAATTCTTGTTTATAGATAAGACCTATCTTCTGGGGGGCTCATTATAGGCTAGCCTGAGGGTAATTTTGATATGTAAACTACAGCTGTCTAATTGGTCTACACTGTCTTTGTTTTTATAATGGGAAATAGCTACACAACACTTTTAATTAGATTGTTAAATATAATAGTAAAGACGCAAGGAATTCTTCCATTCTATTCTCAGAAGAGGCCAAGAGCTTAAGTAAGAGGCAATTATCTTTCTATGGCTCTGCTGCTTCACTGCTTTTAAGTTGCATGTGAACCTAATACAAAGGAAAGGAGGGGGGCCCTTCTACAGCTAGAGAGGAGCTTGGAGCACATTGTCACCATTTGTTCTGCATCTTTCATTAATGATATCACTGTTGAGCCAACATTGTGTTTACAGTGTATTTTCTATGTGATTTATGTAATGCAATAGGAATGTTTGCCATAGGCAAAACATAGTGTCCAGGACTTGTAAACACAGTGGTGTAGAATGTATCTCATTCTGTATATAATTTATTCTCTCCAGATTAGGCAGTGATGTTATCTAGTGTTTGACGCAGTGCATAAGGCCACTTGCTTCTATGCAGATCTCCATTATCTACAATACTACCAAGTTCTAGAACAAGCGTTTCTTGCACAAATCCCCAATGCAGGTGAAAGAACTCTTATAATTAATGCAGGTAGA
Source organism: Pyxicephalus adspersus (assembly GCF_032062135.1). Taxonomy (NCBI): domain Eukaryota; kingdom Metazoa; phylum Chordata; class Amphibia; order Anura; family Pyxicephalidae; genus Pyxicephalus; species Pyxicephalus adspersus. The sequence goes on from NC_092858.1 coordinate 29,597,274, forward strand.
GTCACCTTTAATCATTTTTTTTACCAAACATGCAGAACATAAAATAATAGAGATAAGCCTATTCCTTAGACAACTCTTGGTTTTACAAATGAAGAATAATACTGGTTGGGTTACAGGGTTCTCTTTAACGAGACCTGTTACTAAACAAATCATATTAACAACAATCTTTCCATATGCAAATTAATGTGTTTATTTTATATTTATACCCTCTTGTAGACATCCAAAACTTCTGCTGAGCGAGGTCATTTTGGATGTGATGTCATCAGCCGTAGCATACCCTAAGTTGTCACACACTATACCATTCCCCTTTGCTCCGTACATGCTGATATATAAAAGGGCATAAAGAAGGGAAGAAGCTGATGAGCTTGACCAGTATGGACAGTAATTAGACACCCATAGAAGTGGACATGGCTGTAACATGTTAGGAGGAGAAGGGCGTGGTAGTGACCTCTGGAGTAATCAAATTTGCAAGTTAACATTCAAAGTCAAAAGAACATATTGATAAACACAAGTTCATATAAATTCTTTAAGTAAGCTTTTAAAATACTTGATTTGTGTGCTTTTATTTGCTTCTTTATTTTGGTGACATAGTCATTTGCAGCATACCTTCCAATCTTCAGAGAAAGACCCATATTTTTCACTTAGTTTTCCTTTTGTTGGCTAAGTAGGTAAGATTTTATTGTACAGTCCTTTATAAAGTAACAACTACTATCCTGATATTTTCTTCACCAATGTAATACATTTTGCCAATTCTCTAAACATTCTCAGAATTTCTGAATTTTACACATTCCTATTGACACTCTTCCAAAAACCAAAGAAAAAAGACATGTTGTGTGCAAATAATAGAAGTCTCAGAAACTATTCTAATTACTAAAAAATGTTTGGGTCTGTGTGCATGGTTCACATGTGGGAGATGGGTCCAGGTTTGTGCTTTCATGTTTTTTGGCCTGTTACTGCTTAGAACAGTGCTTCCTTGCCTTTTAAACATAGGGGAACCCCTTAACTTACACAGCTGGCCAGTGGTTAGTCCCCTACATTTAGCCAAGGGATTGTAGGAATTCGTTTACCTGACCCGAGAGTCACAAATTGCTGATTGCTCAAGGAACCCCTAGAAACCTCTGGAGGAACCCTGGTTGAGAAACACTGGCTTAGACAAAGAGTCCGCCAAGGACCCTAAAACACTAATATCTTTGTGATGGGACATCAGTAAACCTTTTTCTTGCTGAAGCTTCTTGCAGATGTTGTGGCTCTTTTGCAAAGTCCTATTGTAAGCCAACAACCAAAATTATGTGCAGCATTTTCTGGGACACATGGACCATGGTAAGGTTGCCCATGTACTGCACCCCTGCTTATTGGCTGGTCTTGATATAGTGCAAGCTCTTATAGAGAACAAACTTTAGGACTGATTGACTGGTCATCAATATCACAAAACTGAAAATATTGCAGTGAAATATTTTACATCATGTGGACCACACATTGTGCATTTACCATCCATCATTAGCAAAGTGGCTTGATAAACCATAGACTTTCACTCTTCCTCACAGACATAATCAAAAAGCACACTGTATTTTATTCATAGTTAGGGAAAATATAGGACTATTCTTTTTTTGTTTTTAATTTTTTTGTTTGGGAGCAGGAGAACTTTAATTCCACCGTGTCTTATTATCACCAGGCCAATACATTACTCATTTCTGCACTTTGTCATGCAACACCTATTCCTTTATTTTTTGGGGTAGGATGCCACCTATTTAGGCTAATTCCAAACATTGCAAAGGGTAGTATAAGGTCTATATTTGTTGTATTCTGAAAGTTCAGGTTTATTCATAAAGCCACCATCTCAATATTTGGGTGATTACGTGAACCATCTGTGCACTAACCTGTCAGCCTACTTATGGGTCATAGCCCTGAAATGCAAGTTTACATTTGATTAAAATGCCCTTCCTTCTAGCCCTTTGCGTTTGGACCTGACAGTGCTAACAACAATTCTTTGGTGTATTAAACTAAAGTTAAAACTGTGTGTTATATACAGGACTCTAGCCAAAAAAGAATAAAAAAATTAATAACTCAGGAAAAGATAAAACTTACTTTTTCAAGACAAGATACCCTTGGTCAGACAACCAATATCATTTACCGTAATCAATTTGCTATAAGCCAAGATTCTCCTAAGACCAAAAAGCAGTGATGAGCTCATATACAATATATATATATATATATATATATATATATATAATCATTGATTTCTCTTCCTATTACCTTGCTTCTTGTCAGCATATGAAGTGATCAAAGGTTTCAAGTTCATGTATTTACACTTCATGCATTTAAAAAAATACAACGAATGATGTCTTCATTGTTACAGAGATGCAAACTTTATGAATTTTACATCTGCATAGATTTTAGCTTGCAAAGAAGTGTGTTTTTAATATGATTGTAATGTTAGGTTTACTCAAAGTCTAAAACTCCATTGCTGGAGAAATATTATATAGGTTTACATGAGTGTTTTCCCAGACTAGAGCTCACATTTAAAGTAAATATTTATTTCTAAATTATAGGTATATGAGAAACATAATATGACACTGAAGGTTTTCCATTTAGGGGTGGTAGAGCAAAATTTAGTAATTTACCTTTTAATATGCTTATGTGATACTCCTGATCTCCACTTTTTCTCTTTAAACTGAAAAACAGGCATATATACAAACTGCGGCGTTGCTGAATAACCCTCAGTTCTGTGCGGTATACACCCAACTTATTTAAATGTAAGGAAAACATGGATAATTAGGATTCTTTTTTGCCCCGTGTTGCTAGTAAACCACAACTATGTCGCTAACAAAAATTGTAGGTGTGGAGGAGAGTATTTTTAGAAACTGTATGGGGGAATATGAAATCAAAGATGCTGACCTCCAACAGGATGACATTGATTTTACCTGTGATCTAACAAATAGATTTCTAAAGAGAAGAAAAAAAGAGGGGAAGTAAAGCTTCTTTTCAGTGCACGTATATTTTGAGTTATTACTTCTGAATTTCCTAAAATATTGATGTAATGATATTCACGTTTTAAATGTCTCCTCTTCTATAATTTTGTTTTTGCATTGAATATAGAGGTTTGTTGATTAGCTACTAGAAAAAGCAATCTCCAAAGCTGCAGGTGATCTGTCTCCTTTTAAAGTAGTTGTAACACCAATTGGCAAGATCTCATGCTTGTTAAGGTGATGTATTTTGAAAAATTTTTCAGTAAAAGATATTCTGGTGTTCCTGCCATGACAAGTGTACCTCATTCTTCACCCTTCTTACCCAATAGCTACAACCAGCCCCCCCCTCCCCAACCTCCCCTAATACCCCCCTTTACCAATCAACACGCTGACCACCTTTTGGAAGTAAAAATGGCTGCAATCAGCTGTTTATTTAACATAATATTAAATATCAACATACGATATAACTTAAAAACTATGAAAAAACATTTCATAACATAATAATCCTACATATGGCAAACATTAACTCCACCCTTGTAAAATAATACCACAAACCCTTTTCCGCTAACACACCAACAAGGTTGGGGCTCCAGAATTGATAGGCCTGCAAAATCCTAGCCAGCAATACCACAATGGATACCAGCCACCCAGCACCGCATCAGGAACTATAGCTATTACTTGCTGACTACCAACTAACACCCTATTTCTCCACACATTTATGTCACACCACACCACAATGGTTCATCCCATACACCACAAACATTGACCAAGACACTTGCCCATCAAAACCACATCTGCCTCAAATCTTACACTCAGTATTCCCCCCCCCCCAACAGCACAACCTTAAAGGATGGGAGGGTGGAAAAACTTTTCCTGAGCTAAATTTTTCTAGCGTCTTCCTCCCCCATATCCTTTATACCTTTCCCCTCCCTCTGGCTCCACCCAAAACAATCCAATTCCACTAACCTCCTACTGACCTCTCCCTGGCCCCTCCTCAACCCCACTTCAAGGTAACTTCTCCATTGCCTGTCTCCTCTTCTCACCCTGTCATGAAGGCCCTCTGCCTATCTTTCCTTCTTTCTTGCTGCAGGCCTACAGGTCTTTGCCCAGGAGCTTCTTTATATAGGATGAAATCTGTCCTCCAGTTGTGCTCCTGCATTGCTAACATGCACCCTGGTAGAGGCTTTAAGTGGCTATTCTGACATACATAGCACAGGAATGGACAACAGTTGTCACTCCGTAAAGATCTGTAATACTCACCATAATCTTTTATACCATCAGTTGCGGTTGTGATGTCAGCTGAAGCTACCGGGCCTGATTTATTAAAGCTAGACTATCATGGGAGAACCAGGGTGATCTGAGAAACCTGGAATGAATCTGGTCCAGGATTGAAAACATTTGCCTACTAACAGCAAACGCTTTTTTAGAAATTAATTCCAGGTTTTACTGGATCAACCAGGTTCTCACTAGTCTATCTTCACCAGTCTTGCTGAGCTTTAATCAGGCCCACTGTGTATGATGCTCTATGACCAGTCATATTACCACTTCTTTTATCAGCATTATCACACTGTAGTCTGTACAGATCCGGTAACAATGTCTTCATCAGGATGTGAATGCTCCACATCCAGCTCTAGAGATTCAGGATGGTGACTGTCACGGAACCATGAAATAAGAAGGCTCTTGCAAACTTTATTTTAAAGAACATCTGCCGATTGCTTTATTTTTAAAAGATGGCCATTTGTGATGAGTAAAAATTGAGAATTATTGACTGGCATTTACACAAAGGATAATATTTGTGAACATTTGTTAAAATTGTATTTAAAGCTGAAAAATAACACTTATCTTTACTTTTGAAGAGCCCTTGATCCCTCTGAAATTTGACTGTAGTAGGTCCAGTGTCCTCCCAGGTTCCTTCATCTTTTTGGCATGGACAGCACAGCGGGCACTGCCATCTTCTTCCTCTATCTTCAATGTTCTTCTAATGTTACCCAATCTTGCACTGCACAGGCTTGAGATCAGGTGAAGTTTTTTACAAAAAATGCAGTGTAAATAAAAAATGAAAATGATTGTAAAAAGTTTTTTTATAATGTTAAAAATGTAATTATACGTCTAATAGGTGTAATTATAGCTTTAAGCTATTATAAGCCATTTTCTCATACGATTGCATGTTAACAAATGGGCCAGTTGGAATAAAAAATCAGTTATTATTGAAGAATAAGGACAATAAAGATCTAAACCTTGATAAAAATGATTACAGTATAGTATTACAAACTATTTTCTCTTTTGTTGACTTTTTTATTCTGTTTTGCACAGCAATGTTAATCTACTCCAACCTTTCTCAGTTTGTTCTTGAATACTCACTCCAGTGTCAGCTTTACATCATTGTTTTGGATCGGGAGAAGACCATGGCAATGCTGTCTATTTTGGCCAGGCTGTTGGTAGGCTCCAGCAGCGGCACATGTCATGGGGTCATAACTCTAAGAATTGGCAGACAGTAGTCACTGTATACCAGGAAGTGCCTAAACAAAAACCTTCATGATCATTGGGTATCATTTTAAAGCTCCAAATTTAGCAACTGTTTAGAAACTATTTTAAAATATTACATTAACATATTAAGCTTATATGAATTGTTATTGGGATTGGATCTACTTATGTAGAGGAAGCAGACCCTGATTCTGCCAGTAGTAATTGACACATGAGTTTTGATGATGTTCTTGGAAGTTATGCAAATTATGTTGCATAAATATACAAAGTCAAAAAACTGAAGGGTTAAAAAGAGTTTGAGCTTTTCCCCCCAAAAGAAGAGGAAACAACTGCAACCAAAATGTAGTAAACACAGAAGGGAAATCTATATGAAATTTTAATGAGGACTTTGCAGTATATTTTTGCCATGGCTTGCACATGATTTAACTGTCCCGGTATTTTCACACATTACCATGTGGATGCTATATATAAATAATATTATATAAAATATATTATATTTAAAATTACACCAATGGAAACAGGTGGAAAGGAGACTTATTGGGGGCAATTAAGATTAAAATTGTCATAAAAACTATTACCTTACCCTTGGCCTCTACAAGGGAGAAGGTAACATTTCAACCCTTCTGATGAAATCCTGGGTATGAGTAGTCTATTCTCAATAAATTTAGACCCCCCATTGTTGGTGGAGGGTAAGATACCTATTTTCTACCTTTTTTTCCTAGTTAATTTATTTCATTTGCTCTTAGTAATACATGCGGTAGAGATAATTGATGTGATAAAATAATTTTGTCTTTTAGCGTAATATTCATTGTAGGTCAATAATATATTTAAACAAAATAATGAAAAAGTTAAACCTATGATAAGATGCTAAAATAAAATAAAAGGGAAATTCATAAAAAAAATGTGACTGTGTCAAAAGCAATATAACTGTGAGGCCACAGACGATGAAACCCCCCAGTCGTTTAAAAGACTTGTTGTTTTCAGCACCTTTGCTGGTGTTTTTGTGGTAAGAGTCATGTGGAACAAATCACTTGATCCATCTGTGTTGTGGAATTTAGTAGAAAGCAGCTGAAATCTCCACAGCACATGAGCTGCATGCAGGGTGCCGACGTCCAAGCCTCAGGTGGCATTCCATTAAGGTATTTTACGAACATATTTACACATTCAATTACAGTAAAAGCTCATCCTGTTAGAACTATTTTAAATCAAAACTTCATGCAACTGTATAATTGAGGAATGCTTATGAAAATATTCAATGCTTAAACGTTCTGTTCAGTTTAGAGCTGAGAGTAGTGCTAATGACTGTTTAATTGTAAAATAAAACTAGGTTATGTGCAGGCTAGCTTATGCTTAGCTGGCCATATTAGATATAACTCTTCCTTTCAAAAATGATTTGCAAGTGAAATATATATATAATATGATATTATAATATATACTGCATCCTCATGTTTGTAATGTAAGTCAAACCTATCAAAAAATATTACTGATGTTCTGCTGTGCTATGGTTACCCTGGCTGTACCCACTGCTTGTTCTTGATTGTTATGTAATTGCTGTTTTATATTTGGTATTTTCCTTGAAGAACCGGGTCTCCTGAGAAACGTGTTGGAATCTATCAAAATAACAAAATATTGCTGGAAACAATTAACCTTGGCCTATTTTTGTTGGTATTGGTATGTACCATTGCTTCTTTTAAATAATTATCAAATAAACATATGATATTTTAACACCACATAACTCCTTGTTTTTGGGTAGTTCAGGAACTCGTTTACATATGATACGTTGTTAAAATTAAGATGGGGCAATATACATTCTGTGGCATCATAATTTGGGGAATAAGAAGCTTTTTTTCCCTTTTTTTCTATTATGCCATAAATCAGGAAATGGTTTACACAAAATGAGTTCTGGGGACCTAATTGTACAGCATTCTAGCTTCCTACAGATCCTGCCATTCTGTCAATTGCGCTTTTGGAGGAGGTGGGGACCCTGGACATTTGCCCAATTTGGGCTATCCTAAAACCATTCCTACAAATAACTTTGTGTTAAAGAAGAAAAAGGAGCTGTCAGACTACACAGTGATTTGTGCAGATTCTAAAAGTATTAAGAATATGTAGATAATATAACAGGTAGGGATGAGCGAGAATGCCTCCAGCATCTCGCAAAAATTTCTTGGAATTTCCGATGGTTCTGCGAAATTTCAGCAAAATCTTGCGAAACCAACGGAAATCACTATAGGAGGGTTATCATGGCTGAATTATTAAATACAGCTTCGATAATCCTCCTGTCAGTGAGCAATCCCCGGGCACTACAGGTCAGAATGAGGTCAAGCCCTCATTCAAACCTGTAGTGCCCAGGGATCTCTCACTGAGAGGAGGATTCTCATGGCTCCATTCATAAATGCAGCTGCGATACTCCTCTCAGACTGCACTAGCCATCAGAGGAGCAGAGCTGCTCCGCTCCCCTGATTGGTTTTGTCGCCCTGTAGTATGTGTTCTTGGATAGAGTTTCTCTATCCAGGAACACAGGACTCCTGTTTTCTTGGATAAAGAAACTCTATCCAAGAACACATACAACTAATAATGGGCTGCAAGAGCAATCAGCTCCGTTCCCGTGATTGGTCTTGCAGGTCCCAAAAATTCAGTCCCGCCGGCCGAATTTACAAAGGCCGTTCTTGCCTACATGTTTGGTAAGCAAGAACAGCCCGATTCGCCGCAAGACCGAATTTAAAAAATTTGCTCGCTTATCCCTAATAATAGTACCTGTACATATAAATATTACAGATTTTTAGTTTTCTATATTCGGGATTGATATACTGTAAGTGATAGATCCAATATGTTCATATGTATAAATACATTTATCAACACATTAAAATGGGGTAGAAAGATGCTCTATAAATCTCATCATGTGACAGTGAGCCTTCAGTTGGACAGGACTGGTGATGTAAACGTTACTGTATAGTTTGTATACCGACAATGGGGCTGATTTATTAAAGCTCTCCAAGGCTTGAGAAGATACATTTTCATCAGTGAAGCTGGGTGATCCAGGAAACCTGGAATGGATTTCTTAAAAGTAATTGGCTATTTGTTAACAAATGTTTTGAATCCTTAACCAGATCTATTCCAGGTTTGCTGGATCACCCAGCTTCACTGATAAAAGTGTATACTCTCCATCCTTCAGGAGCTTTAATAAATCAGGCCCATTGTCCCCTCTGCCCTTTCCAACTAGGCAAACACTGGAATACATCCCATCCCGTCCCTTCTTTCCTGTGCCTGAAGTACACTTTTGCTAGCAAACTTTAAAGCTGTAAAATAAAGTATAAATCATGCTATATTATATATTTATATTATTATATATATATGTAATAAAAAGAGCAAAAAAAAAAGTTTTTTTAAAAATAAATTTTATCATTAGAGCTCTGAGAACTAATCATAAATAAGAAGAATTTATGGATAACTAGTAACTAGGCATTTTCAGAGAGAAAAATTACCAGGGACAAATCTGTGATTAATACAAGCTATTGTTAGCTATCACATCAAGAGCAGATACCTTCTGACCACATTAACAACACTTGAGGAATCGAATAGTTTCATTTTTATAATAAGTGTCCTGGATAGCTCTGTTAAAATTTTGGGTTTCACACATTACTATTGCAACATGGATTACTCACCTATGGTGGTCAGGACCTCCAATCACAAAATAACCAGACAAGAATTCGAAGCCTTTACCAGGGCCATCAAACAGTAAAAAAGTTTTGGTTTGTATCATCTGAAGCACAAATTCTTATCTTAACTGTATTTTTTTAAGATCAGCAAAATAAAACAGAGGCAAACAAAATACAGCATGTTGAATATCTGATTATTCGGAACTGCTTGAGTAATGGACAATGGTTACAGCTGGTGTTTGGGGATCATTGACCTAATGTAAGTGATTGGGGTTGAGTGACAAGTATAAAGGTATATGGTTTATAGGAGTGTGATCAGTGGCTGACACAGATATTTATATATATACTTATCCTGGGAGCCACTGGCAAGGCTGTTTATATGTTTATCTGTTTATTGTATGAACTTGAAATGTACTCTTTCATTGTTGTGTAAGTGAAAAAAAAAATGTATTCACTAAAACTGTTGCCATAAGGTGGCAATAAGGTGTCAAGTGAGTTTTATTTATAAGTATAAAACTACTGGCAACCCACATTGCATTGCAATTGGCAGCAGTAAAGCCCGAACATTGTGCAGCATTGCAAACATTGCCTGTGTGTTTTAGGTACATTGGTCTTTCCCATGTACATATACAAATTACATATTGAAACAAAGATTTAACTCACACATGGAGTCACTGAAACATTTGCAATCATTTGTTTTTTTGTTTGGTTTTAATCTTTTATTCTTAATCGTTCTTATTATAAATTTGTGCATTATTTAGACTTTTCAAAGTTATTTTGTCAGAGTGGTTCTTATAGATGTTTTAATTTTCCATTATGGCACATTACCTTCCAGGCAGAATTCTCCACTGTTCTTGTTTTCAGGCCTTTTATTAGCTTAGCAAAGCAAGGCAGCTGTTGCTCATTAGGACCGAGGCACCAGCCAAAGCTCAGCCGCAGCAGCTAAGTGTCTGCAGATCTGTCGTTCTGTGTTCCACACTCATTCTATCACATCTTTGACTTGCTGATTATGTCCTATTGCCATAAATCAAAGGACTACACCTTTAATTGCTAACTTTTCACCGAGTATTTTTATTGGCAATGACCTTTTCACCATACTGGACAAAGTAACAGGTTCACATTATTGTAGGTACTGTCTTGTGACACTTATGACGCATTCCAAGCTTTTATACCATGCAGTTTGGTGTAGAAGCCATAGTAGACTGCAAGAGGCCAATACCAAGTTAGATCCAAATTCTTACACTGCCAACATATCTTTTGCACAGATCGGCCTGTAGTTCATATACTATTTAATCTTTATTGTGAAAATTTACATAAAATCCTTCAAGTAACATTACAAAAACTGATGACTAAAATCCAATAAAATAAAAGCTTTAAACCTATGATGCTGTTAATGACTTAAGTGACAACATACCACCAGGGTGACACATTTTGTAACTTTGTTCTTCATTATTAATGAAAAAAATTCTTATTTTTATTATGTTGTACTTTTATGACACATCTTAGGTTTTTGCAGAAAATTCTGTGAAATGATTGCTTGCAGTAAGCCAACCTTGTTGTTTACAATGCTATGTTAACATTGGGTATGGAGTGGTGGTCCAGTTATCACTTCCTTACACCAGGGAATTGATACCTCTGGGGAGATGCCCCATGTAGCTACTCTTAGGGGTGGCCCCATAGAAAATAAGTAAGGGTGTAAGTGGTATTGGTACTGTTTACTACTGCCAACTGTCAAATACGCCGGTTCTCCAGGAATTAGCACTGCAGTGGAAGTGACCAAACGGCTGGGGAGGAGCTGCGCAGGATCACTAGAACCTGAACCTGTCCCCAATGTGAAGCTTAGTGTATCACATTGTTTAAATACAACTACAGTTTTTGCTTTACAGAAATGTGGGTAAGAAGTAAAGGGATAGAAGGCTTGTTGACGTTCTACTATTTAAAGCAGAATTCAACTCCTAAAAATCAACAAAAATATGAAAAAATAAGGTAATACACATATAAAATACACACCTACTCTTCCATGCAGCCCATGGACATCTTTAAAGGCAAGTTCTTGTTGAATTTCATGGTCCTGTAAGCCTATTACCCACAGCTAGGTGTACCAAAAAGCTACCTAATATGGGGCCCTCAGATTTCCAACCCTCACCCTGGGGAATAAGTGCAGGGCTACATAGTACACCTTACCCACTGAGCCTGATTTAATAAAGCTCTCCAAGACTGAGGAGGATACACTTTCATGAGTGAAGCTGGGTGAACCAAAAAACCTGGAATGGATCTGGTCCAGGATTGAAAACATTTGCTAACAGATAGCTAATCACTTAATGACTTAGAGGCAAATTATAAAGTATGTGCACATGTCACATTGGTGCAACAAAACTCTGCACAGCTTGTATAACAATCAACTTAGCTGAAACCTACACAGACCACATGGATACTCTGACTCTGGTGCAGTGGATAAATGCGTGGAAGCTAAATATATCATTTTATTGGTGTCAATGAGGGATGAACAAGGTTAGAAATATCCAGTTTTCTAAAATTTTGGAGAAATTCTGGAGATTTTTCACTAATTTGACTTAATATTAAAGTAGTCAGTGAGTAAGGTGAAATTAAGATAGTTTGTGCTGGTTTTAAGGGAGCAATGGTCCTCTGAGTTTTATTCTATTAGTATTATTATTACTATACTGTATTTATATAATGCCAACATATTACACAGCGCTGTACATTAAATAGGGGTTACAAATGATAGACAGATACAAACGATGACACAGGAGGAGACTGCTAAAAGGAGCTACAATTTAGGAGGAAGTATCCTGGACCTGTCCTTCATTTTTAGTAATGGGTGATTTGCAGAGGTTGGATTTTTTTCTAAGCTTGGCAAACTCTATTTGAAGTTCACCTAACACAGTTTTAGTCAAACACATGTTTATTTTGTCGCTTGGCTGGCATGGTAAACATCTTCTGGGATCCAGTATTAAGGTACACTGCCAGATGTTACATAAGGTACATAATAGGCATACGTGAACAATAACTCATTGTCCTCATTATTTTACTTTTTTACACACAAGAAACCAGACTGTGAAAACAAAGTCTAAAATTTTGGGTTAACTAAATTAAATATACACAAACAACTACAAAGAACACCAAATGAAATAAAATCAGCTGCCATTATAAAACCCTAAAAACAAAAGAGATCTCAGAGTAAATATAAAAAATTTAGAGCTTTTTTAAAGAAAACTTTACTAACATATTGTACTTATTTGTACTTATTTAAAACCTAATCCTAATATTACACTTTCACTTAAATATGAATGATCATTTAAGTGGAATGTAAAGCCTCCTTTCACTTATACGATCATTCATATTTAAGTAATTTTCAATTGCTCAGTTTGCTGAAGTTCAAGGATGGATGAATTCCCCAATTTATTGAAGGGTTTGATGATTTTAGTAATGCCAGCAATAAAAAAACAAATGCACCAATTACTAAAATATACTAAAAGCACATCAGAGTGAATAAGATTAGATCATCTGTCTTGTTTTCTTCCTTGTTGATGTTCTATGTGCAAGGCATTCCTAAATATTTCTGTTTGAGTCCAATATTGCTAAAATCAGATCTTTTTGTCTAGCTTTCTGGCTGTATTTTGGCATCTCTAAAAGCCTATCTGCATAGTATTTTGAATTAAAAGATGTTATAGGTGCACAACAATCAAAGACAATTTCTATTTTCTTAACTATAGATTAACACAAGACAAAGCAGCCAACTCATTTTGGTGTCCAAGACACTCTACCTTCATCAGGGATTAACAGCAAGGTGTTTTGGAAAGCGAGACTCTGAAAAAAAGGTTAAAGGAGGACCTCAAAATTGCAGAGGTTCATCCAAATTATACTTGTTACAGATTAATACCATATCATGGCTTGCGGGTCCAGTTTAAGTTGCTTTTAAACTCTTATGTAGGGTTGGCTCTTTCACCCTATGTTAAACCATTGTAAAGCAAATAAAGATCTTCTTGGACACTTCAACCATTGGTGTGGTACTCTCATGACATCTTCTACTTCCAAACTTTTTATTGCTGTCTGAGCCCTCTTTGGGAAGATATTTCCCCGCATTCTATAGGAACAAACTTGAAATCTGGGAAAATCTGCACAACAAGACAGTATATACAAGCCTTAAATCATCCATATGCTATCCCACATATAAAACCTGACAATGAACTTAAAAAAAGAGTTTGGGGTTGAATTGTTCTCTAAACTATATGCACCCTCATCTACTTGTTTTAGATTATATCCAGCCAAGGGTCCTCATGAGAACAAACATGTCATCACACATTTGTGACTCGAAGTTTTATGTTTACTGTAAACAATTATTCTTATTTAGTTTCTAGTTAGATTTTGAATGGCTTTTAAACCACACATACCAGTAGAATAGTGTATTTCTGGCCTTCCCGTAAACAGTTTATTTGACCTGGCGGACCTCAGACATACAGCAATCTGATATATCAGAATAGACTTATGAGGAGAGTAAGCCAACATCAGCTTGTTTATATATATGGCCTGTAATTGTATATCACATTTATGTAAACAATAAGTGTTTTGTAACCCGTGCTAATGTTAACAGCACATCCAAGTATGTTTTGTGATCATTTAAATTGGTTGATTTTTTTGTCACATACCAAAAATTCTTCTGTTATGTTATTGCATGCCTAAAATGTTTCTTTCTACCACTCATACGGAACATATTTGTTTTGGAATTTTCTGTATATACAAACATTGCACAAAAAATTTGAAAAAGTAATGATATGCACAGATGTCAGCTGTTTATTGTGGGTTTATTGAGAATAGTTTTCACAGTCAGCCAATCATGTTGGTTTGATAAAGAATTAATTCATGTAAACCTGTATATCCAATCCTTATAATACCATATTAGTATAAGCATATTGATATTATTTTAAACAAATGCAATCCTCATTAGCCCCCAGCCACTCAGGGAGCTAATTGTCAAGGAGCTATTGATCTTTCTTCACCTTAGTTTGCAAACTGTCTACTATGTGACCCACATTGTTTTGGCTGGGATTGTACCTTTAGTGGTCCCTGAAAGAAATAACCAAACATCTTTTCTAACTTTTTGCATACTTATTTGTCATTTTTGATACTCTTTGCTTAAGCCTGATTGCGGTCCATCCAGTTGTGATAACCCTTAATTTTTTTGTGCTGCTCTCTGGTCAGGTTTAAGTGGCACCATTACAACTTGATGTATACTGTACTCACTTGCATTGTACTTAATTATTCCCTGAAGAAGCGGATTAATTATGTGAAACGTGTCGGAATGTGCATGAGTACTTTTTTTCTGTGATATTGTGTTAGTTCATACTTACCAATGTCACATATACGTTTTTACTGACTATTCGAATTGTAATCATTGTATATGGAGTTGTCTCTTCCAACATGTAATGTATAAATATTGTTTTTAACTTAGATGGTATTATTAAAAAAATTTTTATACATATACATTATTCTATATGTACTGCCTTAAAAGTCCCATACTCTTGACAAATAGCTACCATCCTATTTTTCTAGAAATGCAATCATCAGTTTATTTAAATCTGCTTTTTTTTTTATAAATATATTAACTGATGAATGCATTTTTATAAATACTTCCTGTTTTAAGGTGGTCCTGATTGTGTTACTGTATTTTTAACTTGTCACAGTTGCCTTCAATGGGACTACAAGTGGCCATTTTAACACACCTCATTAATTAATTCTCTCCGAGACCAGAGAAGATAGCTTTGGATGGGAAAACCTGGGTGATCCAGCAAACATGGAATTGATCAGTTCCAGGATTAAATACATAGCAATATTTTTTTAAGCAATCCAGTTCATGTTTGCTGGATCTTTCAGGTTCTCCCATGATAGTCCACTTTCTTTGGTCTTGGAGAGCTTTAATAAATTAGACCCATTATGTAAGCATGATCATACCTGAGAACTCATGAATTAAGCTGAGCCTGAAGACAGGAATTGGGGGTGACGGCACAATTTGAGGGTGGGGCTAAGCTGAAATGGGGCATAGCCATTTTGAAATGGTGTTTTAAAGGGGGCTGCTGCTGCGAGGGAGTAGAAATTGCTGATAAGTAAGGTGTTATAGCTTACAGAGTACAAGAAGAGTTTTGGCCAAAGCTGGCAGAACAGGGATTATTGTTGCCAAAGAAGAGGTTTAATGCTGGGAGTGTACAAACTTGGAATGGATTTAATGTTTGGAGGGCACACACAGACAAGAAAGGGGTAACCCTGGCATCACCCTAGCACGGCTTTGAAGGAAATAAGTCAATGCTGATAGAGCTGGCAGAGAATGGGTTACTGCTGCAAGGTACATATTTGGCAAGACAGGATTTGGTGTCACTTGGTGATAAGGAGGGGGAACTGAGAGTAGGGAAAGCTGGACATACAGGGGACTGATCTGGAGGACAGGCAATTTGGCTGAGAAGTTGGAGCTGCTGCCCCCATTGCCTGACAATTTCTACCTACAGGTAGGATCCACTTTTGCTGAAATGCAAGCATGCAAATAGACAGGAAGTCACTAAAACGACACAAAAAATGAAGGGGACAAGGGTAATGTGATACATTGAGAACATAAATAAGTCGTCCAACATGAGCTATATTGTCTTCAGAGACTGACAAATTTCTTATAAACTCATTGCATCATTATTGGGATTGGTTTGGAGTAGATAAAAAAAAAACATAGTCCAGTTTTTAAATAAAAATGTTTTTTTAAATTCTTTTTTTAGGTTTTCTAAAAACGGCAGTAATGGGGTTCACAGAAAGATTGCCAGAGTCCATTAGCAGTCGCCCAACTTACTGAATGAATGACGCCTAGCCTCACTGATTTCAGAAATCTCAGCAATGGCATTCATAAGTCATGAGTCCTCTGGACTATTTATATTATTATTATTATAATATTATTATATTAATAATAATAATAATAATAATAATATTAATAATAAACAGTATGGGTATCCCTCCTCCCACTGGGTGTTGATGATCATGATCTAAGAGGAGCTAGAAGGGCAGATGAGTACTTAAGAAGGGTTTATGTCTTTTTATTTGTAAAATATGCACTATACAGACCATATAGCACTCCAACCTCCATTTACTAAAAAGTTTTAAAATTAGTTGCATTTTTAAGTATGTCACCACAACACTATTCAGTTTATCGCAATTGCACTGTAATGAGTGATTAGTCATTGGAGGTTGGAATCACAAATGCTGTGGCAGGAAAAATGTTCCCAATATGTTTTTTTGCCTAGGGTAAAATATACCAAAGTGGTTACTTTCAAATGATTTTCTGTATTTTTTTTTTTCTGGTAATTATGTGCAGATTTGCATTTTTTGTTGGATTTAGTTTATTTTTTTGAAAGTCCTAGGCTGAAACTCTCAGGTCTGACAACTGTGCAAAGTGGTGGTGCAGATGAATATGGAGAGTTTAAATGCAGCCTACTTGTTCTTATTGGGCTAGGTACATTTCTAGCATTCATACATGTTTTGAAATTAGTACAGGGTTAAAACAGTGCAGAAATATTATTCAAAGTTTTTTAATGCTGAAACACACCTCTAATTCCACTCTAAAAATAGATTATTTGCTTTTATTTTTAGCTATAAATTCCTCATAAATCTATAAACTATGTCAAAGTAAAAACCAAAGTTTGGCCTAAAAGAGAAAATAAAATAAAGAGCAGACCTACCTATTCTTAACAAAAATAGGAAGCGGAGAAAACCTTTGGTTCTGTCAAATCAGAATCTCCTCTCTGTGGTCTCCATGGATCTGTTGACATGTCTTTTATCAATCACTCTTTGCCAATGTCATGCTTTAAAGTTTCAGAACCCAGCCAAGGCATGACAATGGACCCTTCCAGTAGTTGACAGGACCTTTTATAGACAACATAGGCATTGCAAATTGTACCCTACCACACTACATTGGGGGCTTTCAGGTCTAATATTTCTAATAGATATCAATTAAATACATTAAATATCAATTTTCTGCCTGGAGATAATTTTTTTATGGTTGAACATGGTTGGTGAAGGAATCTCCCTTCCAAAGCAATACCCAACTCTAGATACGTGCCCCAGTAATTTATAAATATAAATATGTGGCTTTATAGTCCTCCAAGTCCAGAGTTTGCTCTATTCTAGACTGCAGAATAAAAGGGTTCTTCTTTAGTAACCACTACCTAGTAACCTAAACATTTTTCATTGCATCCAATGGTGGGGTACGTTACAAGGTCCTTACACCTGGCGTGGTGTGGTTACATCATAAATGGTGCAGCAACAAAATTTGTCAGTGGAACTCCTGAAGTGCAGTGGTGGAGTATCAGTTTTTAATTCCAGAACAGGTACTTACAAGTATCTGGTGACAAAGGATTCTGGTAAGTTAAAACAGGTTTAGTAAATGTTTTAAAATATTTTTGTAATTGTTATGAAGTACAAATGGGGGAGGCTAACCAATATGAGACCTGTGGGGCTAAATAATTTTTTTATGTTTGTAGTTTAGTTCCGGTTTAAATTTTTATTTAATATAAAGGAACAGAAAAAACATGAGGAGGATCTCCAAATTAAGGTTTGTAGTAGGAAACACATAAAGGGAGTTAGGAGGAAATCTGCGTAGCACTAGTAACTTTTTCCTCAATCCGCTCTAAAGGCTTAGGGGAAATAAACTACTGGTAACACATTTTTCATTTCTACAAAATTCTCTAAAATGGCACTGTGGGAAAGAAACAACATTTTTAGATGACAAATCCAAACATTTGTGGATTTGTGTGGACATTAATGAATGTTATCATTTAACAGGGACTACTTCAAACAGGTCATGCTAGGCAAAAATATTAATGTACTGTAACAAAAAGAACAGCTTGGCTAGGTGTCTACAGTTTTTCTTGGATCAGACAATTAGGAGAAATATTTAAAGGTGACAAAAATAAGAATTATTAGTGTTCAATAATAAATCACCTTGTGCAGAAAACCAGACTACCCAGTTCTTTTTTTTTCTCTGCAATCGTTGATAGGAATTTTCAGTTTGAATACAAGTTATGGGTTTCCATGCACTCGGGTTACATTGTGCACACTTTGAACAAAGGCACATTGTTGAAGGGCTTACGTTCATGTGTGCAGGGAATAAGCCATAGAATGAATGTTCCTGTCAAGGAAAACGAAGACACTGGTCCCAGATACTTTCGATCATGCTATCATTTTTAATGTTTTGGATTTTCTGGAATTTAACAGCAGCTGAAAACTGTCAAAACTATTTAAGTATGTGTGCGATCATCTGCATGCAAAATAAAAACAGCCTAGTCCAACCGAAGGAGTGGGGGGGAAGGTAGATAATAGAGCCTGAGAAACTGGAAACATTTGAGTTTGGCATAAAATGAAAATTCTTAAAAGGCATTATGGACTGTAAAACTCATTAATCATAACATTTCAGAAGTAAAATGTACGTATACGTGTCTATCAGCTAATACAACCTGAAAAATAATTTTTTATTAAAGAAA
>NC_092858.1:29616618-29636231 GCF_032062135.1 Pyxicephalus adspersus
TTTACAAATTTTATTTAGCTGGTCAGTGCTATATACATAGTACCCATCAGTATCTATGATTTTAACAATGGGCCTGATTTGTCATAGGTCATCAAGACTGGTAAAGATAGACTATCAAATGAGAACCTGGGTGATCAAGAAAACCTGGAATGGGTCTGGTAAAAATTGAAAACATTTTCCAAATAGTTACAAATGATTTTTAAAAATCCATTTCAGGTTTTCTGGATCACCAAGGTTCTCTGATAATAGTTTATCTATTGTTGGTCTTTGAAAGCTTTAATAAATCAGGCCTATGTGTTCTGTAAGCAGTTTGTGCTTATTGTAATTGATGGAACCTACTTCACTGCTGTACATGATAAATAACATATTGTGATAAGGTGGGACAGTAAAATAAAGTAATTAAAAAAAAAAATGTACTGATTTTTTTCACTGTATTTCTGCACCTACTGGTTATCCCTTTATAAGTATGAGTTAGGGTTGCTATTTAGAGCCTGTTTCTTAAAGAAAGTAGATTCCCATTACATATTTCTTTTATTGGCCCCAATTTATTAAAGCTTCCAAGGATGGAGAGGATACTCTTTCTTTGGTAAAGCTGGGTAATCCAGCAAACCTGGGTTGGATCTGGTCTGGGATATAAAACATT
The DNA here is from genome assembly GCF_032062135.1 of Pyxicephalus adspersus. Lineage (NCBI taxonomy): Eukaryota > Metazoa > Chordata > Amphibia > Anura > Pyxicephalidae > Pyxicephalus > Pyxicephalus adspersus. The sequence continues at coordinate 29,617,262 of NC_092858.1, forward strand.
TGCTAGCAAATGCGATCACCCAGATTTAGTGATGAAAGTGTACCCTCTCCAGCCTTGGAGAGCTTTAATAAATCAGGCCCATTATGTTTAAGGTCCCTACCCTGCACCACTTGGACAAGTTTGCGCTCATCTTGTTTGTTCCCAATATTCCGATACCTTGGCTATAGTCCATTTATGCATTGTGCAGATTTTATACCTAGGAACCTGAATTCTTTGTTTGGACTGATCTAATTATCGCCCTATTGACTCTGACATACTCTGTAGTACGCTCTGATGAGTATGTACCAGGACTTACAGTGCACTATCCTTTGTCTTGCCTGTTAGTCAGGACACATTGGGTTCACAGGACTCTGTGAGAAAGTTTTGTATAAAAATGTATGTATGAGTATGAAATATGTGCTCAGAATAGCTCATATGGAAGATATAGAATAGCCACTTTTCTAGACACCCAAGAGGTGTTTAATCACATTGGGCAGCCAAGACAAACAGAGCTTATTATGAATGTGTGATATGTGTGAATAAGTAATATTCCATATTATAATTTAGGCTTTTCCCCTACCCTGCATTTTCTACTGCTTTATGACTGTTTAAACACCAATAAAATCTAGGTGATCTAGAAAAAAAAGCAGCTGCCATTGTCATGTAGGGCTAGTTGTAAGCAGAAACTGAGATTTCTGTCCTTCTTAGCCAAAAGTGCCATGTCTGGAACCTGCTGTGATCTTCCCTGCAACTCATCCAGCATTACTCCTATACACAATATATATATATATATATATATATATATATATATATATATATATACATAAAAATATATATATATAAAGTAATCCTTTACTCCTACACATTATATATATACACCCAAAAGTGTTTTCACTTTATTGTAAACAAAAGAAAAAGATCAGGGACGGGTTTTTTTAGTGCTCATTTATTAGAGGGCAGTTATTTTTTTATTTTTAAATTATATCAACTTATTATTATTTTAGATTGGGAGATTTAAAATTGCCCTATTTTTTTGCCATCCTCATCTTATTAGGCGGATTTCACTTCCTATCCTGTAGCATCAACAGGAAGTAAGAGAATATACAATTTCCTAGTGATTTTACAGGGCTGCTAACTGCAAATCCTTACCTATTTGACTGATGGACATGGCTGGAACATGTGTCCCTGCTTCCTTTGATGGCCCAAAGGTTCACCAGAATCAATGAACTTAAGTTAATGGAGAACCTTACCCCTTTCCTGCATGAGACTGGAGAGATCTTCCGGGGTAGTTGGGGTATTACTGGGTGACTTTGCTCTCTTTAAGGATTTTTTGGCTGTCTTCATTGCAGACACAAATTCCACTAACTGATGTGAATACCGTACATTGATGATTCCTTGAGTTCTGTTCCATTATACTTTCCCCCTATCCTTTTCACCTGTTTTTGAGGTGATTCCAATTTTTAGATTCACCCTAACATTTCTAGTGATATTGGTGATCAGGACAATTAAGAGAGAGTGAATCTCACTAACAAGGACACAAAACAAAAATTAACCGACATTTTAACATATCCCTATCCAAATCTAACAAAATAATTGTACTTTTACTTATGTTGTAGGAGGACATGTAAACCCATTTTCAATATTTAACATTATATTTTTCAATTGTATGCATTCATTTTTCAATATTTGTAGCTTTCAATAAAATAATACCTGGAGATTGTAGTGAGAATTGTACTGAATGGATTAAACCAAACCTAAACTTATGTTTAGGATATTTCATATTTTATGACCTGTTTGGGATCTGTCACAATAGGTTCATTGTCACTGTCAATGGTAATGATGGGTACAATAAATTGAGAGCCCCTTTGAGGGACAGATAGTGACATAACTATGAACTTTGTAAAGCCTGCATAATATGTCAGCGCAATATACATACTGGATTATAATAGTTTTCTCTTAATTGATCCTTTGTACAATATTGTTGACCATCAATAGATGGCGCTGTGCTCTCATGTAAAACGTTTAACAAACTCTAATAACATCTCAGATCACAATAGTTTGTTATACACTTTACATGTGGAAATTGCGCTATCTAGTGGTGTCATCCACTCTAGGTTTATACTCAAGTATATATAATTATTGTCTTAGTGCAATATTGATTGAAGACACTGTATAGCATTGTTTGAATCTAGGTAAAAACATGTAGGGGTCAATGCTTTTACAGATGATGGTTTTGGGGGACATTTTTCCTGATGACCCTCCTACCGCCTATGTTTTAATTCCAAACTGCATATCACCATGAAGATTCTAGCACATGCCTAATGTGCAGAAATGACAACCTTCGTGAAAACATTCTAAAACTCCAAGATAAAGCAGAACTACAGAGGGTGTAATACCAGTGCTAATGCTGGCCTTGACTGTAAAATCTGTAGTTTTTTGACACCCTCTGGTGGGTATGGCTATGAGAATGTTGGCTCTTCTTCACCTATGCAGTTATGCAGTGTAGTTTTCCTGCACAAGAAACAAACCCACTGCTGATGTTCTGTAGTTCTGTAGTCCAGGAGGGGAGAGTCTAAGGCAGAGATGACAACGTTACATTGGATTTCAATGCAGAGGCGGTGATACCAGTAGGTGTTTTTTTCTTTTAGTGTTTTAGGTAAAAAGGTGCATTTATTGCATAAATGTATTGCATTTTTCTCCCACACATACATTCAGAACTGGCAGTCCTACTACAGGGGGCAGTACAAGGCTAGCCAAAGCTTGCAAGAAGCCTGTGTATAGGTTATACAAGTCTGATGAAATGTAAAGCAATATGTTATGACTAGATGAAATAAGCAACTTTGTTTATGAGTGTGAGCATGCCTTTGCATGTATTTATTGTGCTGCCTTATATCCACGTAGTAAAACTTTTTTCACGCCTAAATTATATTTTCGGGTTACTAACCCGATATAAGTACTAACAGACTTGTGTAATTTAAGCTGTCAGTCTAAATATAACAAGCTTCTGTAGCTGGTATGTAAGAAGACAAATATACAAAATATGTCTCTTCTAAAATGTCAGCCCTTACTTTCTCAAACCCAAACTGTACCTAAAACCGACAAGAGACTTTGATCTCCTAAATTCAGCAAACGGTTCACCTTACTGTAATAAATTCATTAAACTAGTTTAATTTTTCTGAGCTTTGTCAAATCAAACAGTCTCATTGGCCTTGTGAAGTATATTGGCCTTGATGTCTTTGGCTTTACAGACCTTTTTGTTTGCCAACGCTACATTGTCTGAAGTCTCAAAATGAAAATTATAATGTTACTTGAGATGAAGTATAGAGTCTTTTGTGGGATCTGAAGAGAACACATGATGTAATGTTAACTCTCTTCGCAGGTGTGACTCTCTCGGTCCTGCCAGTACAAGCACCTGGTTTTAATGTTCAAATTGGCTCCCATTCAAGAAGATAAAACCCTACCGTGCTACTACTGGTGAAAACGAAAATAAAATAACATCCAAGTTATGTCGGGAAAATCCTTAAGAGCATTAAAACATTAGCAAAAAAAGTATAGAAACTTTCTTCACTAATGCTTACAGTGTGTAATTTTTCCATGAAGCTTGAGGCCACTTGTAACCTTGTTTAAATGCTGGTTTGGTAATGAAGAACAGAAGATGGCAGGTGTAAACTGCAGTTCAATGACATTGTGGTATGGAAGGTTTTTCTTTCTGTGGGTACAATGAGCTAAATTTCAAGATTCCATTTCAGCAGAGGCCAAGAGACATAGAAATGGATTGGCATATGATTACTTTGTTTGTCCCAATCTCACATAAAAAACTGGACCTGCCATTAATTAGCGGAAAAGATCACAAGAAAGCCTGGAGGCAATTTACAGTGACTACCTAAACTTTGCTCTCTTGGCCGAATTCTGGGCAAGGTCCCCACACTTCTGGGTAGAACTAGCCACTCCATAGTCCTTCTCCCATATGTTCCTGCTGGCCAATAGGTGCCTGACAGCTATTTTTTTGGTGCTGTTTTTATCTGCCGCAGCCTATTCCTAATTTTATATCCCCTCTCTTTTCCTTAACCCCTTTATGACTCAATGTCATTGATACCTTTATGTGCAGATCAAATGTAGCTGCATAAACACGCTTTGCTTAATCCAGCAATTCCTTTATAACAAATATATAGGCAGCATGGTAGCTCAGTGGTTTATCTGCAGCCAAGACTTTATCTGCATGGAGTTTGCAGGTTCTCCATGTGTTTGTGTGGGTTTCCCCTGGGTACTCCCGTTTCCTCCCACATTTCAAAAACATGCAGTTAGGTTAAGTGGCTTCCCTCAAAAATTGACCTTAGACTGTATTAATGACATATGACTATGGCAGGGACATTAGATTGTGAGCTCCTTTGAGGGACAGTTAGTGGCATGACTATGTACACTGTACAGCGCTGTGTATTATGTCAGCACTATATAAATACAGTATAATAATAATAATATTCATACCTGCATGGATTATATATGAATAGGTTTTTAAGGACATATCTTTTTTTGACTATAAAAGGCTGCAAAATGTTAAAAGAAAAAATTTAATTTCTTAAAAATGAAAATTGTATCTGACAATTACAGTATTAAACAGATAACACAGTCAGCTGTGATAACACATGCAGTGCAATCTGCAGGCTAAAGACGTATTTGGTCAATGAATCCTCCAGGCAGCAAAGGATTACTACGCTACGGTTTACATAGTGATCATTTGATCAGAAACCACTCATGACTGGTTCCTTATTTGTCAGTAGGGGGTCAGAGCTGTCAGTGATAGCCCAAATTTTCAGGTGTAGAAAGTGTTGGCCTGTGGCCTCAGAATGTGGGAGGATTTATTAATGTGTCCCAGGAAGAAGTAAGCAATATGCTTTACCATGTTGGCCACTTCTTCCATATATCACTAGGATGTACTTTTTACTGTCAGTATCCAGCCCTGTTTCCATTTTCTTTTGTTGCCAAAACATATCACTCAAGGAGGCGAATGTCTAGAAGCACCTACCCCTACCCATTAACTCCCGCCCTTTCAAGGCAATTTTATTTTGCATTATTCCCCCCATGGGTCAGCCCAATGCATGCTTTGGGGCTAAGGGGCTCTGGAGGTAAATAATTGAAGTAATTAAGAAGGACTCCGTAAAGTTTTCAAAAAGCTATACAGTTCATTGATGACCACTCCTACCACCTATGATCTGCCTGTTTTGCGTACAAAAGCGCAACCGAGACCTAGTCATGATATCATTGGATTTAAAACATGACATGAAAAGGCTTTAAAAGAAATCATTAGCATGTCGATGAAAGCTAAAATTAATGAACCAGGGAAGGCAAAACATAGGTAGAATAAATGTCAGCTTTTGGGAATACTATATGAGTGCTAGCAGTTTTCTCTTAAAAGTAGCTGAAATGATAAAAAAACTGAAACTGGTGTTTTATTTTAAACATGAAGGTTTCTTCAGTGCTAGGGCAAACTAAATGCCATTTAATAAGGTTCTACAAATACTCCCACATCCTAATATTTTGGAGCAAAGAAGGATATTTAACTTTTGCATAAGGGGTAAGGGGGCACCTAATGCAGCTACATAGAGCACAGCTATAGTACAAAAAAATCATTATTGTGGGCCGTAGCATCTGTTACAATATCTGTCCATTTGTATTGCTATCCCCACCCAGGAGAGTTCTAAACGCCAAGTACGATATGAAAATGACTGCACGGGAGCTGAATGTGCTTGTGCACTGTATGTGCTCTAAATCCAGCAGATTATGAGGTCACCAAGGCGAGGGACCTCTACTTCAAACACTAAGAACACCGCACATTACATGTCATGTCTGCAATTCTTGCATCTCATATTCATCTGGTAACTGAGCAGCAAATTTTAATTCCATCTCCAGGGGCTTTTTTTTTCTTCCAGGTGTTTTTTGCATGACAAAAATGTCTTTCCGTAGCCATTAGAGACCTATAGCATGCCATATCCATATGAGAACTTTGTGGGCGACGCATCAGCCTACTGAAAGGTATGTCTAGACGTGGAGGATAAAACATATTTTTATGCCTCTGTCTGCTTTCACTATAAGGATCTTGTTATTCAAGTGTTTTAGATCTGACAGCGATCGACAGTAAAATAAGACTTTGGTTGAGGTGCTGACCCCTAGTAAATGGCATTTTCCAAGTAATTCATTTCAACAGTCTCAGCGTGGAAAATATAAGTCACTTTCACTTAAAAGAAAACTATAGCATATTTTCAGTTAGTATACATTTAAGGTGTCATAGTAGTTTGGCTGAAAATAACTTTGAAGTCTCAGATTTCTGTTTGCTTTGTGTGCCATATTGTCGTGGAGAGAGTTGTAGATTTTCCAGTGACTAGAGCCTATCTGTATATTAAATGAAGATTTTATTTTAGGAACAATTCACAAAAAATAATCATGGACAGCCTGAAATGTCGACATTACTATGGTGGTAATAAAATGACCACACAAAGGGTTTTGCTTTAATAGATTGAATCATTTGTACATTATTCTATTAACTTATTGTTGCTGTTGTGCGTGGAAGGTGCAATGTTTGGCTAAGTTGGATTCACAATCTAAAAAAGGCAGGGGCAAACTACAGCCCGAGGGCCTTATTTGACCAGTTGGGGTTTTTAATCTGATTTTACATGTAATTTATATCAGTCCATACAAACAATCCAATACAAATTCATCTGATACTAACCTGGCCCATCTATTAAATTTTACAACTCTTTGGGGCCCCTGAGCCAAAACGTTTGCCCACCCCTCATCTAAAAGGTTCTTTGAGATATAGAAAAACTCCATTTTTTGGGTGCCTACCACCAGATATATTTGTTTGCACCTTTTACAGACTGGCCATACATTTCTCCTTACTGCATGACTGCGGAGAATAGAAAAAAATTTACAATAATTTTTTATTATATTATTTACAGTAAATACTTTAGTGGTACATTATGACACTAAGTACAGAACAGGCTGTGTGTAATGCTCCCCTTAAAGTGGGTGAAAATCAAAAAAACAAAACGCCACCAGGTGGTAGGGCTAGAATCTGTCAAAATAAATCCCATATATAGAAAAAAAAAATACCAAGAATACCAAAATCATAATCACCAAAGAACACCACTCATCCGCCCCTCTGCAATATCTAGGCCAAAACCTCTCAAATATGTATATATATAGCTTACATCATAATTATTATTATCAAACCATGAAGGATTGGGTACTTTAAATTCAGTAAGAAAACAGGAAGTGAACACAATGTATAAATGATTTAAGTGCATCTATTGAGTCAACGAGCTTGATAAGTGCAGCATGTTTTGAAGGAAAACTGAGCTGTAATAGGAAGCCATTCTCTAAAGATGGACTCAAGTGGGCTCAGGAGGAACATGAAAAGGCACTTCTTTACTTAGAGAATAACAGAGCAATGAACAGCTTCCAAGTCCTCACTTTCCATATTTATCCCTAAATAGAAATGTTAAATGCTGAATACAAGATGCATGCCTATAATTTGATAATAAACACACTGTATCATATCTCCCAACTTTAGAACTTGAGAGAGATCTTAGGGAGATGGGGACATAGCAAAAAGTGAATTTAGTTCTTTTAAATCTTGGGAATTACTTTATAGCATCGGAACCTGCTTTCATTGTGACACCATCCCAGTGCAACTGTGTTGAAAAAACTGTAATGCACTATTGTGCTTTGTTGTATCCCGTACTTTCTAAACTTGTTACACCTCTGACTGTTTGTGTTGGTAGCATTAATGCCACATAGTTTGCATCCAATAAATGTGTCACAAAGGACCATTCTGGTCTAAATAGGTTCTAAAAGTCCTCATTGTCTTACACAAGTATTGGTGGTCTATGGAGTAGCTCCACTTTTCCCCCTTCCCATGCATTGGTAGTCAGTAAATGTCTCCAACCTCCTTGAAAGCATTAGTAGCCAGTGAAAGGTTTCCTTACCCCACACCTTAAAGCTTTGGTAATTAGTGGTGCCCCCACCCTCCCTTCCCTTTAAAAGGAGTCATACCTCACCCCAGCTGCTTACATGTATCTTCCTATGCATGCTACTCTTTAGGGCCTTTTCACACCACTCTTTACACAACAACTTTGTTACACACCTAGTAATATGCATGTATTTGTGCATTGCAAAGTGTTAAGCAGTCTACTTAATAAATGGGCTTTGCTGCATTTTATCCATGCACATCATGTAACACTAAAACCCAGCAATTTAATGCAGTAGGAAAGGTGTATTACCAACCATACACTGTAAGGCCCTGGTCAGTACCAGAATTCTCCAGACACCAGTCCCCCAATTTAACACCGCAGTCTTCACCTCAAACCTCGGGAGACTTGTTGCGTCTCCGAGCACTTGGTTGCCCCCAGGACTTAATGCGCAGAGGATGGTGTCTGGGCATAGGCTGGCAGCTGACCAGGAGCCCACAGATACACAGCACAGAAATTACCAGGGAATCCAGACAACACAGGAGATCAATCCACCAAATGAGGTACAAAGGAAAAGGCACAAGCAGAGACAAGGTCACAGGCAAAGGTCGATCCAAGCTGAGTTCAAGTGGATAGTCAAGAACAGGCAAAGGTCAGCAACAGAAAAACACTCAAAAATCTCTCCAGCACATATAAGCCCAGCTAACGCTATAACAGGCACCGAAGACTTTAAAGCCCCAGAAGCCAATGACAGCATGGGATTACACAGGAAAAACTCTGCTTATCAGCTGCAACACAGCTCTAATTCCACTCAGCTGTGCAGCCTCAGTGCAGACGATGCCGAGAGGAAAACCACAGCTAAAGGGAAGCAAGGATGCTGCAATCCTTAGGTCACTAATCGTCAAACCCCAGTGCTACTGCGAGTGCTGCCGCCGGAGGGAATAGGCCAAGCGTGCCCTCCCGCGGTGGGACACCGCCTAGGATTTTAGGGCCAAAGGGTGCCTCCTAACATACGCCCATTGGTCTGTGTGAACTGCATAAACAGTCATTTTTGCAGGTCCAAAATATTTTTCCACTACTACCCATATATGATAAGCAATATAATAATGTCAACTATATTTGACTTGCTTGCTGAAAACATATTCATTGGCTATTACAACTGAACTCAGTGGTTTTAAAGTGTATCTAAACTTTAAAGCAACCTTTCTACTAAAATAAAATTCACTAGAAAAACTGCAGTCCTTATGGAAGAAAGTCTAAACTTAAACTTACCTCTTCTTTTATCTACATATCAACCACCTGAAGCCTCCTGCAATCCTACAGTGAGATAGGTCTGGAAAGTGATCTCTTTTGACAACAGCTTACTTGGTGGATGCATTGTTATCCAGTGATCAATCCAATATTCTACAAAATTATGCAAATGGAGAATTGTTAATATTTCCTGAAAATAAAGAATTTATTGCACAATAGTACAACTTTTCATCTGCTTTACAATCCACACACATTGATCCAATGATTTGGATTTGATTCCAACAAAAGTACTGGCAGCAGAGAATATTTGTCAGTATCACATCTGATATTGTACAGACCCTGGTTTAGCACTCCTTTAGTTCCATTGCTAAAATTATGTCATCAGTCAGTGAATAAGGTTTGTCAGTACACAGTGTAAATATACTTACACATCAGAAAATTCTGCATATCATTATTTCATATGTGTAGGCTTTCAGCCACACCAGTGATCGTACTTATTATTTAAGAGCAGCCAAGGTTCACCAGAAGGCTCCAATACACAACTGGAAAAGGTAACTAAAACTCCCTCGATGACATAAAACAAAGTCTAAATCGCAAAACAGCCTCAGAAAACCCAATAATGTTCTTTATTCCTGCCTTTGGTGTCCTTTATGGTGGCTTGCAGCACTGGAATTTCAGGTTTGAATATTGGCCAGAATACCATCTGCATTGGGTTTGTATGTTCTTTTTGCGCTCGTGTGCGTTTCCTCCTGAGTATACCAGTTTTTTCCTACATCCTAAAGACATACTTACATGCTTTTGGTCCCAAATTGGCCATAGACTATGTTAGGGACATTAGGTTGGGAGCAAATATTGGTGACTATGGACTAAAGTCCAATGTGTCTTTTGTTAATCTGCTATGAAATTACCAGCTGTTGGTTTGCATTCCAAAAAAATGCTGCATGACTCACCTTATTTTGCTAAATGTCTTAATATAGAGAACATTATGGATGGCCAGGACCTCTCTCATTTAATCACAATACTGGCACTATTTTGTACACAATTGTGTAAAGAAGGTGTGAGATTCAACATTATTGCTTCATGTGTACTGTGCCATGACAATAACTAAACCTTCACCTAGACACACATACATGGCTAGGTTACATATACAGGTGATACATTTGTAGTTGGGGCTTCCAAAGCACACTTCCATCTATTCATTTTTAATATTCTTTATTCCACATTTTGAATTCATTTGGATTTGCATACAAACAATAGCAAAAGATTGAGTGGCACACATCAGGAACTTTAGTTGTTCCAATAAATCTTCCGCTATGCAATATTGTTTTTTTCCCATGTTAACTGATACACTATTTATAGCTGAGCATCCAGGCAAAACTATTCTTTCACATTCAAAATGTTCTTTTCTTTAGAGATTCCCTACATATAATGCAATATATTGTATTAATTTTTTTCTTTTTTTTATATAAAAAAACTTTTAAAAAATCATTAAAATGCCTCAGTTGAATAAAGCTGTTGTTTTCCATTAAATATCTCATAAAACACAATCAAAATGAAGTGTTCTGTAAACTGATCAGGTTTTGGACAGCTCCATGCCGATTTTGCACTATAAAACCAATGGTATGAGGCTCCTATCACCCTATTAGATGTAGTCTAGCTTTTAGTTTAAAACTTTAAAAATGGTGTTCACTATAAAACCAATGGTATGAGGCTCCTATCACCCTATTAGATGTAGTCTAGCTCTTAGCTTAAACCATTAAAAAATGCTGTTCCACTGACAAGTGATCTGACAATCTTTTGCAAGTTGGCTACAAAATACTCACCTATGAATCTGAATGTGGAAACTTTATTGTTACCTTGCCAAGTGGAAAACGGTAAGGCTCTCAATCAGATAAAAAAAGTCTTCAATAAGACATAACAGAGTGCTGAAAATTTATTGGTCTACCCTGTTGCACTTTGAAAATGACATTAAAGAGGAACATAACCCATTGGTGGGTTAGGAATACTTGCCGATATTGGCACATGCTTGCATGCATTAAAATCATACTACCTCCTGGTGGTTTTTTGTTTTCTTGATTAGATCCGCTTTAAGCTTCAAGCCTATAAAAACAAAATGTCATAATGGTGTAGGTCTCTAGTCCAGAGCCACCAGTTAGCAGACACAAGTCCTCCAATCTAACAATGCACTCTACACCTAATGCAAGCCCCCACTCAGCCTTGGCAGGCACGATGTGCTGTCCTGGCACACTGTTGCCCCCAGGACTTCTGTGCATCAAGGATGATGTCTGGGACAGAACTGAGGACCAGAAGACCACAGATAAGGCAGTACAGAAGAGTACAGACGCGGAGGCAAGTCTAGAAAACAGAACCAGGGGTCATACAAGAATGATCAGTCCACCAGGCAAGGTATCCATTGGTAGTGACATGAAGAGTCGGGGGTCATAGGCAAAGGTCGGTCCAGGTAGCATACAATCTCATAGTCAGGAAACAGGCAGAGTCAGAAACAGTAAATCCAAGGAATACCACACCAGCAGCAGGTCAGCAAGCTCAACGCTACAACAGGCAACTGGGGACTGCGAGCAGAAAGGCTAAAAGTCCTAGCAGGGACTAATCTGCTTCTAAAATTCCTTCCAGTTGTGCAAAGCCTCCAAGTATGTGCTGGGGATTCCGAGAAGGTAAAGCTCAGGCTGCATGGCTAAAGGGAAGCAGGAGATGCTCCAGTTTCCTTGTTCTCCCTGCAGCTGCAAGTTACATCGCTGGAAAGAATAAACAGGGTGTGATACTTCAGTGGGGCACAGCACAGGATTCCCAGCCAGATAAGTGTCTCCTAACATATGGACTAGACTTGTCCAGTAAACTATATGCAACACTTAAACGTCTTCAGATTGATATTCTCAATCCCTGTTTACCATGTAAAAAACTGTAAAGAGGCCTTCTCACCACATTTTTCAAGGTCTACTAATTTAATAATTTCACTCTTGACTCTCTACTCACACTAAAGCTATTGAAAGAAGTTTCTATAAAACAGTAAAAACCATAACCAGAAAGGATCATTCTATAGACCTGGTACTGACAAATGGGAATCCATTTGTCTGAAACTGTTGGGGGGAATATTGGGTTCTAGTGACCACTTATGTTTTGTAGTGTGATATTTTTAAGAAGAAAAAGTAAAAAAATATAAACTGCCCCCCCAAAAATAAGATAAAAAATATATGAAAAGGTTGAAACAAGTAAAAGTAACCAGTGGGCATTAAAAAAATGTCTACCATCTTGGAGGAAATTCTATTGTAGCCAATACACTATCTATAAAAGTCAAATTAGTAAACGTAAACATTATGATTAACTACATAAAGATCAGCATGCAGAATGAGAAAGGTAAAGCTCGTAGAGAAGTGTATAAAAACAAGCAAAAGGAAGGCTAAACATATTAACAGTGCTGCCAAAGCACAGAACGGAAGAATTGACGAAAACCCCTTTATTAGTTATATCAGTGATTGGAAGAGAACAGGTGATATCCCTACTATAAGAAAATCAGGTACCCTTTCTGAAATAAAGAGCCTACCTGTTTGCTATATTTCTGCAATAATACGATAACATTTTTACTTTTAGCTAGAGACTGATAGGCTTATTACTTTAGACAACTGCAAGGCTACTTCATTGGCATTTAGGTAATAGGTACAATTAAATTTACCCCTATACAATACTTGCTTGATTACAGTTTGTTTTATTAAGCAGTAGAATTAGTTACCACAATCTGACATTGTAAGCTTAATTGTATGGATTAGTAAAATTATGATGATGATGATGGGGCAGTTCCCTTCCATGCTTCAGTGACAGCAGACATATCCTTATTGATTAAACAATTTTAGGATTATAATATTACAAGTGCTGTATCCATTTGGTAAGTGTTAAAGGTAATCTTTGCATTTACACTGTATAACTGTGTTATGCTAAACTGGAATAATGGTAAAACATATAAATAGAAAAGACCATTTTACAGATAACCAAAGTACCATAAATATTATCTGTGATCAATGCAATAAATGATAGTCCAACTGTGTGTTAAATTTTGGCATTTTGTCAATGGAGGACAATGCTGATATATCATGCTGCAAGGTATATGAATAACAACTATCAAGTTATAACATAGCCTACTCTTTTTTTAATTTTGTTGCCATTCTTTATTCTATTCAACTAGTAACTGTAACTATACCAGAACAGGCCTTATTGGTAATATCACAAAATAAATAAAAAAATATTGGGTTTGTGTAGGAGGTCATGACAGTGTCCAGTATGTGCAACAAAAAAGTAGTGTAATGATAGGAGAGTAGTACTGAACGGTAGAAAATGTGGAAGAATACATAGAAGAATTTTGAGGTTATGACAGTGAGCAGTATATACTGGAAGGAAGCATGGACTGACGTTGATGGAGTAGTAAGTGCAAGAGACAATAGAAAGTATGTACAGGTGGTATGAAGTTGAGTGATATGTGCAGGTTGTCACTGGTAATGTTCTTGGTCAACCGTTGTTTCTCTTTCCTGGGGCACAGCCACTTAGCCACACTGTTATCACAGCCAAACAGGAAAAATCTTAAAGCTATGGTTGCTCTTCTGCCTCTCCATCACACTCCACCTACTTATAGCTATTGGAAAATCACTGCCTCTGGCTGTTCCTTGTCTGATGTCTCCCGACTTCCTTATGGCTGAATCCTCTTGTCTATGTTAATGGTGCTATTGTCCACATCCTCAAAAATAGAAATGCTAAGGCTTATGGTGAGATTTGCAGGGGGCATATTAGAAAAAGGAAGAAGGGGATGGCTTTGTCCTCCAATCCATAACTTTTTGCACATATGATACTCTGGGAAAGAAAAGTCAGTAATGACTTGCTTCTAGATGGTGCAGCCCAAACATCTCTTACCCCCTACTACCTCAGCATATAGAACCAAGCCCAAACTTAATTTAAAAAACCTAAAAATTTATAAAAACTAAATAAAACAAATTAAAAAGCTAAACAACAATACAATAGCACAGTATAGCTCTCCCTACACACACTGGGCCTAATTATTTAAAGCTCTCCAAGGCTGGAGATACACTTACATCAGTAAACCTGGGTGATCCGGCAAACCTGGAGTGGATCTGGTCCCGTATTGAAAACATTTGCTAAGAAATAGCAAATTACTTTTAAGAAATTCATTGCAGAATAGCTGGATCATCCAAGTTCACTGACGAAAGTGTATTCTCTCCAGCCTTGGAGAGCTTTAATCAATCAGGCCCATTGTGTCAGCTCTCTGCATTGCTCCAACACTTTCACAAAAAGCTAATAGGAACACAATCCTTCATAAAGTAGGTGCTGTGAAAACCCCTTAAAATCCTATCTCCTGTCCGTTCTAACACTACAAACCACTGTAAACTTTGTTTTGATTCATTCAATCCTCAAACTACACCACCGCCCGCCACCTCCAGACTCAAACTCGCCGTGGGCTGAATATGAACTTCATTCCACACAAAGATAAGGAGCATGGAAGGAATGGAATTAAATTAAGTTATCCTGGATAAAAAGATGTTTGTCTCCCTGGAAAGGGAAGGTAGGTTTGCTCTATCCACTGTATACTAGAAGTACATTGGTTTCCATCCAGTGTTGAGATTTACATAGTCCTGATATATCGCACAGGCTGTTCTGCAGGGCAGGAAAACCAATTTTTTCTCTGCTGCAGTTTCGCTGCAGGTCTTCTGTCATCAACCCATGACTGTAAAATCTGGGACAGAAGACACTGATGAACTCATCTCTCCTATCCTATCTCTCTATAATCCCCACTGTATGGCTGCAAGAGGCTAATAACAATGCTCATATTAAAAAATAAAATATATTTATTGATGTATTAACCAACACAGAGCTGTGTTAATGAGTGTCATATATCTAGAGCTCATCTTTAAGCAGATATTCATTTGAAACAGGAAAGATAGTTATGGTATTCAGCCAGAACCGCATTATATTACCTAAAGTAAAGCCACAATGGAGACAATTTTGTGCTGTGCTACAAAGAGCTAGAACCATGCCATGATATCACTGGCAGAATTGCAATAACAGAATATTTCGGTGTTTTCATATTAACAGAGTGTGATTCTACCATAATAATCCCTTACTGTCAATGTTGAATGTTTCACTGTTAGATGCTAAGGAACAAGACCAATGCCATGTAGAATAACCATAAAAATGTTGTTTTATGGTTACATCAGCCACAGCAAAATGATTGCCAGAAATCTTTTTAGATGCTTTGCTATTCTTTGTCTTTTTTTTAATTAATGTTGAGCATCAATATGCATTTAACAAAGTCAGAAAATCAATAAAGGATGATAAAATAGGTTGATCCAGTAGCAGAAAATATAATTTAGTTTTTTTTCTTAGCTTTTATTGTATCATTTATTTTATTAGAATTATTAAAAGCCCATTCTGTTCATACTGTATATTGAAGCCAATTTCTAAAAAGTGTATTCCCAAACCAAAGAAACAAGTTAAACAGAGATTCTGCAAGTTTGTATTTTATTTTCTATCAAAACAAAGATATATTTTGCAAAGATTTTTTTCCTTTTAGCTAGACAGTTTTTAAAATCAATCCTGGCTCTGACGTTCATGTGGTTTGCATTTAATCTGCTTGCTTCAAAATTATGTTTTCTTTTAAAAGAAGATTAAAAATATATTTAATATTTGTGTCAAAATCAATTTTATTTCTCCCTTGATTAATTTATTATTAAATTTTTTGAGTTTTTTTTTTCCTTTTGGTGGCACAACATTTAATAGTATATATTTATCTCAAGACATTTAAGACATAACAACCTATTAATCTACAGTACTATGGGAAACTGAAAATTAAAAGTTTGCAAAAAAGTATTCTGAATAGATAAAAAGTGAATCTTTGTTTCTAATGAATTTGACATAGATTGGCAATTTATGTTTAAAGAAATGACTACCACTATCACAATCCATCTAAAATATCTATATGAGTTTAACAATAGTGTTGTAAATATTGTTTCACTATCACAAAACTTAACATGATATTAGATTTTGCACAACTTTAAATTAAAACTTGAAAATAGGGATGAGCGAAAATTTCCTGGAACATCCGGTGGGTCTGCGAAATTTCAGTGATATTTCGCAGACCCATCGGAAGTTCCAGGAAATCATTACAGGAGGGTTCCCAGGGCTTCATTCATGTAGCCCTGGGAATCCTCCTGTCAGTGTGCATCATCAGGATTTTCCTTTCCTTAGCCAATCAGAGAGCACTAGAGGTTTTGAATGGGGAGACTTGTCCCTATGTAACCTCTAGTGCCGGGGATCGCACACTGAGCTGATCAATGAATGCAGCCGTGGATGCATTCATTTACAAGCACAGCCCGCCTGACTTTTTTTATAAAAACATTTTTTTTATGGAAAATTCGATTTTGATCGGTGAATTTGCACCGTCCAATTTCAGTAAGCGAGAACAGCTGAATTAACCTCGAGATCGAGTTTAGAAATCTTGCTCGCTCATCACTACTTGAAAACAGAACAAACGTTGGTATGATAAAAAACCCCATAAAACGTTACAATAAAACTACACAATAAAAAATGTAACATGTCGAAGATAAATGATCCTTGTTTGTACAGTAAAGGCATAGTCAATAACTTGACACTGTGCTACCTTTACACTTCCAATATCTACAGAAGTGGAATTATCACTAATTTGCTTTTGCAGTCTTTGAATGGATTAGTCTGTTAAAAATGTTAAAGGGGAGCTCCGTGTAATAAAAGAGCTACTATAGACACCTCTTAGGCTTTGTTCACAATGACCATGTGCGTTTACTGCTTCCTCATGCCAGGGAACCGGTGTCTCTGGAGAGACTCTAGCATATCCCGATGGCAGCCTCATAAAGAATGAATGTCAAATGTTCCGGCACTGGCACTTGATTGTGGTTTGAATGTCTTCCCTTGAACCTGAATGATGTCCGAGCCTGTCCTTGCTGGTGACCGTTGTCTTACCTTTGCTTTACCGCAGCCTCTACTAGACTCATCAGTAATTTCAGTGTCTGATACCTGTGTAATCAACATATACTGTAGTTCCATCTTCTAATCTGCTTTCATCACCACATAACACATCAGATAGATGGGGGGTCATATGATGGAACCACTGCATAGAAACATGTTATAAGCATTGTACTCTCTCGCGAAAATCCACAAGAAAAACCCACAACCCACAAGACCCACAAGATGTGCCATCTTAGAAATAATTTGGCCCTGTCCTCTAATGATCAAGATTTGGCCCTTGTCAAATTAATTCAAATCATTTATTCTGCTTTTAACATATTACCTATAAGAACTAACTATTTATGTTGGATATCCCTAGACCCCTTAAAACTGTAACAATCAATATTATTAACTACACCTGCTAGTGGTTTTAATGTTTGGCTGATTGGTGTAGATTTATTATCAATTTTCCATCCATTTCCATCTACAACACCGTGAAAAATCAGTGGTGCAAACATATGCTTTGGTTATAGGACCCTTATCGCCCCATTACAGACACAAGGGTTTATGTTTATTATAGCTTTGTCGGCAGTATATATTATCCTGAATCTAGTCTGACTCTATTTGCAACAATAGGAAAAGTCTGTCAGATGTGCTTTATGTCTGTTTTACTCTCCCACCTGTACTAGTCTGCTGCAAGAAATGCTCAGCTTTATATTGTAAAGTTCAAACCATTAAACCCTATGTAAATATTAGTCATTAATTTAGTGTCCAGTTTGTGATTTGTATATATAGCTCTTCACGTCTCCAACAAGAACAATCAGTTTGAAATGTGTTATCTAATTACATAAAATACCTCTATAAACACAAGTAACTATTAATTTATAAAGGTTGAAATTTACTTTGACTTAAGAATGTGGCATTTAATTTCATTGCCATAAAACTCTTATCTTGGGATTCAGCCTGCCAACCTTCAAGCATCATATGTAATTTTTATCAGCGTTTCGTGTTCCAAATGATGAAGATGATTAAAGTTATGAGCAGAATTCTTTTTTGGACAGTAAAAAACTACTTTATCAGTAAATACAGTATTTATAATCTTTCAGTTTTATCTGGAAATTACTGGGCAAGCCAAATAGGAGAAACATTGTTTAATAAGTAAAGAAAAACAATGGCTGCTTGAGCTTCACCAGATATATAATGTGATATAAAGATTATGTTTCCATGTGTATGTTTCTCAACATAGAGAACTGGCATTCACTTTCTCCCATTTGAAGTTTAAAGGTCAAGTCTAGCTATATGGTAAATTTGTAATCACAGACATTCTAATACAAACTTTTATATGTATTACCCCTTGTCTTACTTTGTCTGACAAAGCTTTTAAAAATCCAAAGTCTACTAATTTATTACATTCCCCACATGCAAAAATGTGGGATTTTAGTTTAATAAAAATGCTATTGGTTTAACTTTCCTAAATATTTTTAGCAGTTCTTCCTAACTTTCAAAGCTCAGACCAGTTTCTTAACTATTCTACTCAGTTCCTTAAACTGTGCTAGGTGTCCCTGGACAGTGCCAGCCTTTCCAGCACAAATATCCCTTCTTTTAGGCCACAGAGAAACTATAGAAACTATGGTCCTCCTCTTAGTACCCATGTGTACTATGGCCTTATTAACCTCCCTCATTTCTTTCCGGTTTTATATGTCTAAAAGCAGTACATTGTTTTTCATGAAAATTTATGGTATAATTTATTAGTATGAGTATAATAAAGTTTGAAA
>NC_092858.1:29636595-29653415 GCF_032062135.1 Pyxicephalus adspersus
GATCAGGTAAGCGCTGTATTCACTAACCTTCCAATAGGTTTACCTACCTCGAGTGTGACTCGGGGTTATCACTTTCAGCAACTTTTTTCTACCCCTTTTTTTTTTGGGATCAAGGTGGAAGGTAAATTTTTAAGCTACGGCGCTTCACCTTAGGTGGGGTAAATGGTTAAAAGACAATTGTACCAAAGGCTTTTGTTCAAGGCTCCTAGGCAAGAATGATGTCAAGGGTCTTTTCACAAGATCCTGACAAAGCCAAGGATCTCAGATCTCATGAGAAGATACTCCTGCATTGTGCTTTGAGATCTAAGCAGCCATTGGGTGATAGGACTTTATAGCCTTTCTGCCCAAATTTACCAGTTGCCTGTTTTAATGTTAAGCTTGGCTGGCCTGCTGCTGGTGTGTTAATTCTTTGAGTTTACTGTTTCCTGACCCTTTGATTGTATGCCACCTGGAACAGTCTTTGCCTGTGACCACAACTCTGCTTTGTCTTTACCCTTAGATACCTCTCCTGGTGGACTGACTACTCGTGTACGGTCTGTGCTGGAATCTCCTGTACTGCATTATCTATGGGCTCCTGGTCCTCTGTCAATTCATCCCCAGATGCCATCCTTTGTGCACAGAATTCCTGGGACAGCACAACTAGCCTTCTGAGGCTGAACAGGAGCTTCCAGTGAGCATCTGGTGAGCACTGGCGCCAGACCAGGGCCTTGTAGAAGGAGGTGATTTGGGCCACCACAAAGCAGAGTCGTTCATCTTTGCAATGTGCTGCCCTAGGGGATAAAATCACCTGTTACCACTCTTTCAGCATCCTATATCTACCCGTGCAAAGATGTGCCTTTTCTGGCATCCCCTGCACTTACACTGAGAATGTGCACAGCTGAACAGGATTACAGAGTATGAGCAGAGTAGTTCCTGGTTCCAGCCTTGTCCTGCTATTGGCTGCTAGCCTTATTTATATCTGGAAATAATTTCTTCAAAGTTATTTGCTATCGAATGTTTTGAATCCTGCACCAGATCCATTGCGGGTTTGCTGGATTGCCCAGCTTCACTGATGAAGGTGTATCCTCTCCTTGGAGTATACTAAAGCCTTGGAAAGCTTTAATAAATCAGGCCCTTGGACTCTGCGCCCCAGGTAATCCTGTGTCAGGGAATGTAGCTCTAACCCCACCATTTAAGCTGAGTTAAATAAAAAATAAACATTAGAAATGCTCAGAGTATTATTTTCCTAAATAGTTTAATAAACATTTTACTAAAAAATTAAACTTCATTTGGGCTTTTATGTTGAAGACAAATAAGCCAAAAATAGTTAGTATATGGATGTAGATATGCGATGATCCTTTCTAAGTTAGGGACCCCATGTCTATGGCAAAAATAGGTCCCCCAAGAAGTCGACTGCTGTTTGAGGAAAGGTTATTTGTATGAGTTTGAGACACACCTCTTTTGTCTCATTTCTTCTCTGATCAATTATATTTGTGCACTATGTGCAAGTTGGGAACACTTGTTTAGGGAATTGGCAGTCAACAGATGGGACTTCAAGTGGTTTCACAATGCACAGTTGACCTCTCTTGCCTGTTTACAGATACCCATTGTAGAAAGCTGATAATGGTGGTAAACAGCATTAACCAAAGTGTGATCTATGTACTCAAAGTAGATGGTGGCATGGCAGGGACAGGTTTGATGCCATTTTTAAGGAGCCATCAGAATAATGAGGATACATTCAGACAAATGTCAACTACCAGCTTCCAAAGGCATTATTTTAATGCAAACCAAACAATCAGTGTTTGATTCTGGTATAGTCATTCTGAAATTCATAGTCAATTCATTCATAGTCAATCTCAAATAGCAATACCATCATGGTATAAAGTTACATAAGGTTAAAGAGTGATGTTATTCACTATGGGGATATGGTATAACTGCGAAGCCTATGATTAAATATATGTAGCAAAGAGAGAGGGTAGATAGCAGGCTTTTGAGGCAGACAGTTATTTAGGAGAGAAATTACTTCTAAAATAAATTTTTTTAATATATGATACAGCAATTTAAACAAAGGAAATAAAGAGAACATAGCTTTGTTCAACTCCTATGTTTTTATATATGAGCTTTACCTTCTTTAACAAAATTACTCAAGCAGAATAAATGTTGATTTCTTAGACCGACGCGGTTCGCCCATTGGGGGCTTCCTCAGGGGATTTTTTAGAAATCAGAGTACTACAAAAATATATACAATACAAATATAGTAAATGTCATATATTGGAAGATATAAAGCATGTTCTTAAAGCATATACTTAGTAATGGCTTGTGCATTATAAAGATTAAGATAAATAAATAGACATTCATTCCAGATACTGGATTGAAAAGAAGTCAGTCAGTTGGCAATATATTATGTTAACTATGAGAGAATGATATAGATTAGCTGCCTATTAGTGATAAAGAAGAATATATCAGTGGAAATATTCAAAAGTATGAAAATTATTTTATTATACCTATTTGAAGAAAAGTGATGTATTGGGATTATAGAGGTGGTTCAATAATAAGTATGAATAGTATAAATATTAAGTTCTATACCAGTATTGCAAAGGGGAGAATAATAGGTGGCAGCCTTATCTAGTACAGCTAAAGATATACAACACACATAAAAATTATACATACAGTGCACCAGATGGAACATGTAGCCACCAAAATTTGCTTCTTGAAAAATGTGCATATTCAACATGGATGGATTACCTCTTTAACGTTCAGTTTGACAGAGCAACACACAGGTCAAATAAATAAAATGACTAACTAACCTACAAAACATTAGATACCAACAAATAAATGTGGAAATATTTTACTTTCTAAAAATCTGATGCCACTTGGTTGCTTGGACTGGTATTATCATTCAAACCAAGCTGACTTGTTGTAAATCCTTCTGACATCAACATTCATAGTAAATATGAAAGATATAAAAGAGACAACTAAAATAAAAAACACATAGCTTATAAAATAACATCTTTGTATTAGACAAAGCTTAAAAGATCATAGAAATCAGGAAATAAAAGTATCACCCTATATATATAGATAGATGTAATTCTAGGGGTACCACTAAATATTACATGACTATGTAATGAAATTAAAAATATTTAATTGTAAAGAGATCATGAGCCACTCACAAAAATAAACCCGGTGGTTAGATGAAGATACAATTAAGTAGAAAACAAGACATTTTGGCAAAAAGAGTTTGGCTACAGTACATACTTTAGAGTAAAAAAACTAATAAAGTTTGCAAAGACTAATTTTTTTTAAATTTGCTGGATCTGTTGGCACAAACAGGCTTGTTGGCTTTGCTGAATACAACATTTTTTGTCTAATAACAAGATGTTATTTTATAAGCTATGTGTTTTTTATTTTGTCCCCTTACCCCTTACCCCCGCATACGGTTCCGCAGCCGTGGGTTGCCGACCCCTGCCGGCCGGGATTAGGCCGGATCGACCAGGGGGGGCGCTAGGCTGGAACGGACTACTGGCTAGGCTCTATCTGGCCTAAAGGCCTGAGTTTGCCAACCCCTGCTCTAGAACAACAAGATAAATTGCTATAAATAAGGTAAAATGTTAGGGTAGTAAAAACAGTGTTACCAATCCGTGGCATATGTTGGAATTAGCAGTATTAAAATTCACAATTGTTTTCAGTTCGAAGTGAAGAATCATTGTACAGATAGGAATCCATAGTGAAAGCTCAGTTCAATTTAAAATTTCAGAAGACTATAATTTAGGAGATGATTTCCGTGGATGTTTTAGTGGCACCACAACATAAACCTTGGAGTAATGCCAACCAACTGAGTAAAGACCACCGAGGAGGTCCAAAACATACTGTTGGTAATGAATCTTCCTTGACCTTTTAAAACAGTTGTAAGGCCTAGCAAAAGGAAAAGTCAGTGACAAGTTGTAAATACCAGGGTACGTGTTGGTGAAAGCCATCTTTAAAGAGGGCCATGTGAAGTTTTCAATGTACAGTTGAATGTATTTTCCCTTTAATTTCCCAACTCCATACAACACTTGCCAAGCAAGGAGCTTATTAGGCTGAATAGACAAATTGGCTATAATCTTATGCATGTGAATGAAGAGGCCCTGTGCCTAGAAGTGTATTGTTTAGGTGGCAAGAGAAAGAAAATTCCAGAAAACTGCCAGCTCACCCAGACACAGCCAACTCTGTATTAGAGCTTGTTAGTGACTCATTTTTGATGTTCATTAGGCGAAATGTGTTTTCGCCTGGTAGCTTTGTACACTGTGACTATTTCAATACCTTATGTAATGCAGTGTTTTTTGCAAAATGGAATATCATTATGGTTTTGCAAACGAAAATGTCATTGTGAACACAAGAGATTATTTTGGGTAATTACTCTGAATAAACATTAAACTGTTAAAGCTGAAGATCAATCTGCTTTTGTTTTGCCTTCCCTGGTCCCTCCTTCTCCCTCATTACCATGCTAATGAAATTACTTTGTCAAATTCAAAGTCCCCATTGGTGGAAGATAGTACATAGACTTCCCCACTATTTCCATATTTATGTTTGATTTACTTAGAAAATGGCAAAATTCTTTTTTGGCTTCCCACTATACATTTGCCTTATTACATAACTGAAGTATTTTATTATTTGTGTATAGTTAAGAATGGGGGTGGTTTTGGAAATATAGATTGTGGGTTTTAGGTGTTTTTGTGCATTCGGTTTTGACATTTTGTAAAACATTCAGGACAATGCAATGCAATACACAATTGTTTTGCCACTGGTCAATTTGTATGAAGTTAGGGGTTCAGTTCTTTTATTCTAGGGAGCCTTTAGATCTATTATGGCTTGTACTTTTATTAGTCATTTCAGCTTTTTTACTGCTTGTGTAGCAAAAACCACATAAAACGCGTTTTTAAAATGTGTTTATATTATCAAAAAACAATACCATGTCAAAAATATGTGATGCCACATCTGTCTCTAAAAGATTTGTATTTATTCTTTGTCACCCTTCAAGTCGCATAAAAAGATAAACCATGACAGTGTCTAGCTCCCTGTGCCCGTTTTGACTTAAAGTTGTCTATTAGTCTTGAAAATGGACAGAATTCAGTAGTAAGATTCAACCCCCATAGATTTTAAAAAAGTTTTCTTCTAAGCATTTTTTTAAGTTTGAGAAACCTACGGTGAACCTAACCCAGACACATTCGCTCATCTCCAATTTGTATCTACATTTCGCAGACAAATTGTGCTTAAACTGTTTTTGGATCGAAACCATTTTTGGGCCTCAATAACGCTTGGCATATGCTTTGTAAATGTTTGCAGTAGCTCTATAGCTGAGGTCACCATCCCTCGGTCGGGTTGCAGCCGTCTGACAGGTGGGCCACGACTCTGGCTGGTGCACCCACCAGTGGGGTCAGGAGAAGGACCCTGCTTGAGGGGGTTGCACCAGCCAGAGTCATGGACCACGTCTCTCGGAGACATCACAGGCTCAGGGAGGTGGGAGGGTTATGTCTCTGCAAGCAGGCAGGAAAGAAGTTGCACATTGTACGTCTCATCTCTAATATAAACCTGCCTGCTAGCAATTTTTTTAGTTCAGTTCTGTTTGCACCAAAGTTTTGCTCAATTCTAAAGTTCAAGTTTAAACCTGAACCCCTGGCAGATATATACAGAAAAAGTTATCCTAAAAAAAAATCCCCAAAACATGCAATTAGGTTTATTGGCTTCCCCCCAAATAGACCTTAGGCTGTGTAAATGACATATGACCATGATAGGGACATTAGATTGTGAGCTCCTTTAAGGGACAGCTAGTGACATGACTATGGAGTTTGTAAAGCACTGCGTAATATGTTGGCACTATATAAAAACTGAGTAATAATAATAATAATAATATTTGATATCTATTTTGCATGCAAAATGATCTAGTGGAAAAGGAGGTGAAAGGAAATCCATAAGAAAACAGTAGTGGTTGTTTAGTAATCCGGCCCAGTGAATCACTAAATGATGTCAGGAGACAGCTATACATATGCTAGATTTTTACCCCGGATGATCGGGAAAGATCCTCCTGGGCAACCAAAATCTAGCGGCTTCACACTGACACTAAACTTGACACTTTTGATCTGCCAGGTATAAGAAAATGTTTTTAAAAATTCAGGATCCCTGAGAAGCAACACTACATTATTATAACAATTCGGAACTAAATGGTTCTCTTTAAATGGCTTTTTTAGCTTCTGCTATCTCATTGTGTGGTCACAAAGCTCGACTCAAGTTTTCACAGATTTAATACCTGCATCTCTACACTTCATTATGTATGAGCCAAATTCTCTATAACTGCACTTACTTCACCTCAAAAACTCTCAGCACGGATGATGCACACACTGAATTCTTACATCTCTAATTAATAATAAGAGACACAATTGTGGACGCACAAATTAATCATGTTTTTTTTAATGAAAATCTGATCTGGATAAACATGCATGATATCTTTTTGTGGTGTTATGTTTGCATCAATTGTTTGAGTTTTTGTTTTTTTTCTCACTCTAGGACGACAGCCAGTATGTGATGATAATTATTCTGACCGTACAATGAACCTCTATTGAGGGCTCTATTCATAGCAAATCCCGCATGTAGCCCCTGATAATTTCTCTATGAGAAATAATGAGAAAATTAGGATGGAATGTACGTGAAAAATTAGCGATTAATAGAGCATTACATTTAGAACACATGGGAGAAGCATTTGGGATTGGGTAAATCTGTGCTGTATTGACAATGCGGTTCTGTTGTCTAAAATGAAGTTACGTGTGTTTTTGTGAGATCATGAATACGCTGAAAAAAAAACATATAGCTAGTGGCATTAGAAAGGTGTTTTTTGTATTTGTCTTGATTTCGTTTTTTATGTTTGGTAGTTGTTTGTGTACTGTCACTTTAAAAAAAATGTTTAAACTTTTTTCACCATCTACGTTTTGTAAAAACAATGAGGATAATGAGGGGGCATTTCAGCAGAAGTGCCGAAAGCATTTAAAGCCAACTGTACCCTAAATCATCAAATAGAACCTCAGTTTTATTATACCCTTCAAAGCATTCCTCCAAAATGGTGAAACTTTGCTGACATCCCCAAAGTTTCAGTAAACTTTTGGGAAAATATTAAAATTCAATTACATTATTCCCTAGTAGTGTAGTTTGAATATCTCACTATTCGATTCGACAGCTATTTGATCGAATAGGGGGATATTGTTTGGGTGATCGAACATCCAATTTGAACACCAATAAAGTCAATACGGGGAAAATTAAGTCTTTTGCTCTTGCAGTCCTAGCGTAACTATAGAATGTGTTCTTGGATAGAGATTCTCTATCCAAAAACACAGGAGTCCCACGGGATCCCCGGGCACTAGAGGCTAAATGGGGACAAGTCTCCCCATTCATTCACCTCTAGTGCTCTGTGATTGGCTGGGGAAAGAAAAATCCTGTTGACGCTTGAGCTGAGGTGATGAATGGGGAGATTTGTCCTCATTTAACCTCGAGTGCCCGGGGATCCTGTGGGCAATTCTTACATCTGAACATTTCTAACAAAGCAGATGGAGCATAGCCTAAAATACAACAAGAAAGATAAGAATATCCAGAATAGGTATGTTTAAAACAGGAGAACTGTTAAACCATCACTTTTCTATTTTTCAGACTATAGTAGTCAGAATAGTCAGAAATACATGGTAAGCACTAGACAATTTTGAATATGTGTATAATAAAGCAGAACTAAAGTTCCACTTTATTATTTTAATGGTGATCAGGCAGGGATTTAGTTAGTGCAGAAAGGGGCAGGTGATGTCCTTTCTGCAATAGGCAATCTTACCTGCCTGATCGATCACGTCATCTGTGAAGTGCTGGCTGCCAGGATACCTGGCACATGCTGGCTTCCCTTGCGGTTGCTGGAACTAATACTCCCAGAAGCAGTTGTTGGGTCTTAATAATCTCCTAGAAGCCTGCTGGAGTTACATCATCCAGGCCCACCAATTCAAGACAGCTGAAGAGAGGAATGAGAATGAAGGAAGAAGATGACCCAATGGGAGACATGTAAATATTAATAAGGCAAAGTTCTGCTTTAAGGTATTAAATAGATGCAAAAAATGTGCAGTTTTACTAGTTTATCAAATATTACCAGTAACAAAATCAGCAGATTTAGTCATCTGAATAATAAGCAGTAACCTCATCACAAGCACGGCTCCAAAACTATTCTAGGGCTGCCCCGCCTCTCTGGAATGGTCTTCCTCGTCCTTTTCAGCTTGCTCCTACTTTCTGCTCATTTAAAAGAGCACTCAAAGCCCATCTTTTCAAACTTGCCTACCGTCTTCTTCTGTCTTTTGAAACCCCCTCTGCTTCCCACCACTACATATAACCACTTCTATAATGTGTTACTTCCCCCACCTCCTAGATTGTAAGCTCTTCGGGGCAGGGTCCTCTCCTCTTCCTGTTTCACTGTCTGTAACTGTCTGTCATTTGCAACCCCTATTTAATGTACAGCTCTGCGTAATATGTTGGCGCTATATAAGTCCTGTTTATTAATACTAATATTAATAATGAAAGCAGTAACTGAACTCTGGAAGCTGTGCCTCAAAAAAAGTCAGATGGGAAGTAATAGACTAGTCACAAGTATTGTCTGAAGTCTCCCTGCAGCTAATCTTTACCCCATTAGTACCTTAATGTCCATGTGTGTCTCTGTGTTGAAGTAGACATCTTGATAAAGCTAAGGGTTTGCTTCTTCATATCATAGATGCCCATTGCTGATTGGTGATCCAATAACTGATGGTTAAATAAACAAGTAGCAGACATGGACAAGGATAACTTTAGACTGAGGGCTTTAAAATAGGGCCCAGAGCAACGAAGTGGAGAGCCAAATGTCATCATTCCAGCTTCCTGTACCCTTGGTATTATGTCAGTTGGTGCCCTAGAGAACATAACAATTTAAAAAACGTTTACCCTACCCTAAAACCAGCCCCGGCCACAGGAGAGCCAGAGAAAACAGAGATCCACAGAATAGAGGGGGCAGAAGAATGGAGATCCTTAGATGATCTCAAACTGCAGGTACACAGCTATCTAACTGTAGGCACACAAAGTGCATCGGTATGTTTTAGAGGGATTTAAAGACAAAATGTAGTTTTTTCAGGGTACTGCTCAGATACAAATGACCTTTCTAGATCCCTATAACAAATAAAATCTTTTATTGTGAATTTAAGGTCCACATAAACAGGCATACTTTCCAAATGTTGTCATTATAAATGTTGCAGCTGACAAATATTAATTTTTGCCTGAATTATTTTCTTAAAAAAAATCTTATAACAATTTTAGATAAGTAAAATTACAACATATTTTACACAGTCTGGTTTAAAAAAAAAAGATCTTTATGTATAACTAATATGTGATTTTGCAAGATTAGTCTGCTTCAGCTGGAAAAAACTGGAAACAATGCATAAGTTCCTACAAGTCAAGCATATCTTGGAAATGAATTAATGTGGTTTATAGCTGGTAGCAGTGGGATTTCTGATAATCTACCGGATACATAGATAAGATGCTGATATTGACCGGACTGATGGAAAAAATGGTCAGTGAGGGAAATATGTGGGTTATTTCAATAATGCTAATATTATGGACGGCTTTCAAACTTATTTTATTTTTCACATGATTTAAATGGCAACTATTTCACAACTGCTTGCGAATTGTCTCCGGTCTACAAATAGATTATTTCAGGAATTTTTGCACTTTTTAAGGTGTTTACATTTGGGTTATTTTGACTAGGAATGAAAAAATGCGGATAGTAGTGATGAGTAAATAGATTGGTCTGAAATGAGTTCATAGCAAACCTATTCTTTGGAGCGCTTTTACAGGTGAGTCTTCCTTCTAACCATAGAGAAAGTCTAAAGTATTTACCTTCCTTGAAGAAATTCTTCCCCAGGGTTTAGAAGCTGTTGAACTCAAGCAAAGTGACTTTGTAATGTCACCATACTGTAGGCAAAAGAGAACACATACTCCACATCAGTATCTGATTCAGTATGTTAACCCAGGGAGAAGATGTTGACCATGGATAATTCCTAAACAAAGATGGAGGGAAAAGCAGATAAGGGCATTGTTATATGTAGACATATATAAAGAATACTCCTCCCACCAGCCAGCAATGTAAGGAACATTTTTCCCAGTGACTGGGTAATTTTCTCTATCAACCACCAGAATAATGGAAACTTTCATTCATTGGTCACCAGGGTTCTTTTCTCACCAACCACCAGTCTAAGGGGGCATCCATGTAAAATGGGCACTACACTGCCAATATAAATGGGCACTTTTGTACTATAAATTTCTCCATTGAACACCAGTGTGAGACTACAGAGACTACTAGTGAGTCTACTACACTTTCTTTTTTGGCATATGATTATTATTAATTTCATTATTATTGATAAGAATTTGGTTGTATAGAGCAGGATTCCCCAATCCCCTGTCCACTGGTGGGCCACGGCCGTTGGACAGGTGGGTTGAGACTCTAGCCGGTGCACCCCCCAGTGGGCTCAGGAGAAGGACCCCGCTTGGGGAGGTGCACTGGCCAGAGCCGCGGACCATGTCTCCTTTACGGATCGCAGGCTCAGGGCCCACTCTCCCATTGCACGCTCAGACCTGCGATGGGAGAGTAGGCAGGTTCAGGCATCATGACATCACTCTGGGGGAAGTTTCTTCCCCTTTGAGTGATACATGGCTCCTCGCGCATGCGCACTCCGGAGTTTGTGCATTTAGTAGTCCGTGAGCTCCAAAAGGTTGTGGACCACTGGTGTAGAGTAGCCATAGGACTAAGTCTACACGCATTGTTTCTCTAATGTTTAAAATGGAGGTTTAAATGCCCATGTTTAAAATTCCTATTCAGCTCAATTGGCCAGTCAAAACCAGTTGATGGGCTCTAAAAAAAACGCCCTGCAGAGTTTGTTTGCTTTTTCCTCATCGGACACAATAGTGCCTTTTTAAACTTAGTATCATGCCTGCTGCCTTGCTGACTGGTCTATAGACCTGTGTATGCACTCAACCCAACATATGTTCCTGGATGGTTTGTATGACTTTGCATAATCGTGGATGGCCTTAATTTGAAGCTGTTTTGCCTACTGTACTACCCTCTCAGCATGTTGCTGACCTCTGTTTGTTCTTTGACCTGTCTCTGATCTACGTTCCTGTACTGTACGTGCCATTAAATTGCTGATTTCTGCCTGTTACCTAAGCTACCTGTGATCTTCACTTCTGTACCTGGCTTACCAGAAGTCAAATCCCCCAATAACCTAGTGCCCCCCTCAGGGCCACTGGACTAGAATGGTAAAAAAGGCTACCTTTATCACCTCGGGCATGCACCAGGTATATTACAATATGGCATTGGGGCATGGGCTGTTGCATGACCAGTGTTTAAAGTCGGTCAATGGGTCTTTCAGTTTATATATATATTTTTTAATAAAATGTAAATGACTAATTATTGTTAAAAGAAGCCAGAAGGTAATTTTTTTTTTTTTTTCGAGATTGAAGATAAACTTTAACTATGTTATCAGTGTGAATAAATACACAAAGCTGTGTGCAGTAAAATTGTTATAGCAAAATCTGATATTACACATCACACAAAAAATTCATTTGGATTTTGAGCATTATTACAGTTTTTTTTTCATGTTCTACATCTAGTTCATGGAGTCAAATATTTGTTAAATGTGCCAAATATGTCTATGACTATCTAGATTATAGATAGAGTAGGTAGATTACACAAGATTTATAAACAAAGCAAAAGAAAACCGAAGAGAAGGGAGAATTCCCTTTTTAAAGGAAATGACTATTCCAGAGTGTTTCTGGGGGGTCCTACATTCTCAGAAATCTGTATTGTATCTGCAATCATTCTGGCTTAACATTTAGCCTTAAATCTTGGACTTTTGACTCAACACATACCTTGTTTGTTAATTACTACAAAGATACAGAAGTATTTTTAAACCATGATGGCACCAGTGCAGTTTACAAGACACATCTGAAAGAACATACTGATCCCCAGAATTTATATACAGATGAAGCTTTAAGCTATTTTGGGAATTTGTATATAATTGCACAGCATTTTGGAGTATATAGGATGCAATTTTTTAAACAATGTGTACAAAAAGTACAGGCCTACTTCTGTTCTGCCTTAATAAGTTGAAACAAATTTTATTCTTAGGCTGTCACTTAAGATCTTTAGAATTTCTATTTGTTTTATACTAATTTATTTGCATATAAAAGGAAAGTGATTATTAAAACCGTGCAAAATGTATTCTAGCCTATAAGCTAGAAATAGACTTAGAAAAAGGCATTCAATTTCATAGACACATCGTAGGCATAGTTATTTTCCTGACCATGGAGCAATGCTTTTTTTTTAATGTATATCTAGCGCTAATTGTACTGATTTTTAATGAATACTGACTTTCAGATAACTAACAGCTAAAATGTGAATGTCGCAAGCTAACTTAATTGGCAATAAGGTTCTGGAAATTGGTATTTCGGGGGTAAAATATGGGTGTCCGTCATTTTAAAACTGAACCTGAAAAGGATTATTGTAGCACTACAAAGAAGATGGGACATAGCAGGAAACGTCTGGGGGGGTCAAATTATAAAGTGTTGATCAAATAACACAGAGCTGTCCAACACCAGTTCTTGAGGGCCAACATCCATACACAGTTTTAGTGCTCTAACAGACGGCAGTAAATTTAATACAAAAAAATCAAATTTAAGTAAAAAAATCACTCCATATTTATTTGATCTTTTCTCAATGCCTTATCTCCTCTAATATCACTTCTCTAATGCCTTATTTTTGAAATAGCTGAAGCATACCCAATAGTAGCTGGCAGAAAGGTGCACAGACAATTGGTCAAATGGATAGTGTGTTGCTTACTAGTGGAAGGGTCCATCGAGTATGAACATTGTGGGTTTTCCTTGTTTTATTGTGTATCTGCAGGCTTCTCAGCCCAAAGGTGTATTGTTAAACTGAACATCAATGCTCTTATGTGTTCTATAGTAGAACATGCCCGCACAAGGAACTTTGTCACACTAGTTTATAATCTCCAGTCGTCTGTAACAGTGTGACCATAGGAAAGCAACTGGAAGACAGGGGCAACACATTGACATGTCATAATAGAATCATGGCAGGATTATCAAATATAATTTTAATAAAAACTTTTGATTTGAAAAGATTGAAGACAGAGATTGGGTTTAGATGGATTTCAAATGGTAAGCTTAATTAGTGTGGACTTGTTAATTACTTATAGGGTTCCCCATTTGACCTGCCCTCTCTATGATTGGTATATTTTTCAGGTCAAGAGAGAGTACATCGGCATGGCACCATTGATGGAGGAGAAGACGCTAAAGTTGGGTTCTGAGTTCTGCCAATGTTCAGTAAAGAATGATCAAAAGTTAGCTATAACTAAGTTGACTTTGGTCACTCTTTACATCTAGTTTCAAGATATTACAGTTACTTCAGTAGGAAAAGTGAGTTTGACACAGGGTACTGAGAGGCTGGTGGAGTGTGATCACATTAGAAACATGAAAGAGCCAAAGAAGTCTAGGTATAATCAAGCTGATAAGGGCACCCAAACCCAGAGAGAAATAAATGGGTGATTTGCTGTTCTCATTGGAGAGGCACTAATGGAGTGTTGATAACCTTGGTTCCTATTGATATTCTGACCATAACAAACTGGGGCAGGCGTTATTGGCGTTACTGGAGTGGTAATATTCTTGTAAGGTGTAATAAGCCTAGTAAGATTATGTCTATAATGGCGGAAATCATAAAGAGTTGAATGCACTAAAATTAGACTATATGGGACCTATCTGAGAAACTATAGAACAAGGATCGCCACTGTGCCATGGTGTATTTGTCACTTGAAAAAGCATTTTATTGCTGTATGCCCCCCACCCCCTGAACCATAGGTAATATGTGCTAAACCCCAGGATCAGTAACAGGACTCACGTGACGACACACTGAAAATTTGGGAATAGTTGGCAAGATTGGAGGCTTCCTAAATGAGTACAGCCTAAATATGTCTGTATGGATAAATGCAGGCTCCGTACAGCACAGGTCAATGGACCACATATATTTTCATGCACAAGAACGCATGGCCCTAATACTTTGAATTTGAAACTAATTAATGATTTTTCCACTTGTCCCTTTTCCGATTCTCATCATTCTAGCCTCTATACTAACATTTCTTGGATGTCTGGAGCTTTATATCATAGTCTCGAATAAGTAAGCATATTTGTATTCTTGGCAGTAAGGTCTGTATAAACATGGATGATATAAAAATATAGACATTGTGCAATGAAGAAATTGTGCAATCTTGATTTAAAATAACTTTTACTGCATTGACTTACTATCAACAGATCTCTGACACTATATAAAACGGCCAGTATGTGTGGGCAATGAGAGGCAGAGCTGGTCACGGCTCATTAGTGGGAGGATAGAATAAGGCACAAGGCATTTTGTGAGTTAATATATTTCATTTCACAATACATAAAACATGTCATTCTGAAGTAGGTATTATGTTAACATGTACTTTCTATGATATTATTAACTAATAATATTATCCAAGAGATAAACTAAAAGTTTTTGTTTTTTTTTTACATTTGATTAATAATTTGGAAGAAATTTGGAATTTTTTAATCATTCAAGATTGGTGTACAAAAAAAAAAATAACACAAGCCATGGGTTTTAATGTATGTCAAGATAAATCTTTTTTTGAATAAAATTGGGAGGAATTACACACCCATTCAATTATTTACCGACATGTGAGACTCCTTTAGAAAAGTTTCTACTTACTGTCTCGTCAATTGTACTATGCAGGAAGTTAGGGAAATCTGCAACAGCAACACATATATTAGTTAAACTTTTTTTTGCTGTTTTATAATGGTAATGTATAATGTATAATGGTAAACATTATCCTTACCGGTCTTGTTGCTGGAACAGGAAGTGAGGAGAATTAACAGATTCTAGAATACCAAATAAAACCTGAAGTGGTCCCAATTCTTCCACACTCTTTCTAAAACTCAAATGATTTTGATTGAACCTACACTGTAATAGGTTTTAAACAAAAGTCTGAAAAAAAAATGTTTTCAATACTCTTACTACTTAATACTACTTACTTACTTTTGGCGAGTTATTCTATCTCTACTGCACTGGAAATTTTTGGTTCTGCCTTTAGAGTGTGTCTATTATTATTATTATTAATAATAATAAACAGTATGTATATAGCGCCAACATTTTATGCAGCGCTGTACATTAAATAGGTACTAAGCTACAAAATAAAAAGTTAATATAAGTCTTCTTTTTTCAGGCTTTATTTCCTTTCTTTCACCTGGTGATGGTGGAAACAACACACATACCATCTTTTCATGGCTGTACTCTTATCTCTCTTTTGGAGGGGTAGGCAAAACAGAGATAAGAGTACAACCTTTCTGGCCTAATGCCCCCCTGGTCAATCCGGCCTAATATCCGCTGGCAGGGGTCAGCAACCCATGGCTCCTGAATCGCATGCGGCTCTTGAGGCTCCTTGTTATGCCCCCCTTCCCTATTTACCGGGGCCAGTGTTAACACGTCCGCAGCAGGGGTAAGGTGACATTCCCTCTCCTCCATATGGATTGTGGAGGAGAGGGATTTTCTATCAGGGGCGTTCCCTCTCCTCCGTATGCATTGCAGGGGAGAGGAATTTCCCTTCAGGGGCGTTCCTGGTGGGGAGAGGGGCCATCAGCGCAGGACTCGAGAGAGAGTCTGGCCTAGTGTGCCTTCTTGACCTCCTAAAATGGCCTAGTAGCCAAAAAAGTTTGCTGACCCCCTGCTCTATCGTATCTATGTACCATGTCATCTTCCATCTACATGGTGGAAGGATGGGACCAGTAGCTTAGTACAGGCTCATTGTGCTTTAATTTTTGTTCCCAGGAATTGACAGGGACGTTGCATTCCTGCATTTCTTTCATCATCATTTTGGATTAAAAAGTATTCTCTGTTTTTGCTAAAAATGTTTTTTTGCCTAAAATTAGGAAACAAATGCAGTCACATCTTACAATTGTTTTTTTCTATGTGTAACGCAGCTCACTGGAGCTTCTGAATAATACGTTGTAGATTTGTAGTGTGGTATGAAATCACTCACACTTACAATGATTTTATGCATTTTTTAAACATTTTATAGCTGGATAACAACTGGGAAATAGGATTAGGGTAGCAGGATATTCCAAAAAAAAAGTGCAGCCTTAGTGGATTCGTGTTTACTATCACCGAACCTCCCATGATGAGGTGTGTCTGTCTTCTTCAATTCTCTTCCTAGGACCAGACAATTCAGAACTTTTAGTCCTAGTATAATGATCCTGTTGAAGCAATCATAGTTTATTCTCCTGAATAACAAGTCAGTCCCACTCCTTGTCATAGATATCTCTTTTTTTTGGACATGTCTTCTCCTTGCCTGGGTTCAGCAAGATGTTCGCTCTAGGCAGCCATCTTTTTTAGTTTCTTCAAGACATTCTCTCCAACAGGGGAAACTGATTCCTAGTATGGAATAAGGCCCATGCCCTAAATGGACAATACCCAGGGATAGACCTCTTGTCTGGGAAGAGCATTAAAATGAAAAAACACTCTCCAAGATTGATCCTAAACATTTAATAATTTCACAGCCCAAACTTCTAAATATCAATAACCAAGTTTTGGTTACCTCGTAGAATGACTTATGGAACTTTCAACAAAAGCAAACATAAGTATTCCATATTCTGAGTTTAGGGATTATCAGCAGAGTACAAAAAATGTCCCACTTACCTTTCTGACCTAATAGAAAAATACACCC
>NC_092858.1:29653632-29656436 GCF_032062135.1 Pyxicephalus adspersus
TGTTGTCCCAATGATGTACTAATTCACTGAACTGTGAGCAAGTGTGATCACTGATTGAACAAATCCCAAACAAACCAAATATACCACCATATTTCTACTGAACAAAATGTTTAGACACTCATTTCATTGAGTTAAAAAAACGTGTAAACTCTTATATTTTCTAGCTCAGTAACCACAACCAAAGGCTTTCCGAGGCTGATGGTTAAATCTTTTCAGCAGATAGGAAGTATTTCACCTTATTCCTGTACACACATTTTTTTTCTTACTGTATATTTTTGGAGGACATGTTTCAAGTTAATCCACAGTCCTAATGGTATTGAGGTTAAGACTGAACATAGCCACATTACAATACAGAATCTCTTCTGTTTGGGTTATGTTGTTGTTACTGTTTTCTGTGTTGTCTTTTAATTAATGCAAACTGTAAAAGTCATGAAGCAACAAAGCAGCTCACCCCCACTATTAGAATACTTCAAACATTATTGTTATTGTGAAGTGCTGGTTTAAATGGGTACAACTTCCAGAGTTGCTGTGAAATGTGCAACAAGATTGATATATTGGGTCAAACAAAAGAAAAATTGGAGAATATTAAAAGAGTAACCTTACGGTTACTTAAGCCTCTTTTTACTTTCCAATACCAAGTCAGGTTTTAGAGTAAGAAACCCAACTGATGTGAATGAAAAATGATTCCTCTAGTATATCAGCTCTTTAGTGTTGCTCATGCTTACAATAAATTGGTTCTTCTTATATTTTTTTTTATGCTTGTGCAGCTATTCAGAACAAATGGGCATAAAAAAATACATCCTATAACAATGGACAGAGTAGCAGAAAATTAATGGCTAAGTTGTAAAATGTATTTTTTTAGCAAAAAAAAAAAATTATGTAGAACATATCAAGAAAAACGATACGCCAAACTGTTTCTGTAACTTTCCGATTTAACAGATTTAGATCAGCTGGATTATTAAATCAGTGACTATTCCAAATGTTATTTTGATTATGATTGCATCCAATAAGTAAATAACCTTGGGGTCACCAGTAATGTAAACTTGATGGTTCAGTTCACTCTATCATTCACGCTATAATTACAAGCATATACCATAATGCTTTCTGTTTCTCCCACTGTTGCTATTGAAATAATACAACACAATGATGAATAGGTATTTGGAAAAGCAATCAGAAAACTCCAAAGTGAAAAAAGTGTAATTGCAATCAGACACAAAATTAAAAAAGCCTTTTATTCTTTTGTCCATTTTTTGTGTTTTTTTTTTTTAAGTAGTATTTCCGCAAACATTAGTAAACTAGTAAATATCTATATATAGTACAAGCAATTGATCTGTAAATAGGCATTTCATTTGAAAATCTTGGTTGCAAACAGGCTGTTAAGCTATATAAAATGCAGAAAAGCAAACATTTGTATACAGAAACTAGATCCTGTATTGTGTTAACTAAATGGCAGGTGTGTGTACCATGTGTAACCAGCAGATGTGTATATAATACAGAAAAGGATGTAGCCTGGATTTAAAAAAAAATCTATAAATATATACAATATAAACATAAAATCCAGTAATGCATGAACTGTCAGATAGTAAGTGTGTTGAAAATTGGAAGTGGAAGTACTGGTGAAAAAATGAACTAAAGCAGATGCATTAGTCCGGCTTACCAGTATACGGTATGTTTGCCTGGAGAAGTACGTCTTAAGAGTTGGTAGTAAAAACAAACCTATATTTCCTATTTCTTTCCTGTATTTACGGATTGTGCTGTTTTGGCTGTCACGCGTGATAGATCTTTCCATGTCACCAGCCAAACTCTTTAATTATAATAGCACAAAACAAAAAACACAAAGACACAAAAAAGAAAAGACCAGAATGTGATATTGAAAGACACTATGCTTCTTGATGCTGTTTGATGTGGATGTAGGGGTACTACTGGACTCTATGGTGTAACTAAAGGAGGTGAAAAGGGCAGAATTGTCCTAAGGCCCCAAAGTTTTGTGACACAACTACAACTACTATTCTCTCTTATCTTTCTAGCACTGTATCCATGTACATACAACACAGCAATGTTTCCTTCTCTTTAGATCATTGATCTGCTGTTTAAACCCATGCTTGATTCCAGCCCTGGAAGGCCATTTTTATGAAGAAGTGGTGATCAGATAACCGATGGCCACTTGTTTTTTTCCAAATACCAGATTTATAAATGTGCAATTTAGATTTGCTATAAAGATTATCAGTAATTGATCTATGTACCATAATTAACCTCTACTGACAATCACTAGTTTCAAAAGAACTAAAGTTTTGGGTTTGATTAATATTAAGCAGTAAATTTTGATTTGGTTTTCTTATTTCAATTTTTTTAAGTTCCAACAGAAGATAATGTTAAAACATGATCACAAGCTGCACTGTTTCATGCACTCCTAATATTCCTAGAAAACATACATAACTCAATTGTTTTAATTTGGAAAATAAAAAAAATAGAGTGCAACATATTATCTATTCACAACATTTACTTTTTTTCAAACAATATACTAAGCATAATGTCCATTCAACAATAAAAATGTTTTCCCCTGACTTTCCTGTGTGTAACCTTCTCCTAGGCCAGGGGTCAGCAACCTTTACTATCAAAAGAACCAAAAGAGCCTCCTCTTCCACTAAAGAAAAATAGTCCGGAGCCGCAAAACATAACACAGTTTATAAACTTTTAAAAGTTTTATTATTTTTTTAATTTTACCTGTTACAAGTGTGCATGTGTAGGCCTACTTTGAAATAAATTAAACACTGAACTATGCCCCTAGAAGCCTCCAGCTTCTA
>NC_092858.1:29657392-29675793 GCF_032062135.1 Pyxicephalus adspersus
GATAGGGAATCCCCCTCCTCCGCAGTGTCTTGGGAGGAAGGGGATCCCCCATCAGAGATCTCCCCGAGGCAGCCGAAGGGAGCCACAACAAGGAGGCTGAAGAGCCGCATGCGGCTCCGGAGCCGCAGGTTGCAGACCCCTGTCCTAGGCAGAACATGTACACCTCCTTTTTATCCATTTCAGGCACAATGTTTTCCCCCAACAGTGGTGAGTCCCATAGTTGAGGGACATGGCTTTTTCCCCACAACCTATGGGGTTGAATTGGGTTCATTGGTTTACTGAAAAAAAAAAATACAGGTTCACAATCGAAAATCCGTCCATGGATAATCCAGGTCCTTCAGTTTCATGAATTTCGGATCGCATTTTAAATGCATGAATTGCAGTACACTGTTTGGCCACTAACGTTTTGATAGCGCTGTTCTGCAGAAACAGCTGTTAGGTCTTGCTTGCTAAACTAAATACATTAAGAGACGTCCCTGCTGCCTGCTCCCTGGAACTGTGCCTGGTGTCCGCAGGTGCTGCGAGAGGAAATCTGGCCTGTGTTGAGGTAAGCATAAAAACAATCCGGAATTTTCGCAAATCCGGCACTCCTCAGGTCCGGAGGTTGCCGGATTTTTGATTGTCAACTTGTATTTTTATTTACCTAAGTGAACAGACAATACTATGTTCAGGGGCTTTGCAGTTAAGGTGAAAAGACGTGTAGGGAATGAGTTCACAGATTGGTTTAGGTGCATACTCATACACCTTTGTTTAACCAAGTGCCTGTTCATACTAATATCCATGCATCCATACTCATATCCATTGCAAAGATGCAAAGAGATCCTGAACTCACTGTTTGGAACACTCTCTTGTTACCTTGTATGGACTCAACCATTGATGAACTTGGCATGTTCCTGGACCCATTTTGCCTACTACATTCATGGACTGCACTCTCCAGTACATTGCTTATCCTTGCTTGTTACTAGACTTACCTTTGAACCTTTTTAATATGAGAAAACCCCTTAAATACTTTTCAGGTCTTCAGAGAACCCCTTCTATAATTACTATATCCACAGCTCACAGTACATGGCCTGGCTCTGTGTGAAGAATGTCTCTTACATTGATGGTCAGTGGGAGAATGGTATGGTATTATTGAGTGGTTTTGCTTGCTATTGAGATAATTATCCAGTTTTTGACAGTCAACTTATGTTTAGCACATTATGATGTGCTAATAGTATTCACAGATTATACTCACACATGCATTGTATCACTAATCTCTAGAAAAGCATACTGTGTGTGTGTGTGGGGGGGGTAACTTCATCCCCTTCCATAACTTACAGGAAAAGCCCTCCTAAATGCTATGTAATATTGGCTGTTAGTGATAGTGATTCTTTTTAAAAAATAATTCTGCATATAGTATGCATTTGTCTTTTAATACCAGTGAGATTTTGCTATTTGCATTTAATATTAAACATATTTTTAGTCTTTTATTAACAGTGAGAGTTTGCTAATTGCTTTCTATTTTAAACATATTTTTATAGAATCGTTATTTTAAAATCTAATTTCTTCTTTCTAGTAAAAATGATACAAATATTCATCTTCCTACATTAAGTAGCTTGTTCTTCTGTTAGTTAACTTGGCAATCTTCTTGGAAGCAGATCATTGTTTTAAAAAAGATACAAGAATGATCAAATTAACAGAAAATAATTATTATAACATTATTATTGTGGCTGTTTAAGGCCAGCCAAGTCAAAATGAAATATTGCCCCATTGTTTGCATTACAAGTTTTATATGAATTTAGAATTGGAAGAGGATATGGAAATTGGATGATTTCACATTGGAAATATGTTTGGATGTTGGATAAATGGATACAATTTGGAAACAAAAATACTGGCACTCAGCATAACAAAAAAAAGAGGATTAGTTTTTTTAACTTTCTTTCCAGTGCTTGACACCAGAGAAGAGGTTACAAGGGTCAACAATTTGTCTGTCTCGCTCTTTATTATGTCTAAGATCATTTTTTAAATACAATATTATTTACTTTGACAAAATACAGTACTGTGTCGCATGGACAGCTACAGACATCTGTCAAAGTCATAAACTATTTAAAATGAATATCTTTTTTCAGGTTTGTTTCACAAAAATAAATGACCAGGCATTATGAAAAAGAGGTAATAGAGAAATATGAATAATCATATCTAAATTCTGTATTGATATACAGAGAAAACTAAACGACTAGATTGGTAATGTTTAATTAGGTAGTAACATGATACAGTTATGAATTATTTCACTAGAAAATCTAATCATTTTTATTCATGTCAATAAACAAAAAAGAATAAAGACCATTGCATATCCCACAACATTACTAAAGTGATATAGACCAGTGGTTGCCAACCAGTGGTCCGTAAGAAAATGTTGGTGGTCTACAAAATATTTGGAATATTATTTGCAATTTTTATGTTTTAATAATAATAAAACAAAGATAATATTCTAATAAATTCCTATATTCTAAATGACATTTTTCACCTTACTAAATTTACAAACTGTACTTGAGACAGAAAAACAAGGGAGACGTAGTGTGACGTCAGTGTAGTTTTGAGTTGTATGAGGCAACCGTACGCTTCAGTATTGTTTCGGCCATTACAAAAGTCACCCCGCTCCGTGAATACCAATTCTCATCTGATTGTTATATTTTATTTGTTTATATCTTAGATGCTCTTTTAGGTAAGTATGGCCTTAGCTGTATATTTTCTTTAACTGGTATATTTAATGGCATCAAATAGTTTGACTTTGATGACTATCATTTCTTGTTTGGTCTTAGATTCAAATAAAATAAACCCATAAAGAGTGGGAAAAAGCAAAATAGTATTATGCATTTGTTTAGTAATACCAAAAATAATGCAACTAATGATAAAAGTAACAATAGTAATACATCACTTAACAGTAAGTTGATTATTTTTTTCCAGTAAACCTTAGTCTAATAAAACTAGAACGAAAACTCTGGCATTTTAAAGAAATCAAGTTTATACATGCATTTAGTAAAAAAAGTCATTTTAAATGTGATCACTAAATTAGGATGTTTGATATGGAATTATGGGTAGGTACAGCAGAATTGGAAAACAAAAGTCAGCCAAAGTTTACTTGAAAGAGTAATGTTGGCATGGGAGATGTCATTTTGCAGAAATTATAGTGGTCTGTAGGAGCTAAATATTATTTCATTATTTAAGCTGTAGAGGTTTTCTTTGTATTTGCTTACGTGAACCTGACCTGGGTAAAAAATGTGTCCTAGAAAACAATAGTGATCAAGAGAGCACATTCTGTGTTGCATGTAAGTACCTGTGTTAAGCTATATACAGAAGCTAGATCATTTTCATTGTAAAGTAGCATTATTAATAACTTCTAGTGATATAAGGAATGAACCGATGATGAAAAGACAGCACATTTTTTTTATGGAGAGGGGATGGTGAGCAGAAATGGCCGCTACATCTTCAATGACAACAGTGGCCATTCCTGTCTACCGTTTATTGATCTGGCTGGAAGGGCCACTATACAGAAACAAGATGTAAACCCAAGATGATCATGAAAGTTTGTCACTGATGCCAAATGAAAAATATAGTCTGCACACAGTTTTAGTCTTTAAATAAATTCTTTTAGATCCCTTAGATCCATGCTTTACAAAATCCTTCAAGCTCTCTCCAAGATGAGATTTTCTCTTTCATAACCTCCAAGGTGATATTTAATTGGCGGACCAGTGGTTAAATGAGCTTGCACTTTTGCCCAGACTCTTCACAATGACAATTCCTATGATGTGGATCGAAGGAGGAGAGAAAAAAAAAAACAAGGACATCACCCTAGCAGTTGATCAAAACAAGGCTAAATAGGTTTAGCAGACTCACCATCCTGTTTCCATTTTCATTTTTTCTCATTTCCATCTCTTCGCTTTCCATCATCAAAGTAGCAGATGATGGTTAATTCTTGGCCAGAATAAGACTGTATGCAGTGATCAATAGTAATGAGAGATGATATTGTAGGTTGGAGGTGGGGAAAGATGAGCTTAGTTTGGCTGGTAACCTGGGGTAACATAATGATGTTTCTTTTTTATGTGGACAGCCATGCAAATATAGTTCTAAATGACTTCTAAATGGTCATCACTAAGCTTTTACTTACATACATTAAATACAGCAATTTGTGTTTTCTGCAATTTTTAGACAAAGGCCAAGTTTGGAAATACCTTTCCACTGCCATCATTAGTACAAGAGCTGTCCACCCAAAAAAAGCCTCCATTTATTGGAACATGAAATGGCTGCATTTCTCCTTGGCACCCTAATGGTTCACCACCATTAACTGAGCCACATTTAGATTATTCATTAAAACTAATTGTCATCTTTAAAGTCCTTGTACCCACTTACCTTCTTATGACGAAGTTTGCTAAAGTTGTCACCACCACTTAAACCTTGGGTAAGTAAAGCTGAACTGTCAATGTTCATCTCTTCTTTTTGTATCTTTGTTTTAACTTCTAAACACTGCTCTCCCCATGCATCTTTTTTTCTGTCTGTGCTGTAAGTTAATATAAGGAAAAATATCTTATTACTTTTGCAGAAATCAGTGACCATGGGTAATGAAGACTGACAACCTGGAGCGTTTGTATGGGTCAGATAGGGGAAGATTAGCCTGGCTGCAAGTCAATGTGTCACATTTATCAGTTCATCACCATCTTCCTGCAACTGCAAGATCAACAAGTCAAACAACTAACAATGTTAAATGCTAGGTCAGGCAGCTGGTACTTCTTGGAAGAGTCAAACTCTGTTGCTATTGCTGACACGCTTCAGACTGGTAGTTTACTGATCAAAACTTTGGGTACCATTGGACATTAAAACTGCTCTTCAGTAACAATGAGGTCCTAAGAATTTAGTTGTTTTTTTAAATAGAGCCAAGAAATTTGATCTTCCACTGATCAGGTAGGTAGAACATTTTTTTGAACTTCAGAAGATTTTTGATGTGTTTATTTTTCTTTGAAATTTTCAGATTTATTTCATTCCTTTTGATCTTAATTCATAAATTGTGCTTTTTCTTTTGAAAAAAAAAGGTGAATTGACATTTTGTTCAAAACTGGTATATCACAATTAAGGCAGAAATTATGATATGTTTCATTTCTGGC
Organism: Pyxicephalus adspersus; assembly: GCF_032062135.1. NCBI lineage: Eukaryota > Metazoa > Chordata > Amphibia > Anura > Pyxicephalidae > Pyxicephalus > Pyxicephalus adspersus. Next base: position 29,662,531 of record NC_092858.1, read on the forward strand.
AAGCCTTCAAAGAAATTGACTTGTTTGTTCCCACATTATTGTCATTTTAAAGAAGATCATACCAGTCTCACATTAAGAATTCACACAACAACAAGCACACAATCATATATGATATTTATATATATATATATATATATATATATATATATTTATATATTTGTTCTTTCTTTAAACAAGTGTGGAGACTGCTGGTGATTTTTACTATTTCTGGCTAAACATAAAAGGGAAGCAGAGCAGCTGCAATGTCGTTTCCTGCTGCATGTCTCACGACTCCTTGCCTTGTGTGTCACACATGGAGATACATGACCACTAGGGGGTGCTACAGCTTGCACAGAGGTGGTGCAAGCCCTGAGAAGGGCCAAGGCACAGAGTCTAAGCAGTAACCAGGTTTTCTCCAGAGCCTCTGATGGTGAGGATGTTGCGCTGCTGGTTACCGCCAGGTTGCAGTCCTTGGGCACACCAAGGTGGGCAATATGAAGCACGGTACCATATCACAAAGCAGAAGGATAGTCTAGGAAGGCCGGGGTCAAAGCAGGTAGTAAGCAAGAGAGGTCAGATCACACGCCAGCAGTCAATTGCCAGGGATCCAAGAGACAGACACCAGTGACACAGCGGCCACTGCAGACACAGGGAACACAGGAGACACTGGAAGCAACAGGAGGCACAGGAGACACAGGAATATCCACAAACAGACAGGAACACTGGAACAGCACAGGGAAGTTGGCTGGGAACAAACAGACTGGACAACAAGGGGTTAACACCGGAGCTGGACACAGGAAACACTTAATTAAGCACCAGGTGAACAGGAACTAGCTCAACAGAACTAAGGGCTTTGCACAATGGAGACATGTTGCACGAACACAGAGTGCAGTGTGTGAGCTAGCTAAATAGCCAGGGGTGATGAGGATGTTTCCTGATTGGCCAGTGAAGCTGATAAAGCTTGCTAGCGTAGGCACACCCAGAGTCAGAACTGCCCACATACGCAGGAGAGATGGGTCTGCACTTTAGCAAGGAAGAGGTAAGTATAACATTGTGTAATATGAATGAGGGTGTTTACATTTGCACAATGAGGGAGGCTACAAAAGACAACATTTTGAATGAAGTATGAAATGTACCCTCCTGCATTAAGGCTATGATAAAAAAAGAAAAAAAAACCTCAGAAGGCAAAATGTAATATACTTACCCCCAGCTTGCATGCAACACTTACATCCTTTCAGGTGATATCAGAAAAAAATGCATACCCCAAAGTAAAACATTCACAGTGCTGGAGTGACTTCTCATGAGATTCAGGGTATTCAGCATTCTCTATTTTTCCCTAATATTTTGACCTGCTGTTGCCGTGAGAAAATCAATATATATGAACAAAACGTGGTGTTCTAACCTTTACCTCCTCTATTCAAAAAGAAATAAATAAATAGGAAATCCCAAACCTTGTAAAATAATCATTATATCAAGAGAAATATTCAGTATCAGTCTGAAAAAAATGTATTTTAGGAAACCCTAATGAATGAGCTGATTCACCTTAAATGAAGGGAATGAAGACAATACGATACTTTCCATGTAAATCACAAGATTAGATGAATCTCAATGGATTGTGCAAAATAATTAATCCCAATGGTCTGCAATTAATTTTTTCTCATCAACAAAAATGCTCCTGAGAAATATTTTGTAGCAGCTAAAGCTCTTTTCTACAAAATCGTTCATGACTTGGCCTTTACCATATGACATTGTATGCCAATAAATGAGCTATCTGTGAAAACATACTTTTAGTAAAGGGCTTCCTATAATTCGCGGGATGTGGTCCAGATATCTTGTGCGTGAGCTTGGGTTTACATGATCACATTGCTAGCTGGCCAAGGGAAGTTTACCAGATTGTGGGGTTCTTACTATAGATAGAAAAATAATAATGCAATATTTTTAGTGCAGGTTACCAGCACTGCGTTATTTTGACTCAGGATCTTCATGTCTAAAATAAAACCTAAAACGCAGCCGAATCCTAAAACCTAAAGAAGACCTTCAGCTAAACATAAAAACTGAAAGTAAACAGCCCCATAAAAAATATTAAAATAGATTTGCTGCATATAAATTTTATCTGAAACTGTTCCCCAGGTTTTTTTTTTCACTACAAGACGTCCTCTATCTTCTGGATTGAAAAACAACCACCATTAGGGAACCGACTCCAATGTACCCTCCTCCCTCTGTGACAGGACAGTAAAATAGAAGCAGCACAGTGATTAGCTTATTGATCGCCTAACTTTAGAACAGAAGGCCCATTTTCTATTTCGTGCTGTGTTAGGTTGCAAATGTTGAACATTATTTGTTGTATTAAGGCAAGTTATTGCAAAAAAAATTGGACTGACAATATACCATAACAAGCCAGAAAAAGAACATGATTCTCCTTTTAAAACGTGTCTTGCTTTGCAAATATGCAGCCCTAATGTATTGGGTTCAGTTAAAAATGAATGAGAATGCATGTTATGTGCATTACTCAATGTTGCTGTAATTGACACGTTACTGCAAAATGGGAGTTTAAAAGAGCCCCTATTGTAACCTATAAACATTACCGGAAATTAACCTTTTCTTTGCATCAGTGGCAATAAATTGAAGGAAAATAATAAACTTGTTCTATTTTCCAAATATTCTGAAAATGAAAGGCTAATTTCTATTGGGCAGTATTCTCACTCACCCAACTACTCCCATTCAACTGTATAGGAGTGGTTAGAACTGTTTTGTGCTTGCAGTTGAATTTGCAGTGGTTTGTGCCACAGTTCCTAGGCTCAACATGTAGCTTCTGGACACCCTTGAGCGCTTTCACTGGTTTGAATGGAGAAGTGTTCCAACTACAGTGAGCTGAGGTTGAACGTGGTTTTACCCATAGAATTGGAAATGGCACAAAATGCATTGCTGTGCAGTAAACTGAACCACAACCACGCACAACAAAACATTCATCAAACACTGCGGTTTACTCCAAGGAGTGGCAAACCATGCAGTTTTACAGTGCACATCTAAAGCAGACCTAACACTATAGACTAAATCAATAGCAAGATAGGTTCCCTTTAATATGAACCTGTAGAAAGACATTTTGTGAATACAAATAATTTGAAGAAGCAAGAAATTTATGTGCGGTTTAAAGAAGAATCTAATACAAGCAGTAAGACAATGTATTATATTGACATTTCTTTTCTAGTAAAGCTTTATTTCTGCCTTTATTGTAATCGTTTTTTCTATATATGTGTGGTGACTGGCATGAACTTTGAATAGACTTAAAATGAATATATTAAAAGAACCATTTGTACCAATAACCAGTGCAAGTCTGTACTTGTCTATCTTTGAACTGCAAGCTAAACTTGCCCCCAATTAGATCTACATTCCTTCTATAATTCTAGCAACATGATGTATGGTATAAAGGAATGCAACTATCGCCATTAATAAAAACAAAAACAGTTCACAAAAGTAGATTCAAACATGTCCTCAGGCAACCTGTAAAAAGAGGCTTGATCTTTTTTTCTATGCTTGAAAACAGGTGACTGCAGCCTTCAATGTATTCACCGCTATTGAGGAAAATCCACTTTCCAGTAATTCTTCAGCAGTATATTAAAGTAAAGGTAAACCCTAATTGCATGGTATTAAGTTTGCCTAAGTGCTGTATGTCATTAACAATTTTTCTATGAATACAATACTTTTTTTACTTTGTTTTTCTTTTTGTTGCAACTCAGTACTGATAATTTTGTGCATCCTCTACAAGTTAATACACATTGCAGAGATGTCCAGAGAGCCACCACCAGTGGCCATTTAACAAGGACAGGGCATGACGTACTTTAGGCATGTAGTTTAATATGTTTTTTATCATGTTTTTTATGCTTTCCAGAATTTTCATTTTTTGCAATTTTTACATTTGCCTTAATAAAGCAATCATGGAGACTGTCATTGCTGATCACTAGGGATGAGCAAGCAAATTTTTTAAAATTCGGTCTCGTAGCGATTTGGGCCGTTCTCCCATACCAAACATGTAGGCGAAAACGGTCTTTGTAAATTCGGCCAGCGGGACCGAATTTTTGGACCCTGCAAGTCCAATCAAGAGAGCGGAGCTGTCAGCTACAGGTCAGAATGAGAGTTGCCCTTATTCTGACCTGTAGTGCCCGTGGATCGCTCACTGACAGGAGGATTCCCACGGCTGTATTTATATATGCAGCTGTGATAATCCTCCTATAGTTATTTCCAATGGCGAAAGTTCGCTAACCCATCAGGACTTCGAGGAAATTTTTGCGGGAATCCCAGCAGCATTCTTGCTCATCCCTGCTGCTCACCTACTCAGATTACTAGTTGTCTGTCTATGTTTGACTTATTCAATGATCTGAACTAAACCTGCAGATTGGAAAGTTAAAAAGAAGAAAGAGCTTTCAATCTGTATCCAATTTTGTTCAGGCCAGTAGTTCAGATCCATGACAATCAGAGATTCACAGAGAGTTTAAAATTCATCTGCATCACCATGTGTAAATTTGCTAGACCAAATTTGTTTCCAACTGTACTACGCAGCATGGGTTTCAAACCATGGCCAGCAGGTATAGAAGGACCAATATAGGCAATTTATTGGCAACAATTATATGTTTTTTTTTTTGGGAAATTCCTAAAAAATTACCGGTTTATTTTTTATAGAATTGCTAACTCACTAAATCACTCATTTTACAGCTCAGCAGTTTATGCAGCTTTTTATGCCAGCAGTAGGATCATCCGAACACACCAACCCAATGCTCTGCCCTTAGATAAACTTATAGCAGAGACAAATAGATCCTTTTTTTACAGTACAAGAAATCAAGTCTCTTTAATAAGGTAATGTGCTGCATGTACTCTGAACCTCCCAAACTACTTCCCACACTACATATGGGGAGATCCCTGCAAACAATAAAATGCTGAGCCCCGATGTATAAACTCATCTCTGCAACAATATTGACCTATAGCAATTTACTGAGTGTTTTCATGTTGTCCACACATTGGCACCTAACAGCACAATATCACAAACTGTGAACTTTAAAACAGATTTTCCTATAAATAATATGTAATAGTGTATCTTACATACTAAAAGAACACAAAAACACTTTCTGAAGGCTTTGTGCCCTTTTAACTTTGAAAGTCTTTAATTCCATACCTCCCAGTGAGATGCTACAATCCCAAGGTTTCCTCCAGTTAATGAGACACACCTGTTCATAATTGGAAAAAAAATCTAATTAACTTAAAAAGCTGGCACAAATCTCAGTGTGCCATTATGACTGATAAAAAGAGCCACATCAGGATTGCAGGGAGCAGAAAATCAGTGCACATTTGTTCCTTATTTAAGTAAGAAGAACTGATACAAAGTAGAATACTCTCATTTCCTGAACGTATATATATTCAATGGCATTAAGGCTGAGAATGGACACTTCCTGCATCACTCCTGACAAGTTCACATAATGACATTGAATGTTTTCTGCAGGGTTTAGCTCAATGAAACTTTACACTCTTTATTCAACCATTTGAGTGAGCCTAGAATCAGACATAATATGTAAACTGGGTAATTGTATTATAAACATGGTGGAAATATTTATTACCTTCTACAGAAATCACAGTACACACCTAACAATACATTCATCTGGTTTTGTCATCAGGACAGGATTACCCTTGTTTAGGCATAATGCAGATCTATCTTCTGGCCTGAGATGCTGAATCATGAACAATCGTCTTTAACCCTGTTACAATTTTGACCCTGTGACTCCTACAGGGTGACACTGTGGGAGATACGACTAAGGGCCTCTTTCAGTTGTGTGGTCTAAAAGAAACTTCAATGCAAACAGGTTAAACCGTAGCTCATTGCAGTTGGAAGAAATCCCAATTCAAGTCAATAAAAGTAGTTGGCCACTCAAGGGCAGCCTAAAGTTGCGTGTAACATCTAGGTGCAAGACACCACATTGCAGACGCATTCACAACATTTTTCCCAACCACTCCCAATGGATTTCTAAGGTAGGAACCTACATTTAGCGTCCCACCCACTGCAGCCCATTAGGAAGGAATGGTTAGGGCAGTGGATTGTTCTGTGCCACCTGCTGTAAAATATGCAAATGTTGGGTATTTAAAAACCACTGCGCAGGTGGCTCAGAAACTGGCAATGAGCCACCAGACTGCAACTGCTGGTCCTGCAACGGTGAACCTAGCCTATGGAAATGCTTCTCGCTGACAGCAGAAGACTGATTACTTCATCCCAGTCACCGGACGGCGTTTGAGAAATATACTAAGTAGTAGGTTATATGATCTGTAATATGTCAAATGTCTGCATCTCAGATGAAAAACAACAACTCTCTCTTACAAAAGGCTGGCCATAATTTGAGAACAAAGAATATAACAGAACTATTCCATATACACAAGCTGGAAGTAGAACACTAGAAGTGGAAAGAAAGAAATGAATTACAAGGAATACCTCCTTAGGTCCTGGTAGGTTTCCCAGCAAACGTTCTCTACTCCACTTAGCAATATTCAAACATACATATAAAGAAGTATTAGAATAAATCTTTTTCTTTTACAATTCCATTACATCCTACAATTGACTCATAATATGATCAATATTCCACATTAAGGCCTAAATCATGTACAAAGCTTATTCATTCACTTTAATATAAACCATTCTTGTAGTTGATCTATTTTCAGTAGAAAAATCGCACATGACCCAAGGTTCAGCAGAATAAACATTCTTTTGCACAGTTTTCCTGAGAGGTGTCTTATTTCTGATCAATGCACAGAATACTTTACAGAGACATTGGTCTACGTTTCTCCGTCAAAAATAATTTGTGTGAAAAGCAAGAAAACACAAGCGCACCAAGACGGCATGGTTTGGTGGTTAAAGAGCATTTAACAGTTCAGCTTGAGGTACAATCATCAAAGTCACGTTTTTTTTTTTCTATTTAAAAATGAACGCCCTTATATTAAATGCTTTACCAGTCCTCCGCACAAAGCCAGACTTTCACATTTTTCCAAATAGCTGTGGAATGTGTTTGAAGAGCGGCACTACAATGCCTTAACAATACGAACATCACAAGCTATTCTAAGTGTTGGAAACATATTACATTTCAAATGCACTGACTTCAAATATTTTTGTCTGCTGAAGTATTTTAAGTTCCATCTAATTATAACTTATTTTAATCATGATGTCTTTTGCATGTTCAAGATATTTTCCTGTAAACTAGCTGAGACCATACAAAAGATGTGATAGCCTTATATATAAAAACCTTTGGTAAGTGCCACCAAATTTAAAGAGCTCCCAGTGCCTTTAACACTGTTGTAGGCATACAGAGAAAAAACAAGAATAATGTGCTATCTCCTGGCTTCCAGTATTTTATTTAAATAGCGCTTTACCAAATCCATAATCGAATCACTAACTGTCCCTCAGGGGGGCTCATAATCTAAGGTCCCTACCATAGTCATATTCCATTAACACAATCTAGGGAGAATCTAATCTTTGAGGAGAAGCCAATTATTCTACACAGGGAGAACATACAAACTCTTTGCAGAAATTGTCCTGGTTGAGATTTGATATAACTTCTCTGAAGGCATTGTATTATACTTTATGGTCATTAAAGTGGAACTAATCTCAAAATACAAAAACGTCACGAGGTAGAAGTGCTTTTCTTGTCTGAAGAGATATGCATAGTCTGATGTCTTTTTATTTTTTCATACATTGTATCGCCACCAAGAATAGACCCAGATCCTGGGAACAATGTACATAATCATTGGCCACCAAGTTGCTGAAAAGGATTGTGGTGGAATCGGAATTGTTGACAGCAAAGATGGTGGCTTTGGGGGATACAGCAGTCACTAGATCCTATAGCTGTCAAAGTTGTAAGAGTAAAAAAGGTGTGTGCCATAAATGGCAAGTATTCTATTTAAAAACATAAAAAAAAAAAAAAATAAAAAAATAAAAAAAAAAATAAAGTGGGCTTTAGATATACTGTAATAAAAGAGAGAACCATTTCTGTCAATTTGGTTGTTCCAACACACTTGGAGCTAGTACACATAAGCACTGCTGCCACTTTTTTGCTTGACTGACCAATTACCAATATGGATCAGACCAGCTGGTCAAGCAATCCCAAACAGCTTCATACTTGTGTACAAGATTCAGCCTTTTTGATTCTTTTTACTTGTCATTAGTTAGCTGCTGAATTCCCTTTGGATTCTCTTTAGGTCTGATCACATTTTATTGGATCCGAAGCATATTAATTCTTGTGTACATTAGTCCTTACAATCCAGAGATGTCAGATTGTCTAAAAGTAAAGTGTTACAATTTACAAATTATCTTTTTTTAGAAATCGCCCTATTTAGAACACCTACCCTTAGGGGGCCATGATGAGCTCCCAAGCATTTCTGACATGCCATATACTTACCTGTCCCTATTTCACCGAGATATTGACTATGTGGTCTTACCAGGGCTGCACAAACTCTTTTAGACAATCCTTAGTGCTTCTACTGTGCATTCATGATGTAATCACCACTTATTCCAGTGGAAATTGGTACTGAGCCAGAGTGCATAAGGTTCTTCAGAAAAAGTCATTATCTTCAAACAGTGTGCAAGGATGTACAAAGCAAAACAGTGCCTGGCCTATACAGAAATATGCCAAAGGTGGGGAAGAAAAAGAATTTAGCCAACAGTTGTACGACCAGTCACCAAAATAAAACCAGGGAAGTAGGGTCTATGTATATTGTTGTTTTGAAGATGCATTACACTGGTAGCTAAACAATGCATGGTATGGAGTTTTATCTGTTGTATTTTGAAATTAGGAAATTGTATTTAGAAATAAGCTAGAAAACTATAAACAGATACCAGATATGTCTGTTGGTCCAATAAATTATTAGCATTTTAGAATTTGCACATTTGAAATTAAATATATAAGTCAAGATGGTCAATGAGATGCAAAAAAATTGCATATAATTTGTATCTGATTTGGATAAAATTTAGATTTTCTGCATCTCATAGGCCATCTCTCTCTATAGGAAGTGTGAAAGGCTCCCTGGATTTGACTTTAAAAAAATGGTAAACTAGGGGAACTTTTTATGTTTTAATGTACTAGTGTTATCTGAGTGACTTTACCCTGTTCCTGGAATTAATACTTACATTTACAATGTATTGTTTTGTGACTAATAAAGGTTCTCTTTGTGAGATCTACTTTTTCAAAAATGTTTACCCTTAGCATGACTCATACATTCACTTTTCCTCTCTAGCTTAGCACCTTGTTCTTTGTACAAAGTGAACATATATATGAAATAGATCATTAAAATAAATGTATGAATATACCTTATGAAATATATTCATAAAAATGTATTTCTAACATTTCATAAGCTTTTATTATAACTTTTAAAGAATTTGTAATTTGAGGAATTTTGTGTTTGAATAGGAAGCCTTAAAAGATTTCTTCAATTCTAAATAACTTAGCTGCCATCTGACTTTCACAAGGGATCAATGTAAATCTATTTTTAATAAATTGTACAAATACACGCTGGGATACAATTACTCTCTAATATTAACTCTTTAAATAGAAACTAAAGTCAAAAGGCTAAATGCATCTACTAAATTACTTACTTAGGAACTGTTTGTTTGCCTTACCAATATATTTGGAAAGTCATACACAAGCACTTGTGATCCACTCCAAAAAGTTGTACAATTTAGCAATGTAGACAACAGTGGGTGTCAAAAAAATAAATTATATTAGTAGAATAATCAGCCATTTAAATAAATTAAAAAAAATGCAAAAAGGACTAGTCACAGTATTGTCTGGGGTCTCTGATTTGTTCCTGATTTTGTCTGGTTATGCACTCTTTGTATAGGTAGCCATCTTTGTACAAGGCTTTGCTTCCTCATGTAAGAACCCCCAGCAAGGTAAACAATGAGCAACACAGCACTGACATCACCAAACCGCACTCCAAATCTTGTGAAACTAGCAGTCAAAAGAATCAACCTCTTGGATTCATACTGCAAATAGATCGCTATTAGGTTGTAAGCACAGAAATGCCTAAGTGCTGTCACATACTAAAAAGCATAGTGCTATTTTAATTTTATTCTATTTATTCTATCTATTCTATTATTCTATTCTATTTTTATTTTATATATAGTATTTGTAATACTAAAAATTCTATAGACACCAATTTTTGGCAAACTGTCAACCAAGGGAAATGTAAGGGTTTATATATTGTTTCTCTTAAAAATCACAACATCAAATAAAAATTTGAAACAAAGGAAGAATTTTAAAATTTTGCTTATGCACAAATAACCTTTATATATGTTTATGGTGATTTACCATTCTAGATAAAGGATCCGAGTCTTCTTCAAAGAAAGAATGTTAATTGGGGCTCAAATTGATTATATATATATATATATATATATATATATATATATATATATATAAATAAAAAGCATGGGATTGATGTCTTATGATGGTTTATATGATTTGTGGGTCTAGGGTAATATTTCTGATAAAGTTGAACTTTTATGTTAAGGTAATTACCAATAAATCAATTACTATTTTTTAACAAGTACAGAATGAATAAAGACATTGTCAGATCTTCTTTTTTGTTTTGTCATCTGTTTCCTATTAGGGAGATTAATCTTTACTTTTTCAGGATGTTAGAAGAAACCTCAACAAAATGACTAAAATCTATTAGACCAATGTCATCATTGCACCACGTCTAACCTTCTGTTACATATATTTTAAACTCCTGTTCTGGGCATAATAGTCACAAGGACCGTGCACCAAGAGAAGGTGAATCCTCCCATGAATAATAATCTGACAGGAGGAAAGGCTGTCTAACCCCTCTAGTATATCCCAAACAATTTTAGATTCGTGGGGGGGGGTTGTTTGATATTTACATTGTTGGTATGCCATTGAATAGTTATAGCCATAGTTAGTATGTCCGGGTAGTGCAGTCCACATTGGCAAGACATTTAACTTTAGGTATTTCCCAGGGCTTTGGAATATGCTTCCTTAAAGTGAGCAGTAGAAGGCCAAGGCATTTGGCAAATGAATGATGGTCAAGGCTTTATTTCAATTTCCACATGCACTGTTCTTTTTTTGCAGACAGTGTGAAGTCAGGTTCATTGTAAGGAGCCGTTTGCCTGGGTTAAACCAACAGTGCATAGAATATTCAGCACTGTTCTGTGCCTACAGTGAAATAACCTATTAAAATCCAACACAGCCAAAAGAAAATAGCTTTGCCGTAAAGTTAATCTTCCCCAGCTTATACAGTAATACAAGCAAAGTGAAAATTTACATTGTTGTATTCCTACCAGATACGGGAAGCATCGATACATACAGCTAGGCTCAACTAGCACATTCCCTTTGGATCAAATTAAACTAAGTGGAGAAAGTAAAAGGTTCAGGTCTGGAAAATGACTACAAAGCTGTAGCAATCAAAATATTTTCACCTAATGGAAACTACAAGTCACAAACAGCATTGCCAAATTCTGCCTAGCATAGCAAGCTGGCATAAATAGTTTATAGCTTCCCAGCCAAAAAAACTGATTAAACTTGTTTCCTAAGGGTATATCCAGGGTGGTTAAGTTGTCATTTTGGGTGTCCCCTAGTGGTGGGCAAATGTATTTCAATCACCCCACATACTCACCAAACTGCTTGTACCCATCACAAGAGCTGCTGCTTTCTTTACTTCTTCATATGTAAGCATAAAATACCTGTCCTAGATTCAGCTGTGAAGTCTGGTTATTGTAATGTTCCTCCTATTCTACTGTATTTATAGTAAAGCAGCATTGTCACCCTAGAACAGAACTACATTCACTTCCTTTTCTCCAGAACAAAGGAGGGGGAGGGTAATCTGTGGTCATCCAAAATTGATTTTTTTACACTTGCTGAAAATATGTGTTTAACAAACCAAAGAAAGCAAATATGAGAATTTGTAATTGTTAGGTCAGTGTATGATTACTGACCTAACAATGAGAACAAATAAACTCCCATCACTGGGCTTGATTTAATAAAGACTGGAGAGGATACACTTTCGTCAGTGAACATGGGTGACCCAGCAAAACTGAAATAGCTCCGACCCAGGATTGAAAACATTTGCTAAAAAATAGCAAATAACTTTTTTAAAAATCCATTCCAGGTTTGCTGGATCACCCAGGTTCATTGATGAAAATGTATCCTTTCCAGCCTTGGAGGGCATTAATAAATAAGGCCCATTGAATAACGTCATTCTAGCCTGGCCATTCAAGATGGCCAAAGATCTGAAATCTAGTCCTGGTAAAGATCTCAGCACCAGCAAAGGAGCCACGAGATGTGAGTGTAATTAAATCATTGTGAAAAGGAAAGTAACTTTGTTAAAATGCAGATTCACTTCTTAACTCCCATGTTACACAATGCAGAGCTCAAGAAGTTCCCTCTCCTACTGCCCCGCTACAAATCCTGTAAGGAGGTCTGGATTCTTATACTACTAGGTTATGTTAAACTGATATGACTTTCCCACTTAAAAAAATAGTTTGGCAATGAAATTACCTCGGTTTTACCTTGGGAGGGAATTAAAGGGCCTGGGTAAGACTGTAAAAAAACATTGTGCTGTATATTTGCATATTTTTATTTGGGATTAAGGCCTGGAGTGTTCTGGAGGTAATAGGTGGGCCAGGCACTCCATCCTGCCATTCAGGCCATAAATTGCAAATGGCTCTGGTGCACCTGGCCATTGATAAAAAGGCATCTGCCTTTGGAAGAGGGGAAAGTTGGGACCTGAGGTCCGGTTGGCCAGGTTGCTTAGGTGGGGAGGCTGTGTGCATCCTGTATGCTGGGAGAGCCAAGGAGACCCAAATTTGAGGTCTGTGGGACTGACCTCCTGCGCGGGAAAACCCTGAAATTTGCTTCGTTTTTTGTGAATAAAAGTGGGCAAATCACCCTGAATTCAAACTAAAAGCTGAAATACCTTTCTGCAGTGAGTGTGTTTGAAGCTAATCCCTCACAGGCTTGTAGAAAATGGCCCAGCTCCTCCCTCCACTTTGTATCTTTATTGCTGGCACCAGCCTTTTAAAGGCAGGGGCCAAATTGTTACCCAAACCTTGGGAAGGTGGTGGGGGGGTGTAACATGCCAATAGTATCCAGGGGGTTGCCTACAAACTCAGAGCCACCCCTTTTCCTACATGCAATAAAGTAAACATAACAGTTAACAAAAACAGTTTCTGGTCCAAGTCCCCAAACTCATACTGCATAAACAAGAAGTCTACTAACACCTGTTGTAGTAAAGTTGTCCCCTTAT
>NC_092858.1:29676228-29680774 GCF_032062135.1 Pyxicephalus adspersus
CCTACACATCACCAACTCATCTTTATAAAAAAACACAAGGAACAAATCTCTCAAAACCCTTGACGACTCTACACTGCAAACTTTTCTAGTAAGCTGGATTTGATGTACAAGGGTTTCACATGCCAGTATAGAAATACTCCTTACCTCTGTACTATCTCTTAAATAGCTTTATAAAGTGTAACTGCATATTTGGATTCGTTTCGTAAGCGTGACCTCTCCAAGCCCAAATTTTCCCATTCTCAGTTTTAAACTCACCTGTCCCTGGTCAAGCAACTGAATAGCACATTGGCTTGTCAAAATCTTCCTGCTCTGCACTCTTATTGCTTGGTCCAGAGTGTGAGCTCATAAAACTGAGCTACCTATTGGACTGAATAAAAGTGCAGCACTCACACATGGGCCTGCTCAGATCACAACTGACAGTGCAAGATAGTGAAATCACACTAATATCTTGCTGGATTAAGATAGGTGAATATAAGTATGGAAAAAGGGTCTGGGAGCAGAGCGAGCTGAAAATTGCAAATTGCTTAAAAAATCTATTAATTCGGTTGAACCATTAAAATATCATCGTACATTGTATGCCGGAGTTATAAGAAGTAAGCAATTGTCTTCCCAAGTTCTTCACTAGGGGGCTGTAGAATACACGGGTAATTCTAATCACATAAAGCAGACAGTTTACTGATTATTCACTTCACAAGCTCAGTCCTAAATTTCACCTTGAGTTATTCTTTAAAGTGACACAATCCTTTAAAATGCCAACAAAAATCTAAATTTTGTTTATTAGCAAAGACTGCAGATTCAGAAACAGGCTTAAGTAAAGGAAAGAGCAGATTACCATGTTGTCACCTTTTACTCACTGTTTTACCACCTGCTGCGCTGGACTAAAAATCGTCTGTACAAGAGGATTACTACACAACGACTTCAATTACTGGAATATATTCTCTGATGAAATCTGATCGTTCCCCTTTGCATTCTTGGTGCTCACGTTCTATGGGAAACAAATTTAATTCTTTGAAAGAAAACACGGTCCCAGACAAAAAAATAAAGCCCTGATTTTCTTTTCTCCTGGCTGGTTTACGTCATACAATATTCTCTGTAAATTGTTCTTTATCCATCCAGAGCTCAGTGAAAACTTACAACTAATGTGAAAGTCCAGTGTCACCACTCAGAAAAATAATCAGATGCTTTCATTAAAAGTGGACTGAGCACCAAAATATAGGGCATCACACTCACCCCATGTAAAAAAAAAAAGATATACTTACCTTGCAACTAAGATTCTATGCTAGGTGACAATGATGTCACTTACTCTCCCTGCGGTGTCTTGGAAACATTGAGAATCACAAATCTTTTGTTTATTTTTCCCTGCATACTTTATTATTATTTTGGTTTAACTTTTTTACATGGAGGACATTGCTAATTAGTGGCACCTTGTATTTTTCAGAACTGTATCGCTTTACCTTTCTCTGCTCCTGGGTCCAATCACCAGGAGGTAATAAGGTAGTCCTGTTTAAAGTCTCATTTAGGACTTGAGTCTACACAAACATTCCCCCTATCCTATATGACATCATTGCATACAAAGGCCATTTGTCAAGCACAAACACTGTCATGTGGAAGAATGGTGGAGGTAACATGATCCCCACGCACATGAGACAATGCACATTATACATGCATTTTGTAAATGTGACTACTCAAAAAATGAAGAATTGTACATTTATAAATATGCCACAATTTCATACACTAAATGCCAGGACTGGAGGATTGTTGTATTGGAGAGAGAAGTTTCTAAAATACTTCAGCAAACTGATACCTGAAGATTGTAAAACATATCATACATACTTTGGGTAACTGGTGGCACTTTGAATAGTGGGTATTTTATAGCTTTTTTTTTAAATTTTATTATTGTTTTGTTATTATATTATCAAAAATGCCAGCCATAGGCAGCACAGATGGCTCAGTGGATAGCACTCTTGTCTTTGCAGCACAAAGTTACATGTTCAAATCTGGGTCAGGGCACTATCAGCAAGTTTGTATGTTCTCCCAGTTTTGGCTCAGTGGATAGCACTCTTGTCTTTGCAGCACGAAGTTACATGTTCAAATCTGGGTCAGGGCACTATCAGCAAGTTTGTATGTTCTCCCAGTTTTTGCATAGGTTTTCTCTCACATTTCAGAAAATGTGCAGTTAGGTTAATTGGCTTCCTCTCAAAATTGGCATTAGGATGTGTTATTGACATATGACTATGGTAGGGACATTAGAACTCCCTTGAGGGACAGTAAAAGATATGACTATGGACCTAAAAAGGCGCTGCATAATATGTTGGCAATATGGTAATAAATAAATCTAAACACATTAAAGCTCATTTATGGGTTCCCTCCTCCTGGCCACTAGTTCTTTATCCTCCCACAAGAAGAATCCCTGACCTTGTATAGATTCTTTTAAATATGCTTACCTTTTCCAGATGTCTCTAGGCTGCTCACATGTGTGCAGGGTCTTCTTTAGCTCTTGCACTTCAAGGTGCAGATATAGACACCATGGGCCTGATTTAATAAAGCTCTCCAAGGCTGGAGAGGATACACTTTCATCAGTGAAGTTGGGTGATCCAACAAACTTGGAATGGATCTGGTACAGGATTCAAAACATTTACTAGCAAATAGCAAATTACTTTGAAGAAATCCATTCTAGGTTTGCTGGATCACCTAGCTTTACTGATAAAAATGTATCATCTCCAGCCTTGGAGAGCTTTAATAAATCAGGCCCCATGTATGTGGTGATATCATTGTCATGTTCTGCATCACTAAATGAGTCCATCGCTCTCTGCATTCACAGGGCATCTCAGTTTTTAGGTTTGAATGATGTTGGTTGTTATCCAACACCTAAAACTAAGGACATCTAGTGCTGGATACAACTTACTGGGGAGAGAAGAGTGTTGGAGAGCAGGAAAGTTTTAAAACAGAGCTTTTTTTTTTTTTAATTGCACCGGAACTCTTTAATGAAATATTTTTTTATTTGCCCAGATTTGGGCTTTAGGCCAAGTGTTCCCAGCCAGGACATTATCTGCATAGATGTTCTTCTCTGTATGGTTTCCTTTGGGCACTTTGGTTTCCCACGTCACACAAATACTGGTAGGATGACTGGCTTCCCTCCAAAACTGGCATAATTATGATCATTTTAAAAATAACGTTATAATGGTATATATATTTTTTAAATACATATTAAGTCTTACCAGTATAAGACAGCCTTACCTCTAGGTGGGCTACTGGCCTGCACACAGTATTCCACAGCTGCCTAATACAAATAAATACTTTGCTTTATAAAACTTCGATTTTATCACTCATTGGTCTGAGAGTAGAAGCATTGAAGCAGGTCACATATTTCCCAAGCTTTTTTGTTTTGCAGCATAAGTCATTTATAAGCCAAATTAAGAAGTCCAGACAAGGCTTCACTGTTGTGTAGTACCGGGGAAGTTCTTCCAAGAGCCTGCTTGTTCCAGTCTGATTGCTGTCTTACATCTGATTACAGCTTCTGGCAGCTTTAACACATCATCGTTATTTTATAGTCACTCTTGTGCTGTGAGAAAAACATGTAATCTGTGTTATCTAGTGTTTATTATATAACTTCATAAGATATTTGAAAGAATAGTTTTGATGATGTCTCACAAACATGTGAGAGGATTTATCTTCTTCTCACAAAATATTTTTGAGAAAATCCTGTCTCTTAGAGATGAGCAGATTAGAACAAGACATAGCAGGGTTATGCTGGCTATATTCTTTGTCAAATATATACAAAAATATACCTGTAAAATAAAAATTTGGATTATGCTTCACTTATCCCTGTCTTCCACATCACTGGGCATGATGTCACCATACGCTTGGGTTTGTTTCATTGGAATAGACACAATCTTGAATGAAGACACTCCAGTCTATTCTAATAGCATTTTCTTTCTAACTGTATATAGGAGACTAACTGTTAGGATGGCAATGCCATGTTCACCTGGACCTTCAACAGGTGTAAGGTAACTTTAAGCTATATGGCTACATATAAAAGATGATTTGGGGAGGGGCCTTTTATTTTCGTGAAAGGTTTGCTGTAGGCTCCACATACTATTTAAACAGAAAATTAACACTTTATGAAATGTTGGAACCTTGGACTTCCAGGCTACCTACAGTCACCACCACCAATGCCCCTAGGTAATGCAAATACTAACATTTTACAAGTATGGCAATAAAAGTCACTGCTGTCACACTACCTGTTGGTTGCCGCAGTGCTCCCTACCGAACCGTTCTGTGGTGACCTGTGCCCATCCTCCCCTGCGGAGCTGCCAGACTCAGCTCACACTCACTGTCTCTGCCTGACATAGGCTGCAACCGCATTTACGGGGCCCCTATGTCTGTGGGTAGTCATGCAAAACTCACATAGTCTAAGTAGGAAGTGTTCCCTAAAGGTGCAGAGACTACACCTGCCTGCCTCCAGCAATGACCCCTCCTCACTGCAGAATTCCTCTCTCCCCTCGGGGGTATCATGTCTCCCCACATCGAAACCTCCGTCTTTCCT
>NC_092858.1:29681129-29715316 GCF_032062135.1 Pyxicephalus adspersus
CGGACCGCGGGAAACCGGCTCGCTGGAAGCGCGAAAGTACGTGCGACCAGCGAGCGCGGATTTCATTGATGAATTAGGGCCTAAATGTCTGGCTTACTGGGGACCAGAAACCTGCCAAATCAGCCAGAAAAATATTTTATACTAAGATCTGAAAGCTAAAGTATAGGCATTTGTGGGTTAAGAATGACAGTAAACAGTTGTAAGTGTATTATGTCTTAGTAGGGTCACTATCACTTTTTTTTTCATATTTTTGGTTGTAATATTTTGAGCACTTTTATACGCAGGATTGCGGACTTATTATTAATAATATATAATTGGAAGATTTCTTCCTCGAAATCACTTCTTAAGAGTTTGTAACACTGTTTGTATAGAATTTAATCTCAATTATATTTTTGTACTAAATGTGTATTTAAAGGTGAGTTTTTCTTTTTGTGTTATATGTATTTTGTATGTTGGACTTATATAAAAACAATAAAACATGATAATAATAATAATAAAAAAAGAATAACAGTAAACTGTTGTTCATTTTTCATTTAACTTCATTGAGATGCTGCAAGAGGCATTACCAATAATGCCAGAGAAATATTTTGTCAGTGTAGCCTTACAGTTAAAAAAATTAAATGATGTATACAAAGTAAAACTGTTCATAACGGACTTGAAGAAATTCACAATACATTAGAAACAAGTTAAGTATTACTAATTAAAGTGCAACAAATTGCTATAATAGTTGTGCATTTCCAAATAATCTATGAATACTTGACATACATCTGTTACTCCACATTCATGACAATCAGTAAACTAGTCTTGATTCTTTTCTACAATTTCTAGTTTTAGTCTCTTGAGAGGAGAATGTGGCAAATGCTTAGCTTCCAAACATAGGATTATGCCAACTACAAAAGGTGTGGCCCCATGGCTGTGTCTCCTTCTCTTTAACCACTATACCTCCCTCCCTCTTTAGCTTATATAGATAATACACATACCTGAAAGGGTTAAACTGATGGGGTAGGTGTCCTATAGCCAGTTAATGGTCAGAACCTCGCACCTACTCGAACCTTCGAACTCAAAGGAGGGTTAGCTCACAGTTAGAAAAGATCCTAAAGGTATCTCTACATCTCCGTACCCTACATAACTGTCTGATGTTATGCCGTTCAGTCTCCACATTTGGAGAGGACTTTAGAAAGGTCTTTTTGGTATAGAGCTTTGGTACAGAGTATTCCGTTCTAGAGACCTCCGCAAAATTTGGTTGGGTCACCAAATCTAATGTTTGATAATTTACAACAATTAATTAATACATTTTAAAACTGATAATAAAGGTCATGGCTAAGATAAAAATCAGATGTTCATATCAGCAATCATAGCAAATCATTATTTAAAACTAGAAAAAGTGTTAAGTTTTAGTAATACTCTTCCAATTATTTTAGAAGAAAGTATAATCATGGTGGGGTGGGTCAAAAAGAACCAAAAATCCCTCCACTGAACCAATGTATACCAGAATTTTTTTTAAGGACAGAAGGTATTACCATTTCATCAAAAATACCACTAATAAAAGAATCATTCTTCATTTCAAAATAAGGGATGGAGAAATTAAATGGCTCATTATAGGACTGGACATGTGGGCGATACTAATTCAATAAACGGCTAGTTTATAAAATAACTGAAATCCAATTTTGATTATCTTTTCTAGGGGTACCAACAACTGTGCCCAGGCTATTTTAGAATGGTACTATTTTACAGTATTTATATAGCAATGACATATTACGCAGTGCTGTACAAAGTCACTAACTGTCCCTCAATGGGGCTCAAAATCTAATGTAACTAACATAGTCATTGTCATAGTCATAGTCATAGTCATAACATAGTCATGTTAATCTTTAATACAGTTTAAGGACTATTAAGGGGGAAGCCAAATAACCTAACTGCATGTTTTTGGAATGTGGGAGGAAACCATAGTACCCAGAACAAACATGTGGAGAACCTGCAAACTCCATGCAGATCGTGTCGTGGCTGAGATTCAAACCTGGCTGCAAAGGCCAGAGTGCTAACCACTGAGCAACCATGCTGCCCAAATAATATCTTTGCTGAATCAGCAATACTTTATCACTTTGCTTTGCTTTGCTTTACCATACTTAGTTTACTAGATGGCCTATCTTGAGGTATCTATGCCTTTTTATGTCCTGTCTAACTGGTTTCCCTTATTTCTCTTTCTGGGACATCACAGCAAGTTGGGAGAAATATTGCCCAAGTGAGGAGAATTGAAGAATTTACTCATTGAGAGCTGAAACTGATTAGGTAACCCAAATAGAAGATTATCTTTTACTTCTTTTTTGGTGACTAACATTTTGGAGATTTCATCTCCACTATACCATGTTGAAAATATCTTTTTTCTACAAGAAACGAAAATGAGAGTTAAAATCTTCAGCTGTGTTAAAAATATTCAAAAAACCTGACAAGGGTTCTAATCCTTCCCTTCTCTATCCTAAACTGAATTAAAAGTGTTGAAACCAAATTCACTCTCAGCGTATGTGTTTAACCACCTTAGACAGGATTCACGTCACCATCATCCAAGGATTTTTGCAATATCCTAACTTGTCATTTTTAAAACCAAAAGTATTTCGGATATGCAAATTGTACTGGGTAAAAATTCTCCCACAGATGTGAAGTATGCATTACTGCAACAGAACATGTTCTTATTATAAACAAAATAAATTACACTGAAAGGACTACATGGACCTAACCTAGCGAGAAGATAAGCAGATAATTTTAGATGTTTTTGTTGTCTTATCAGCATAAGACGTGTTCATAATTTATCTTCTACTATTTTTATCAGGCACTATGGTGTAGGTGGTCTAATGCATATTAGTTGAACTCCAACAGGGAAAAATTTTACTTTCAGTGCAGCAAGCTAACATTTTTATCATTAAAACCTAGGAAAAGAGCAATTAGTAACTCAGGATCTGTCACTTTGTTTGGAATATCTCACTTTTGATATAGGAGTAAAAGCATTTTCATTTTTTTTCCTGTTCTTTCTCTGTGATGGTAATACATCATTGTAGCCACAGAGAGTGTCTGAATTATTATTATATATTTGTGTTGTGTTTGCATGTTATATTTGTGTATTTCATATTTTCAGTGTTAGGCAGCAGGGGGCAGCAGAGAAATGGTTCTGGTGCTTCGGTACTCTGCAACCTCCAAATGCAGTGATCTTATTGGTGGCCACACCAATACCTCCATCTGTTCAGGTGATAAGAGGCCAATAATATCATAGGAGCCAGCCAATAAAAAAGAAGTAGGGCTTTGTATTTAAAATCATTATTTTGACCATAAAAGAGTTTCTCTACACACCATTGGATGGATTGTTGATGATCTATAGTACTGGCGTTGCAATTATTATTAGTTATCAATTGTTTATTTAATTATTATTAGTCAATAAAATAACAAAGATGTTATCAGCAGATCATGTAGTTGGCAGTGAAGCACAAAACCTGGAACAAAAGAAGTTTTCAGAATAAATTGGATGACCACAAATATCAGGAAAAGATCATTTAGATGTATGGTACGACATTTTCACACTGTCCTATGGGCAAATTTCTTCTGTGGTCTCACATGCTTTCCTGTCACTACAGTATGGAGTGGGTAGGGGTTGTACAATAAGACCATAATGAACAATGGATACACCTAGCAGCAAAGAGACAGGTGCTCCAGTGAAATCCAGATGTCGCTTAGATTGCTCAATCCCGCAACCCACTTTACCTGCCAGTAGAGGGAATGTAACAGGTGGAGTTAATGTTTTTCAAAAAATTTTTCATAGTGTGTTTTAGGTGGTCTGTCACCTAAACTTCTTCCATAGTCTTCAAACGTCTTCAGCCAAATGATCATAAACAGCTCATATCAACCTGGTTATTACACACCCACCATCTGAGCTTAGATTTGGCACCTTTATGACTCCTTGTTTTCTGGGTACAATACACTTCTACACTTCTTGTCTGCTGGCTGACCACCACAACATTAATTCGTAAATAATTAATGTGCATGTAAAGTAGAAATGCACTGTCTTCATGACAACTGTCATATTGCTACAGAACAGGTTATCATCATCCTCGCCTGAATAATGCAATAGGAAATTGCAAGTAATCCCTATATTACTAATAAATAAAAAATATCAGGATTCAACATTTCAGATCGCAGCATAGCTTTTTCCTATTATTACTTGTTTATTTTATACACATGTGAATTCCACCACAATTCTGTAAAGATCACTTAATGTCTCCTTTTGTAGAGACCAAAACAGTAGCTTACTTTTTTAATATATAACAATTGTAATAAAACATCTGGTAAAGGCACAGTAAATGTCTTTTTAGTTTATAGCTGAATTCTTTCTTTAAAAGGTTGTAGGAAAATCTTATGAGGTTTGATTTTATTCTCAACAAATTCAATATTTTCCATAATGGCTGTACAATTCTTTTTTCTTTGGCTATTACTCATTATTTCCATATAATTCAGAGACTGGAAGAGAGAGTCCATACAGAATAAAGTTTATAAAAAAAAGTTTACCTATGATCAATAAATTTCTTACAAACAAGTGTTTTATTTTAGCTGTTCCATGTTGATGTTGCCATGAAGCCCAGAGCTCAGAGAGTCAGTAGATACTTGCAAGCAGATCTGATAAGTCAGAATTAAAACAGACCTCCGGATCTGCATTTTTATTTTTGGTGGGGGGGGGGGGAGTAGTTGCTCAGAAAGTACTGAACTCTTTGGTTCAGCATGACAAGCAATTTGCATTTTAGTAGGAAAGGTCAGCAGTTGTATCCTTCATTTTTTTTTTTAGTTATATAGTGAGGAAGTTCAGTATTACTTATAGCCATGTTCTGAGATGACTAAGACCAACATGAAAATGAGAAGGGGACATGGAAGTCAAGAGTGAGCCCTACACATGACACCTACAAAATACTACAGAACATTTACAAAAAAACAAGTATCACACCCACTTTCCTTATTCACTATTTTATGATTTTTTTTTTTTTTTAATCATATGCTCCTAAAGTGGAACTTTCATAAAATAAAAAGACAGCTACCTTTCCACAATCTGATTCCAGTCGATCCTGCACAATGCCGGATTTCTTCTTTACAGCATGGACAGGTCAGCAGAAGTCATCATCTTCTTCCGTCTTCTTCCGGGTTCTTCTTACGTCACTCAAACTTGTACTGCGCATGCATGAAATCATCACTTTTTTTACATTCCAGGAAAGCCCCTTCTGTAGCCCAAAGCCTCCTGGCATATGTGCCATAAGTGTCCAAGGAAGCTGTGGGTTTCCCATTCAGTCTTTACCACTGCAACGTTGGGAACGGAACGGGAGGGAATTCTTATCTACAAAGCAGCTCCTGCCACATAATGACATAATAAAAAAGGCCTAAGTCCTGATTCATTTATAATTGACTTATTAACATAATTCTCCAGCACTATCCACTTAGCATCAGAGGATCTCTTTTAGTTCAAATTTAGATAATAATGTCACACTGACCATTCTAACCATAATTCTTCTAAGAATGATGCACTGGCCCTATGTATTTAGCATCCACTGAGCTCCAGTCATTGAGGGGCTTTGCAAATATCTTGTAGAAGTCTTCAAACTATTTCATTTTTATTGTTACATCAGAAAGTCATTCTTTTAAGTCAATTTTTTACCTGCTTAGAATTTCTCAACTTATTATATCAGGCAAATCCAGCCAGGTTTGATTTGCCAGGGGTTCAGAAAATCAGTTTGGAGTATCCCTCTGATGTTTGTGGGGGAAGGGGACAAATATTTTAATACATTTTAAACATACTGGCCGGAAAAGGACATAGGAATCTGACCGCTGTTATGGGGGACATATACCAATGCAAAAAAAGCACAGTGAGGCAGAGGAAGGGGAGGTCAAAGCTTAGTTTATATACAGAAGCTGCAGGATATTCAGTGACTCATTTCAGTTCCATATAGACTTTTTCTCAGGTAAAGAAAACATTCTATTTCCTCAAATGTCATTCCACTCCCACCTACAAATACAGCCAGTAGTTATCTGAAGCTATCCTTGTCTTCACTGATGCAAATTGTCTATTGCCTCCAGCTTGGCTATGCCCTATTCTTACTTACCCCTTGGAAGATTCCCCCTTACCTCCTGTTCCTTGGACTTCCCATTACTTTCTGGATCAAAACCAATAATCACTGAGACAAACAAGGAAAATCCCCCAAGTGGGGTACTACACCAAAACAAAAATCTGAAGGGCCCCAACCCTTCCACATTCTATGCAAAACATAAAAAATAGTTTGGCTTTACATCAATACTTTAGACTAAATAACAATTGACATTATCTTAGTTATGCCCGTAGTATAAAAGAAATAGTCAGAATAGGCTGGTAATATTATAGAAATTTATTCTAAGCGATTACAGTAAACAGTATGACAACAATACTGATCTCACATCACTTCCCGGCATCACTTTCTGCCACTTCAGGTTTGTCCATCATCCCAATTTCATGCAAGAAAATGTATTTTTGTCAAAAGAATGGAAAAGAATGGAAATATGTCATTTCCATTTAGGTCTTAATAAGTTCCAGGTGTTGACTACAATGCACAAAGCAGCAACTTAATGTGATTTTAACATGATTTAAAGCGAATGCTTCCTCCTAAAAATTTTACATTCAGTCAAGCACAGTAAAAGAATATACCCACTATTTTATAAGCTTTAGGGAAATTTTTACAAATAATAATAAAGTGTAAGTATAATCAGTGTAATTTATGACATATAAATTATAGATATAAACTAATAGGAAAAAAAATGGATTCTTACCCTAAAAAACTTGAATTAGGTAATTTTGCCACTCATTCTTCGATGCTGATGGTGCGGAATGTTGGATTCTGGGATAGATAACAACGTCTATTAGAGGATCACATCAGGGAGGGTCCCCACCACTAATGACAATAGAAACACTCCTTGATATGTACATCAGCAACCACTCAGGACTAGAGAGGAGATATAAGCAATTCACAATGTTGCTAATCTGCACTTTTCTTTTTTTTTTTTTGCAAGACTGGTATTCAATTTTAAAAGTTTAAATCAGAATTAAACTCACCATTTCATGCTCCATTGCCGGTGCTCACATCACTTTGCACCCTTTTCCCAGTTCTTCAGCCACCTTTATTGGCTTGGCCAGAATGACACAACCAATGCACATGTGCATAGGAGTTAATTTATTCCCAGCAGCCAGCTATGCCATGATTGTACACTGAGCTGTGCATGCATAGATTGGGGTACAATCTAGAAAAGAATAGAAACAGCAGAAGTAAGTTGATTTTTTTGCTCAAGAGACATAAGCTGTTTCTCACCCATGCTGTTCTGCCATTATCATCCGCACACACTGCAATCCCTGCCCAGTGGCGACAGCTGAGAATCAGTATGCCGTGATCCAAGAATTCGGCTACATTTTACAACCTGGGACCAAACCCTTTGCTTGCCTATATTTTTCTAGATGTCAAAACTAAAGTACAGTTTATAACCAGTAGATTGTTTTATAATAGTCAATAGACAGTATATAATGTAGAGATAATTTTTTATTGGTTAGTATATGACGAATACAAGACTTCAAATGTATAAATGCTGTTATAGTAACATCTGTAACTAAATTTTCATCACTGGGGTCCTAGGTTTAAATATTAGCCAAGATACTATCTACATGGGGATTGTATGCTCTCATGGTGTTTGCATGGGTTTCTGAAACCATACAGGTAATTTAATTAGAATCTCCCTAAAACTAGCCTTAAACTATGTTAGGATTAGATTATGAGCTCCTCTGTTCTCAGTTAGTGCCATGAATATGGACTCTGTATAACGCTATATGTTGGCTCTGTATAAATACAAGGTTATAATAATTTCAGTGCTGCTGATCTCCTGCAGCTTCTCTGTAGTCAAATTCTGCCTACATGGACTTCAGTGATGGCTGCGTGGCATTTCTTAGTGTTTCTTGATGATGAATTGTTACTCATGCCTATGTAATATATGTGTTGACAGGCTACGTGTAATTTCCAATAGAATGGAATGTATATATGTTATGGAGCGGGGGTGCCAAACCTGGCCCACAACGTCCTTTTACTAGGCCCGCAAAAGAATCCTAAATATGAATTGCAGCTGGCCAGCCGCTGCATTGCAATAGCGCTGCTACTACAATTCCGGGCATCACTCACGTCTATAGACCAGCGCCCTTTCTGCCTATGTGTGGCCCCACATTTGACTGTTTTATAGATGCAGGGAATTGTAGTAGTGGTGCTATTTCAGTTTCAAGTTTGGCCCGCAACTTTGTCTAAGTTTTTAATTGTGACCTACTGTGTATTTGAGTTTGACATTGTTTTTATAGAGTGCCAACATAGGAGCACAACTGGGGAACAATCGTCACAATATTATTGGAAGAATCTAAATTAGGACCGAAAGCCTTTTTTAAAGCAGAACTATACTTTACAAAATGAAAAAATGCAAGCAGGCAGGTTGTTTATTGCAGGGGCAGGAGATGTCTGCAAGAAAAAAACCCTTTTCTGGTATGCATGCACAGCTCAGTGTTCAATCCCAGTTTACATGAATGAATGTCTGTATCTCCTGTTCATATGCCAGAAGTTAGGTCATTTTGGCCAGGGCAATCAAGATGGCCATACCCCCAAACCTGAAAATGGACCGGGCAAATATTTGCCAGCAACCACAACAAACTCTGGGGGAGGTGGGTTTACTTGAAAAATTGGCAGCTAAGTTTATTTTATTGCAAAAAGGACATCTCCTATCCCCTGTTCAATAAACAATCTGCCTGCTTGCATTTTTTCATTTTGTAAAGTATAGTTCCGCTTTTTGTATTTCACTTTAAAGAAAAAATTACTTTTAAAAAACTTAAAAATGAATAATATTTACATGACTAGGATGCATGAGGTTTTACTAATTGTATAACTATGTGAGATTTTAGTATTTAGGTTTGTATATACTTTAGCTGATTTTACTCAATGCTAAAAGTTGATTGAAATACATTTCCAGTATAATAATCTGTATGTAGTGGCACTAATACCAGTTACTCTTTTTTTTTATTTATTTGATTACTATACTATATGTAACACAATAATCATCAATGCCAACTGGTTCTGTTAAAAGGAGAAATTGTGCAGCTATGCGGTGGCAATAGTAGGCGTGATGCGTATTACCAGCCTCAGCTCAGGTATGCTGTTTCCATGATCAAACTCACTTTCCAAATCTGAAATCTGGAGGGGGTTCAAGAATGTATCATAAACCACATTTCATAAACTGTTGTCATAGAAACAGCAATGATAACAGAGCTAGATTGAGCTTACTCTAAACAAGTCACTTTGTACTCTACATTTTTGGAATTTCTCCCTGTCTCAGAATTTTAAAGTAATACTTCATATATGCATGATTAATATTTTTATTACTTGGCTTGATAAAAAAATATTGTGCTTCTTTTATGTCAGAAAGTATGAATTGAAAAACTTCACAGTCCTTATAACTTAAGACAAAATAATTCTTTATTTCCCTGGTATCAGACTTATTGTTATTTTACACATTTATCTCTTAGGTTACAACAGTTTTATATTAGATATATGACAGGATCTGTCAACTTGAATTTTACTGAAAAGTTATTTACACTTTAGAATTTTAAGTACCTTTATTTCCCTACTGCAACATATCTATTGGGACCTCTAATGATCAGTATTATCCCTTGTTTATAGGCCTGTGAATTTAGAATGGCCTTTCCTTTTTTACGCTGAAGGAACCCTTGAAATAAATTTCTGGTCTTAGGGAACCCCTGATAAAAATACATTTTTTGAAGGTCGTTGGGAAGAATGCTCCCATGGTGATGATAACTAGGGTAGAATGTCCTTTATATTATGGGCCTAATTTATTAAAGCTACCTGAGACCAGAAAAGATAGACTACAATGGGGGATCCTGGGTAATCCAGGAAACCTGGAATGGATGTGGACCAGAAGGAAATACATTTGCCAACTAATAGCAAAATAATTTTAAGAAATCTAATCCAGGTTTTTTGGATCAGCCTTGTACTCACATGATATTTTATTTTCTCCAGTCTTAGAGAGCTTTAATAAATCAGGTTCTATTAATCAAATGTCACCAAAAGGCCACTAAAGATCCCTGATGTCATCTGACTGGCTCTGCCAAATGGTGTTGAACCCAAAACGCATGGTTTAAAATCATGTTCTCTTGACCATACCTATATTTTAATTTTCAGAAATTTATAATAATACTTTTTTACATTTTGGATATGTGAACCCCATCCTCTCCAGTAATTTCTATAACAGTACTATGTTTAGTGGCCCTGCAATTCAAAACTTTGGCAGCTGGGGTTAAAACCATATTCAGAAGCTTTGAGGGTCTCTCATAAATTTGACGGTTCTAGACTTTGGTGATCAGATTTTTTAAACCAGTTTGGCCAAACTGATCTTAAACTGAAAAAAATAAAATACAAGCAACACTATTTATGACACATAAACAAACCCAATATTAAAAAAAAAAAACTTTATCACCAATAAGCTTTAGACACAAGTTTCCTGCAGTTTGCCCCTAAACACATTACACCCTCTTTTACCAGATCATAAATACTATTGCTCCAGTGGGGTCATGTTTACAGAAGTGGGCATTGAACCTTTAAAGCAGAACTAAATCATCAATGGCGGGGAGCTTTAGCTACATTGGGCCTAATTTATAAAAGCTCTCCAAGCATGGAGAGAATACACTTTCATCAGTGAACCTGGGGGATCCAGCAAACCTAGAAAGGATCTGGTCCAGGAATGAAAACATTTGCTAACAAATAGCAAATGACTTTGAAGAAATTCATTTTAGGCTTGCTGGATCACCCAGCTTCACTGATGAAAGTGTATCCTCTTCAGCCTTGGAGAGCTTTCATAAATCAGGCCCAATGTGCGGTGCTGTGTTGGTGTAATCTCTATTGTCACTCTGTCACCACTGCTGACATGCTACTGGTCTTCTTTCAGCCCTTCATTTTTGGCCTTTTTGGTTGGCTGATTGAAGATGTATCTCTGATCATAGGAGATTATTCATCCCAATACCAAGGCATTCCCTGACTCTACATCAGCCTTTCTCAACCATATTTACATCTTAAGTAAGCCCTACTGTAATTACAATATCCACAGCTCACAGTACATTATTGGTACGATCAGTGAGAATGCCTCCCACATTGCTGGCCAGTGGGAAGAATGTCACCCTTACAGATAGCCAAAACGATCACTGTTGACAGTGATAAACTGACCCGAGAGGAACAAATTGCTCATTACTCAAGGAACCTCCTAGCCACCTCTGGAGGAACCCTAGGATTTCTTAGAACTCAGATTCAGAAACATTGCTATACACTGAGCTTGATATACATTCATAAGAAACTTTGGCAGGCAGGAGAGCAGCTTTTACTGCAGAAAAGCTGTCCTGAAAACCTACCTGTAAAAAATGCTTCCTAAAAATGGTTGGGTTCTGCTTTAAAGCCATGTATGGGCTGTTTTCATTATTAACAAAAAAAAAGTTTAAAAAATGTTATTATTAATAATACTGTTAACTGGCATCAAGATGATGTCAATGTCTGGTGACCACATAGATGGTGTTTCTTTACAACGATTTGTTTTTTATTTGGGTGAAAGGTCTTCGCAACAGCATGTTCATAATGTCCGTAGCTGTATCTATGCACCTTCTAACTGATCATCCTTGTCCTAATACTTTCAACTTTTCCAAGCATAATTGTCTTTTCCAGTGAGTCAACTCTACTCATAATATGGCCAATATTAGCTTTACTCATCTAGCTTTTAGTGAAAGGTTGGGTTAAGGATTTTTTTTTTGTCCATGATATTCTTAGAATTCTTCACTTACTCAAAATTTTACCACTTTTAATGCCAAAAATCTAAGGGTTACATAATTAGCAAATTCCTGTGAACACATCTCTATTGTAGTGGCTGGACATGTGTTCACATTACTTTAGGTGATTGTAAAGTCAACCTATCACATTTACAAACTACCAAATAAACCATCCCAGTACTGATATACCACACTGAATCACTACTATGACTGCTACCCTTCTTACTATACCACTGGTCAGAGGATGATGTTGTGCCCAATGACACAGATGAAGTTACATTTTTCAGAAAGCCTTGAAAGACAAATGACTGCTCCAGCACCACAGACAGCACCTCAGCCAAACTGCCTTTTAAAGGGATTGGCAGATCACACAACTGATATGAGAACACTCAATTACACTATTGGGCTGATCTACTAATGTGCTTGAGAATCTTAATACAATATATTGTGTAAATATACTTCAATTATCCAATCTTGTACAGATATAATTGGTAAACAATTGCTTTTCACATGACTGGGTAATTAAAGTAAATATTCACACAATTGATATCGTAACTAATTTAGTAAATCATCCTCATTTGCTCTTCTTTTGATCATATATTTTTAAAGTACTGGAATCTGGTTATGTACAAGGTTTGATTTTATTTTGATTCACACAAATCTTTTTTTTTCTGTTAGTAAATTGTTCAAAGAATCAGCAAAATCCAATACCTACTAACCTAGTAAATTGAAAAAAAAATAATAGAACATAAATATAAAGTTTTGTATAGCAGTCTTTTATTTCACGTCAAACATAAAAATTATAGCAGTGCTAAGAAAAACACACTGAGGTTGATTTACAAAAGGGTTTAAGCTATTTACTTAGCAAAGTGAATTATTACCCTGTAAGCTGTGTGGGTAAAAATATACCCCATCACATGCAAGAAAATGTGAAAAAAAAAACAATTTATGCTTGCATGTGAACAGAAAGGCAAAGTCAGTTCAGTCACCTTATTTACTAAGCTAAGTGAACTACCCTTGTACAAAGTATAAATTATTGTGATTGTCTTATATTTAATTATCAACTTTATTAAATCAACTATATAGACTGTTAAAGTTACATTGAAACAATTGTTTTCATTAAATGTAAAAAAGTTGGTAAATGTGTTCTTTTGGCAAAATCCATTGCATTCAGGTGAGTAGGCAAATTAAAGTGGTTGGAAGGGTGCAATTGGCCTTGAAAGGCCTGAGGGTTATAGGAACTTCAGGAACAACCTAGGATGCTTCACTAGCCTACTATTTCACTTTTTTCACAGAAAGAAAAAAAACAGTCATTAAAAAATGATGCAATTTAGAGTGTTATTGTCAGTAAAATGCAGTAATTTAGTAGCAAAATCAATTTTGCCCAAATAATTCCACTAGGATGGTATGAACGATCTGGCAGGAAGCCAGCATTTTTTAAGAGAGGGAAGCCCTTGTAAACAACATTACAAGTACAGATTTCGTATAAGATAATAAAGTTCTATAAATTATAAATCCTATAACAGATAATCTGAATAAAATGCAAGACGTTTAAACATCATTCATAATTTTTAGATCAGTGGAGGGTCCTTCAAAGGTTGCTAGGGGTTCCATATAAAATGGGCAATTTATGTCTCTCAGATGAGTTTAACAATTACCAATGATCTTTTTGGTGGCATTATTCTCACTGGTCATCAATGTAAGAGGCCTTTTTCCTAGTGACCACAAGGCTAATGTACTATGAGTTTTGAATATAGTAATTACAGCAGGTTCCTTAAGTCCTGAAAGTTATTTAAAGGGATCCCTCTAGACCATGGGGGATAACATGATTGAGATAAATCCTTCACTTCTCTATGTAGAAGAGAAAAATTAATAAAGTATCTCAGCTATAATATGGTCATTGTGGCCATACAAATGGTGATCGCTTATCAGTCTAGGTTTTAAAACACCCATGCAGATATTGTTCCACTGATTACAAAATTCCACCATGGCCAACCAGCCTTGGCTGTCTATTTAAGAATTTACCTAATCAATAGACTAGAGGGTCTTATGTTTGCAGTTTTTATTTTGCAAATGCAGTTTGATTACTTTAGTCCACATTAATGATTGACTGGATGATTATATAGTTAGGTGTGTAAATTTACTCACAACAAAAAAAAGTCCAACCTGGGTCAATGCTGGTTGGCTTGGTTAAGAAATCACGAGATTTGGAAATTCAGTCACAGTACATATTTTAATGACAGGTATAATACCTTTTAGCCAATCCAGCCACTGGACAATGACAGCCGTCATCATCCAGCTGCCTACTATTCTAATGGCCCAGCTATTTCGGCCACTAGACCAACTGTCATAGTGGCCATATTGGCTGAGCTCTGCAATACCAGTCAAATGATAATGTCAATGACAGGTATACAGTAGTATGGATCAGTAAATACAGCCACCGGACAATGTCAGCTGTCATAGTCTAGATTGACTAGCTGTACATTACCTATTACCTATGACAGGTATAGTAATGTCTTATTGGAACTCAGATCTCTCAATTTTTGAATTTCGTCAGAATAGTCCTAATCCAAGTCAGAATTACTCTAATCTGAACTATATGACCACCACTAGTTGCACCAATAAGTATTGAACAATTCTTATTACAGGTTTCAACACTCAGGTAACTCTTTTGACAGGTAGATACATTTCTAAGTAGATACACACCCATCTATTGCCATTCTTGTCTATTTGTGGATTTGTATAGTGAACATTTTCAAATGTAATCATTCTTTATAACAGAAGTATAAATGTATTTACAAAATGTGCAGGCAGCTTTAAATGGCTTTGGTATTGAACCAAAAACACCACGTTCTTTAAAAGATTTTAAGCTAGCCTTTCCTTTTTTCTTTTTTTTTTTTTTTGTTTTCGGTGTTTTTTTTTTTATCAGTGAATGTATTTATCTAAGCAAAGAAATAGGTGACAAGATCTTATTTAAAGATAGTCTTTAAGTCTCTTGTACTCCCCTGTAAAAGACGTATTTTCCAGAACATAATTTATAAAACCAATCTAGGCAATAAATTTCAGAGAGCACATGAATTTACTTTTTAAAAATTTACAATACAAGCAATGTGTTTTTTGTTTTATTCTCCACTGACACTCTCTGTATTTACGCTCGCTCTATAAGTTAACACTTAAAATATTTAACATATTTTCACAGTTACCATAAATCTATCAAGACAAAAAGGTTATGTTTTATATTATTTAACACGTCCTTCATTTCTATGTACAGTATTCCTTTAGTGCTCAAAGAGAATAATATGGAAAACAGAAACAATCCACTATCTGAATTCCTTCTTTAAGGAAACTTTTATATTGGCATTCTTTTTTCAAATACCTCTTACTGTAAGCTTAGATGTATAGCAGAATAATATATATAATATGGTAATAATAGTGATTATTTAATAGCCTCATCTCTATTAAAAGCGAAAGGTTGCTAATACCTTCTCAGGGAGGTGAAGATTCAGTTGATCTTATGCCAAGCCAGAAGGGGGCTACCAAACCTGGAGCTGGGCTTTAAAGCCAGACTGAACCTAAATCAGCTAAATACATTACAGGGGCTTTAAAACAAAATGTTTTAGGTCTTGGAGTTCATTTTTTAAAAAGCAGTCACTGTCTGAAGTGGAAAAGCCTGTCCTCTGCCTGCAGCTGTAAAGTAGGATCATTACTCTATATAAAGTCAGGGCTCTCTCTGCTGAGATTGGACATATCCTCTGCTAAGACATATCTATAGTTCTGCAACCAGCAAAGCTTAAATCCCCTGCTGTAGAACTTTCCCTCAACAGGGTGTATTTGGACCTCTGCAGGAAGACCACTTCTTCCACACAAAGAGCAAGGGTCTTGCATCACTGGAGCATGTTGGAAGGGGAAAGGATTTTCTAATTGGACTGTTGCTTCCTTCTAAAGATGACAGATTGCAAGGCAATAAACAACTTTTGTTTTGATGCATAATGAAAGTAATGAACGGATTTAGATCCTGCCATAGTTATCCAATTAGTGGTTAAAAGACACAGCATTTACCAATTCTGGGATCGGTAACATGCAGTGACCGCTACGCGTTTGCAAATGTTTGTGCAGATGTTTGCCTGTGGTTGGAAGTGGTGCTTTGTCTTGTCTAACTTCTTTTTTGAATTACATAATTTTTGTATAGCGATGGAGAGGTTAACTGCTTTTGGATGCTGCACGTGGCCTATGAAAAACCAAGCAGCTCCGCCACCCCAAGCAAATGCCTAAAAAAAGATGTGCTTTGCCTTCAAATCCCTCCACAGTTCTTGTCTCACTTACCTTTCTGACTTGGTGGAAAAATAGTCTCCTACCACGCTCTCTTCACTCCTTCAACCTACTAATGATTTTCTTACTCGCACGGCTCCAAGACTTTTCCAGAGGTGCCCTGACTCTCTGGAATGGTCTTCCACTTCTTATTTGGCTTACTCCTATTTCTGATCCCTTAAACCTGTATTTTCAAACTTTCCTACCTGTCTTCTTCTTTCTCCTAAAATGCTCACCCACAAATCCATATCCCCATCCTATTGTATGCTGCTTCCCCACCTCTTAGATTGTAAGCTTTTCGGGGCAGGGTCCTCTCCTCCTCCTGTATCACTGTCTGTGTCTGTCTGTCACTTGCAACCCCTATTTAATGTACAGTGCTGCATAATATGTTAAATATATATTTTTATTATTATTAATAATATTAATTACTGACACTTACATCTGAAAATGTTACTTAAGTGGCTGTAATGCTGAAGCTGTGGATTCAATAATTTGAGTCACAGGCAGCTCACCTACATTATTTTGGTCAGAGTTATGTGTTGAACCCAATAGTTTCCATTTTTTTCCCAATACCTACACACCTATTAACCTATACCAAATATAGGAAATGAAAAGAAAAGAAAAAAAGTTGGCAAGCAGGTCAAACAGGACATTGCACTCTATGGAAAGGACTAGTGCAGATGGGAGCACACTCAGTATAAATACTATTAAATTGTTTCAGAATTCATGATTGATTTCCAGAAATATTTTCAGGATTCCAGTGCATTTTAAAGCCATATGTAAAAATCTAGGATTTATATCAGCCAGTGCTTCTATATATCTCACATAAACTATTGAAATGATGTTGTACTTGCTTTCAAATAATTATAAAAGTTGCATTTATATATTAAGCCAGACCTGTGCACATAACACAGCCAGGCAGATGGCAATTCTATTTTTTGGTTTAGCTTTGCAGCTTCACATGCCATTTTTCTGTCTCTAGAATGCCCTGACTGCTGAGATTTTCCATAATGTCCTATAGAAGCAGAATGTGCAGGGAAATCTTCCCAATGAGTACACAAATGGAAAATAAAACCACAAAGTTGGGCTGGGTTTTGGAGTTAGGCTTTACCTATTTGCCTGCAGTTCTACATTTAATATATTTGGGGCTGTTGTTCATTTTTAATATATTAGCAGTTAAGCCATTTTTGTCTAGTGGTTGCATAATGCACTTTATGTGTAAAGTGCACAGAATATTTATTTTAACAAATGTGCCAATAACAAGCATGGAATGTTCATGTTGTTTATATACAATGAATTTTCATTGCATTATCTGAACCGATAAATCCTCTGATTTATGACTTTCCATGTGTACACAGCAAAAAAAAATGTGTCAATATGTTTTTTTTTCAATGGATCCTTTGATGTTGTCTGATAATACCAGGGATTAAGACCACATTTCAGAATGGAAAAGCAGCTTTGCAGATTGTATATCCCTTTGTTTACTGGCTGTTCCAGTCTTGTTACTTTTAAAACTTCATGTTGCCCATCTACTCAACCCTTTCGGCATTAAAAACACTTGATCTTCACGAGGGGTCAAAGTCCTAAGCTGTACAACTTCTGCGTTTTACCCAATCTCCAGTCAAAATAAACCGCTGGCCTGCTATCAGCCATCTCAGTCTATTTCATTTGTGCAAATAGTGGCTCTCCTTTTGTACACATACATTTCCTCAACAAATATTCAGCTAAGATTAAGTGGCACTTACAAGACCTGGAGTAATCCCGTGCAAGGAAAATAACCTGATAAAATGATGACTCTTAGAAAACAGTTAATAGCTCCTGTGTATTTTACTTTTCAGGATATAGATAAACCTTGGATAAATTGTTTCCTGCACATTGAAATCCTGGCAGAATTTTTTTTTTTGTCTTTTATCTGGTAAATGGTATGTAACACGTTGTATGGCAAATCAGTTACAATAACTAAAGTGCTCTCCAATGTAGAAAATGTGGCATTTAAATTCTCAGCCTAGG
Source organism: Pyxicephalus adspersus (assembly GCF_032062135.1). Taxonomy (NCBI): domain Eukaryota; kingdom Metazoa; phylum Chordata; class Amphibia; order Anura; family Pyxicephalidae; genus Pyxicephalus; species Pyxicephalus adspersus. Next base: position 29,699,347 of record NC_092858.1, read on the forward strand.
CAGGCCATTTTTTCATCCTTGCATACGTTCTATGCAGGCAAATGACCTCATTTATTAAAGCTCTCCAAGGCTGGAGAGGATACACTTTCATCAGTGAAGCTGGGTGATCCAGCAGGATTGAAAACATTTGCTAACAAACAGCAATTACTTTTAAGAACTCCATTCCAGGTTTGCTGGATCACCCAGTTTTACTGATGAAAGTGTATCCCCTGCAGCCCTGGAGAGCTTTAATAAATCAGGCCCAATGTCCCTGCTTAATGATACCCTCAACCTGCCTCTCTGGTAGGTAGCTCAGTTGGGTCCGTGGATAGCACGTTTGCCTTTGTAAATCCCGACCAGGACACTATCGGCTATGTGTTTGTAAATTCTCTCTTTGTTTACATGGGTTTGTTCTGGCAGCGGTGCTCCTACATACAGCCTGCCCTAGAAATGCAAAACATCTTGGACTACACCTCTGCCTTTATCCTTCAAATATATTTTATTTATTATTTTTTTGAGAGAAGAGTCATCAGTTGCTCATTTAATACCAGAATGTTCATATTTAATTAAATTAGATGAACTGTAACTACTTAGTGAAACCTCATTCCTGGTAAAATAAGCCATAATCATATGTCATTTACAGAGCCTAAGACCAGTTTTCAAGGGGAAGCCAATAAATCTAACTGCACGTTTTTGAAATGTGGGTGGAAACCTTCTGCAGATGATGAGAATTATCATGGACAATAAATTGTATACATCATTTTTTATTATGTGTATAATTTATATTATTTTATATTTTTTGAACCCTCTTGAATTACGAGGGGGAGGTGAGAAGTTCCTGGCTTTGCCCTCTTCCAGATGAAATAGAAAAATGAATGTGGGGGCATATGACAGCCTAATATCTTAGTATGTAACTGTGCAAATATCAGGTCTTTGCGATTATTAAAACTGTTTTTTCTTTTGGTGAGAAGCTGTGATGGCAGAGGCCCAAGCAAGTTTCATGTCGTTGGAGTTACGGGCCGTCATGAAGTTTTTGTTTCTCTGGGGAAAGTCAGCAAAGGACATTCACAATGGGATGTCACAAACACTGGGGAGAAGTGTCCTTTTTACAGCACTGTCAAAACCTGGATGTTTTGTTTCAAGACTGGGCATTTCACCATTGAGGAAGAGCCCCGCAGTGGGCGCCCCCCAACCTCAACTGACCCAGCAACCTGCGATGCTGTCCATGAGCTGATTTTTGAGGATCGGCGAATATCCGCAAAAGAGATAGCCCAGATACTGGACATCTCACAGGAGCGTGTTGGGTTTGTTATCACCACTATCCCAGACATGCGCAAACTTTCAGCGAAATGGGTACTGAAATGATTGAACAGTGATTAGAAGAAGGAACGAGTTGAAGCATCCAAAGCCGCTTTGGCCCATTTTGAAGCTGCACAGGACTTTCTGGCTAGGTTAGTGACTGAGGATGAAACCTCGCTCCACATCTATAATCCTGAAACCTAGGAACAGTCAAAGGAATGGAGCCACAGCGGGTCCCCACGCCGAAAAATGGAGCCACAGCAGGTCCCCACGGTTCTGAACCCAGAAATCGGCCAAAAAAGTCATGTCATCCGTTTTCTGGGACAAAGATGGTATTCTGTTGGTGGACTACCTATCTCAGGGTTCTAGTATCACCGGGCAGTCATATGCTAACCTCGTGGACCAGCTGAAGGAGCCAATTAAGACGAAACACCATGAAAAGTTGACCAAAGGAATCCTTTTTTTGCAGGACAATGTACCTGCGCACATGTCCAAGATTGTGGGTGCCAAATTGAACACCCTGGGTTTCCAATTGGTCCACCATCCCCCCTACTTACCTGACCTGGCCCCTTCGGACTATTATCTATTCCTGAATTTGAAGAAACACCTGATGGGGTAATGTTTTGAGGACATTTCTGACGTCAAAGATGCTGCTGGGAGCTGGTTTGCGGGACAATCAAAGGACTTTTTTTTTGAACGGTCTAGAAAAGCCTTAACTACGCTGTACCAAGTGCATAAGTCTCTGCAGGGGGGAATATGTTGAATAAATGTGTTATTTCATAACTCTGGCTTTCTTCTATCTCTTCTTTCTGGAATGTATGTTAGTGTATGTATCCCCTGTTATTTATTGTACAGGCCTGCATTATGGTATTATTGTATAAAAAAATTATAATATCATGTTTGTAAAATATTGCTCTGGAAACCTGGCTAGGTGGTTAATAAGATGGTTGGTGGGTGATTAGCCTGGATTTCTCTGCACTCCCCACATAGGGTATTCCTAGAGAATGTAACTAGAAGGGGGCAGTTAAGTCATTGTTAGGAGAACAGATGTAAGTTGTTCTGTAAACATGTTACATCTGAACTAAATACCATTTTTTTTGGGACTACACAGATGATCATACTTAATGATGATCACAGATGATCATCAAAATAACTTGGGCTCAGAATCTCACTCCTGTTTGTGATCCTTGACAGAAATTTTATAATGTAATATTCCTGTTAGTATTAACATAATCTTTTCATGGGGTTAAGTTTTTGTAAATGTTCAGCTGTGTTTGCAATAGATTTGTATTTTTTTTCTTTTATTGACAGATATTGTTTTAGATATCAAACCTCGTAAATTGAAAACCTCTGAGTCAGCCATTCTCAACTAGGGTACCATGGATTCCTGGGGTTTCTCCAGAGGTTCCTAAGTTTCCTTGAGTATTGGTTGATTGAGCTCCCTGATGCTGCCCAAATAGTCCCAAGTCCAACACTAGTTGTGAGAGCTAGAAGGGTAACACTAATAATCTTTGTAAGTGGGACATTATGATAAACAGTAAGGGAAGCAATCCTCCCAGCAATCCTTATTTTTTTTGGCAAGGGTTTCCTGAAAACTGAATATTATTTCAGGGGTTCCTAAGGGGTTAAAACCTTTAGAAAGGTTGCTCTAGCTAATCGACAGACTTTGTAGGCTGAAATTGATGCATTGCTTCAGTGTAACTGGAAAGTTATTTGTTTTACTATGTAAGGTTTTTCATCCATTGCGTTGAGTGATGCAGAAGGATGTTCCCTTAGACCAACAGATCTGATAATATGAAGACATTTCACACTCAAATACTGATAACGCACTTATCTCTGTCAGATTATTTATCTCTTTAGGTCTCTGAGAAAATTCTCCTTGATGTTTCTTCTTCCTCCTCTAGAATAAACCTCTAGTCCAAGATTTTAGTCTGAGTTTCCAATGCTTCTTGTAAAGTTAGCTCCAATGAATATCATCATTAGCAACAATGTACAACATGTGGCGGTAATGTCCAAAAATTAAGTTTTTCACAATCCAAGTATATTCTTGTGTAAATTTATTGACCAAAATAACATACAGAACCCTACTGTTTAGGCATTGTTAAAGGAATACATTAAATATAGTAATTAATCATTCCAGAAATAAAATTTTATATGTATCTCTGGTTGATAAAACAGCCAGAGCTTGGTTTTGATGAAATCAATAAATCAGAATTTATTTGAATTAAAGTTATGGTGGTAAAGCCGAAGACGTTGACATGCCAAAACATTCCTGTGCCAAGATTCCAGTGCTGGATCTTAAGATTTGTTTTTGTGACAACGGATGTTTTTATTCACTATGTGGAGAAATATTGTAAATTTATTAGCATATCAATGTCTTGTACTACTAAACTTTATTAAAAGTGAAAAGAATCATCTCAACAAAACTATTCTGTGTTAAAAATGATATTTTTAAGTTTGAAATTATTAAAGCTGTACAAAAAAGGGAAAGTTAGGTGACAAGTTGCACAACACATGAAAGTCTAACAGAAAAAACTGCTCACATGCTAAGGGCATTTTCAGTCCAATGTCTTGCTATACACTTGGCTGCTTGCATTGTATAACTACTTTCTATAAAACCAGGGTTTGTGGTTTAGGCAGCAGGCGGCAGTGGGCACTCAGTGCCACCCATTTCATTCTCCGTTGGGCAGTCACAGGTAGATGCTACATGTAGTGTATCCCCCAAGGTAGTGATTCACTGGTGCAAGATATTGGTAATTGCACCACAACCTCACTGCCAGTTTGAACAAATAGCTATGGGTGGGTATTTAGCACACAGATTGTTTTCATTAGTCTAACACAAAATTATGCTGTCTCTTGTTTAGTTTAGATGTAATATTTTTTCAACGATTTATATAAAAGAAGTACAGGTTATGATGGGTAAAAAATGGTTAGACCCCTTTAAGTATTGTTCATGGCTTTTGTCACAGCTGTGAATCATTTCCATCACAAAATGGTCTCCATTTCACATGTTCAGAGTTCCATTTTCTTTTCTTCACTCAGCCATGTTGATGTCAAAAGGATCCATTACCGTTTTATCAAATTTTATCATATTAAATTAAGATAATATTCTACTTAGCATAGTGGAGTGTGTCATTGCTTACTGAAGCTGTGTATGAGTTGGCTGGGAGTCTTTTCATGCTTAATAAATTAAATTAAATGCCTATTTGTCAGTAAAGTGAGATTAAATGGAAGAATGAAATCAGGACAATGGCAAGCTGTCATTTCACATATTTGATTTATTAAAATACATACCCATTACAGGCCACTCATTTTTTGGGATTCTCAAACTGTTCTCTAATATGCTATAAAGGGAAAAAATGTTTTATATTAACCACATGCAAGCAGCAAACTCTAAATACGGTTTCTTTAGCTTATTCTTCTGCTGTACGGCAAGACCTGATTTTTTTTTTTTTTTTACCAAAACTGCATTATCCTTTCTCTTTTGATCATTATGGGATTAGGTAATTATTACCCAACTTCCCTTATACATTGGATTACTGTTGCATACCCAAATGTTCTGTAATGTTTATAAAAATTACTAAAAAATCAAGATCACAAGTTGTCCCCTATTCATTCCATCTATTTCCAAAACACATATGACTATAATCTACCCATTCACTAGGCAAGCCTCTATTAAATTTCTTGGTATCCAATTACTTGTGGATTCTGTTTAATCTCAACTTTAAACTGCTACACAGTCTTCTTGCAAATTATTTTAGACATGCTTCTATGGTTGATCTTTCAATTTCTGGTTGCATAGTGGCCTTTAAAATGCTTACTCTACTCAGATAAAACATGCAGGGAACTGGGGCTCCCGAGCCTTTACTCATACCACTGGTCAGCCTTACTTAACCAGCTTACTGTAGTTTCTGGTGGTCCCCTCCCTAAAATAATCTGTAGATAAATATTGAATCCCATCTACTCCATGTGCCCTCAGCATAACTTCTCTTTCTGGCTTCCCTACTACACAATACCCTTGCTAAACCCTCCCATACTATCCTCCATGCAGCCCTTGATACCGGGACTCAGAGCATGTTTCTGTTTACATGCTCCCTCCTAAAGAAAACTACCAAAAGGTTGTATTGTTATCTTTGTCTGTTGTGCTTTTAAGTGCCTTTTAATAAGAAAATGTGCAAAACTGAACATTAGTTAGGTCCTAATCTGTGGTAATTAGGATATATTGCTCTAATTTTTCTATTCTGACTCCTACTGATGAGTGTCGGTATGGCTTATCTGGTTAAGGGAAAGTATAATGGTTTCGGATACATTTTATTTTAGTTAATTAATTTTAAATATTTACACATGTAATTCATTGCAAATGAACCATAGAGCACTATGAGTTAGCTAAAGAGAAAACTCAAGCAATACATTTGCTGCAATCAACGCGCATCTAAAGCATAGTTCTGATAATGTGTTTGTGAATCCTTGTATGGAACAGATCCTGCTAAGATGTCCTATTACTTCTAGTAACTTCAGACTTTTACACCATTTTGCATTCAAACGCACACCACTTGGCTTGCCGCACTCATGGTAACTTTATTCACTTTCAATCTACTGTAAATAAAATATATGATCAAAAGTGGTAACCTGAAAATATCCACTAACAACAAGTTGGATCACCAATACTTAATTAATCAAATCAGTATGGGCTATGAATAGACAGCTTTTATACAGGGAAGTTTCAATGTTAACCTTACACCTAATGCTAAGCTGTTTAAAATATAATAGGAAAATGCTCTAATGGCTCTTTCAACTTTTAACGCAGCACTTCCTCTTAAGTCGTCCGGGCTCCATTGTACATAGTTACAAGGTTACTCAGGTTGAAAAAAGACTTGAGACCATCAAATTCCCCTACTACGGAAAAAAATCTACGTATGCCAGATAAAATCCTACAGACATAGTTGATCCAGAAAGGTAAAAAAAAAACCCTTATAAACCCTGGTTCAATTTGCACCAACGGGATAAATTTTTCCTGATCCTGTGAGCCAATCGGATGTTGCTTGGATCAACAGTTCCTGTCTATTTTTTTTTTAAACATTAATACCCACTAATACCTGTACCTCTACAAAATCATCCAGCTTTTTCTTAAACCAATCTATAGTAGTTGCTCAAACTACTTCCTGAGGGAGCCGATTCCACATTTTGAAAGGCCTTACAATGAAGAATCCCTTCCTTGTCCAAAGCTTACATTTATTTTCCTCCAGAAGCAAAGCGTGCCTCCTTCTCCTTTGTATTGATCCTAAAATGAATAATTGGGGAGCAAGTTATGGACCATTGATTTATGTAAAAGAGGAGATGGGTGAAAAATGTAAAAGATTAGGATCATGTGATAGGCATTGCATTTGAGTAAGAGGCAGTAGGCAGTAGCACATTCAGATTAAGAGCGAACAAGAGCAGATTGCAGAAATGGGGGCTGACTTTAAACCTGGAAAACGTAAATGTATCAAAAAGGCTGAAGGTAGGACTGGTCATGCTTATTGTAACAAGAGCAGGCTAGGTCCTCCTTAAAGTTGATATGTTTGAGTTTGGATGCCTCTACCTAAAGCTGACACACAATTTTATTATGTGATCGAACAATTAATTGCAATTTTGGTCAAATTCCTAATGCAATCGAAGACATAACTGGTGGTTTAGATTGACCCTAATAACATGTAATAGAAATAAAGTTGAGTGAAATGGAAAATATCAGAGTTTGATCAAATCCAGTCAGATCAGTTGAGAAATTCAGTTGGATTGTGAGTTCTGAAAATGTCAGTACTTATGTTGTTTTAAAAAAAGATAAAATGACCTAGATTTGGTTCTCATTTTTTATTCACTGGCTCTGCCAATCCAGACAGCGGATGTTGACAGCTGTCAAAATCCGCCAGCTGGACTGACCGAGCCATACATTATATGTGGTATAGCCAAGGCATGTTGAAGGCTCTCAATGTCTGCTGGCTGGATTGGCCTTGCGGCTCAGCTAATCCAGCCAGGTTGCACTAAATCTTTCCTGACTTCTGCAAGTTCAAGTCCAAACTCCAATTTAGTTCCAATTCAAAGTCCATTTTAATTCAATCACACTTACATTTTCATGCTACTGTTTTTGCCATCCCTGATGGCAGTTTTTTTTTTTTTAGAATTTCCATTCAATTGCTAATCCTTACATGATATTTTAGATATTGGGCTTACATATAAAAAGACGGACCAATATATATTCCTGTCTCCATACTAATGTCTATGGCAGATTTACAATTAAGGTGCACAGCAAAGGAATTTCTGTTTAAAATGATAATTGACAGAACACCTGTACTAGAGATAATTAATTCCGGTCTCCAGGTGGTGTAGAGCTTTTTCCTTCATTTTCTCATTGCTGGATAGAATTGCATGGAGCATAATGGCTTGATCATTGTCTGATCTGCACAAAGAATCCAGACCTTGTCTGATAAGGCTTCATTTCCTGCCCAGAATGTTGTGAAGTTTTACATACACTTTTGTTCAAAATGAGAAAGGACACAGATAAAAAAAACTATTGCACATTACATATTTGTTAGTTATTATATATTTTTTATAGAGATCTAGGCAGATATAACATACACATATTCATTTTTATGTAGTATAGGTATGTGAATTTGACTTGCAGTCCCTGTAAAACAGTGTTCAGATGGGGGAAAGGAGAAGCAACAGAAGAATAGAAGCCAAGAGAAGCAGTCAGTGGTGCTGTATTTTAGGGAGCATAGAAGGACAGAGAATAGAGATAAAAAGATGAACTTTTCCACTGAGCCAACGACTGGCGGTGGGAAGGTGACCGGAGAGTATTACTGCAGACAAAACAAAATGAGTCTCCTGCACTGCCAGACATCGATCTGTTTTGTGACAATTGTAAATCTCTAACTATAAATTTAAACATTCTATGTAAATCTCAGAGCTGAATAGATAAAAATACAAATCCTTGGATAAAACTTCTACCGTATGTGCATTTTCTCTCTTTATTAGTTTAGCTTTTAATATGGTAACCAATTGCCAGAAGACAATGGCAATGCCATTAACATAAACTGCCGCAACGTGGAAATACATTATTGTATAATATTTAATTAAAAGAAATGAACACCAGAAAAAAAAAACATAAATACGTAAAGTGAGTTACAAAGACATTTTGTTCCATATGGGAGTCTCTAAGCTAATCATCAGATGTTAACATTCTTCTAAGGAAATTAGTGTCAGTCTCATAGGAGAATGACCTTGAGACTAAAGAGGGACAGGAAAGGGATAATAACGGGTGATGAGAGATAGACGAGACATGCTTTGTTGGGACAGTACTTGGCCTCACATGTCACTGTACAGCACTGCTCAATATGTTGGCATGATATTATAAAGAAAAGAGTCCCAACAAGCTGCTAGTGGTGAGTGGTAGAAAGGGAGAGGGGTAAGAGGATAGACAGTGTGGGCCATGCAAGCATTGGGTGCATGTAGGTTTCAAGCCAAAAGTATTATTATTATCAATAATACACAGCATTTATAAAGCATCAACATATTACGCAGCTGAGGCCATTTGACATCCAACATCTTCTTGATATAGCATCCCACAGGCCAGATGACCGATCTTCCTGACATTTAAAATATGAATCTTTCATACCCCATGACATTTTAAGGTGGCTTTGGTGACATCTGTGGAAGGCAATCCCTGAATCTTGGTGCACAAAAGGAGTATTTGGTCAAATTATTTTGGCAATAAACACATTAAACTATTTCAAACTACATATTCTGTCCTCTCCAGTCTTGGAGAACTATGATAAATCAGGCCCAATGTGTATATTGTACATAGAGAGTCACTGCCTGATGTTACCACCAATGTGTTACACTGCAGTACAATTTAGCAGGGAGCTGCTGCATGGATTACTGTGCGCTACGCCATTCAAGTAATGAATAAGGTTGTGTCCACAATAATAATAATATAATGTAATGTTGACCTCAATGGACAGCAAGAAAGGTGGAAATGTGTTGTAGTAAACCCCCACAGAAACCACCTTCCCTAGTGAAAATTAGCCTTTTATTTATTGGATTGGATTGCTACCCTCACCAAAACACATCCTTGTAGCCATTAAATATTGCAGAACATGTGGACTATAAGGGTTATCTTAGTATAAGATCTTATCTTATACTAGGCAATAAAGTTATTACAGTAAAAGCCATTATACCATTATAGTAATTAAATGATTGTATAAAGTCTGAGGAATGTACCCAAGCCCAAAATGTTTGCATCTTTAATAAGGTAAGTTAGGCAATAAATAATAGTATATTGTATGAGTTACCTTTTAATAAAGTTCTGATTACTTTAATCCTCAGGTTCTCTGCAACCCATCTTTCCCTCCAACTAATTGCTGACATAAACAAGAAAGAGAAATGTAATTGATTTCCACTTAAAGCTATGGCCATGTGACACTCCAATCCCATCTTAATGTCTATTACTAACTTATTTGAGAAATATCCTAACTGGAGGAATTTAAAACATCCAATTCTCATAGGAGCAAGGTTACAGGTAAGTGATCTATAATGAAATCTGGACAAGCAAAAAAAGCATAAGTGCACTAAAAGTGTGCAAACGCGTAAAATGCAAATACTAATATAGGAGAACAAAATACACATACCACCAACAATTTGCTCCATGGTGTCCAAAACACAAGAGACAATGGTGTATTGTATATTGCTTTTAACATTATGTTAGAACGTCCAGAGCTGTGTAACTCACTAAAGCATAATTGCAATTTAAACTTTACCTTTTACATATTAGTGTTGAAATGTTGTATATTACATTACATAAAGGAGATTGTTAACGCGTTTTACAAGCATTCACAGGGGTCATAACAAGTACAAACATGTTTCACTGCTAACAGATTACCTTCCATTACCAGCATGGGTTACAATCAGTTCACAATGACAAGCACAAGGGACAGTGTGGAGACACCTGGAATGTCCTCTGTGCATTATACATAGGTGCAAAACACTCTCTAAAACTCCTGCTACGTTTTTACTACCTAGACTGGATAGATTCACCATTCTGTTCATCCTGGTGATCACTGTCACTGAATTAAAATAAAAATGAAATCCAAAATTTTACAGTTGCCAACAAAGCTGCAGGAGAGAGGAAATCCTTCAAAAGGGTTCCAGTGACAACATTCTAGAAGGTGAAATACCCTCATTTTGTAGAGATATCCTCTCACTTCCTATGTTTATATTTGGAAAAATTAAAGTACTAGCCTATTGGGACTTAATAAACAACGGGTAAACAGCATTTAAGTCATTTTTATTCTATAAAAGTAACATAGTGGGTTTATGACTAGGTAATAAAGCTTCACATTTGAAAGAAATTAAGCATATCCCTTACCCCAAATATATTTTTGAAACTACAATGTTACATTGTAAAAGGTCCCGTTTATCTGTACTGCCTTGGAGTCACTAAATTTAAATTTAGACTTCCAGATCCAGATTGAACAATTGAATTAGGTTGATTGCTTTAGGGCAATACTTCCGACTTTATAATTGGAGCTTATTCAGATTAGGAATAGCAGTTTCTGGTCAGCTCCCGGTGGTTGGCACTTTGCCATTCACCCAGCTGCCCAGTTGCTATGCTGGTTCTTAATGAACTAGTGTTTCATTATTTTACAGCAGGCGGTTCTGAACCACTCACTACCACTCCATACCTTATGGGTGGCCGGCAGGTGAAACATGGGTGTAGAATAAAGGTAAACCATTCCAAACTGCACCCTCACCCCCGGTCTGAAGAACACCTATGGCTAATACACCTTTACATTGTTTGAGAATAATACTGTATTAGCTGGCATTTCCCCTTAAATCTTAGGTCTGTGTTTTCTATTAACTCACTTTATTGTATCAAGACATTTCAATTCCATCAGACCATCATTCAGTACAAACAAGCATCAGGCCTTACTTTGGTTATCCCGTTTCTCAACCCACAACAGAACAATGAAATTATGACATCACCCGTCAGATCAGCTTTATAAAGACAACAATTATTACAAGGTCTCAAGTCACATATTCCCATAATTATAACAAAGCATGCTTATGTTGGCAAGAAGTATAAACATTGTCTAGAGACTGGAAATATCCTTAATTTACTTTATGGCTGATTGACTTCTTGAACATGTTTTTTTCTTCAAAGAACAAGTGCACTTTTAGTAAAAGGTGCCTTGGTACTTTTTCTCTCTAACCTAAACTAACCTATAAAACATTATCCAGAATGACAGCCATTGTTTTCCTCTTCCAGGCTGAAATCTTCCTGAAATATGTGCCTGTATAGTGAGTAAGATAGTGGGCCTGATTTCATAAAACCTTCCAACACTAGAGAAAGACTATCATGGGGAAACCTGGGTGATCCAGCAAACCTGGAAAGGATTTTTTTTTCAAATCATGTGCTTTTAGTTGGCAAATGTTTTCACTACTGGACCAGATCCAGGTTTGCTGGATCACACAGGTTCCCCCATGATAGTCTATCCTTTTCAGTCCCACATATCATAAATAAGTCAGGCACATAGACCTAAATACAATCTACAAATGTCAGTGCAAAGATACAGTGATTTGTGGTTTTATGTTGGAAGTGCATACCAGTAATGTTTAAAAAACTGTACTGGATTATTACATTTGCATTTCAGTCTTCTGCTCTGTGGGCCCTACCCCTTTGACAACCTTGCTGTAGAATAGGCGAGCTCAATAAAAAAGTTGGAATTGAAGTTCTGTCCTTCAGCCTAAACAAATTGTTGTAAATCCTTAAAGATGGTAATGCTAACTTGCAATTTTTTATCCTAAAGTACCATGTATCATAAATTACTATCTTTCTATTTAGGTCGACAATCACACATTTACAGTAGCTCTTTTGGGCAGGGTTCTCTACTTCTCCTGTGTCATTGTTTGATCTGTCTGTCGTTTGCAACCCCTTTTTCCTGTACAGCGCTTCACAATATGTTGTAACTATATAAATACAGTATATTAGTAATAATAATGTACTACCAACAAAGGCCATGCATTGTATTCCTAAAAAAAGAGGTTACTGACTGTTCTCTGTGCACTGTGTTGCATTGGCAGGCCACTTAAAATGAACGGGCTGCCTTAACGTTAATGAGCAGCATAACTTGAGTTGATGTGCCTACTTATTCCTGTTCTTCATGGTAAGATCACAAGGTATTATTCTTTTGAAAGCTGCAAAATTATAAATAATGAAAAAGATATTTGAAATTGCATTAACATAGTAAAGTTTTAAATAAGAGTTATTAGTAATTAGGTTTACATCTACTTAAAGGTATGTAAGAAGCTAATGACATGTAAGGTTGTATTTGCCAAGTTATGCATACACATGAACTTTCAGTAAAAGAGTTCTTGTTAAATATTACCCCAGCAATAGTTTATTCTTCATCAGAAATCAACCACAATACTGGAACCAGCCACAGGGTCATACAATAGCACAATAACCACCCAGAGCAATGCATACATATCATTGCAATGGAATGGAGACAAGCATGTTCACAATTAGTCAATCACAAGTTTGATATGTTTGATTTTCCCTTTCACCTCTATGTATTTCTTTATTTACAGACAAAATATTGCTCAACTACAATGCCTTCTGATAGAATTAAACAGTTTGTATTTGCAGTTTCAGTTCTGCATTTTGTGACTTCTTTAAGAAATCTCAGCTTTCCTGCTAGTTTTTGGCCTATTACACACAGTTTTGCTTATGCATCAAAACACAGTGAACATATACATATAATATTATTCCCTAATAAAATTGGGGGTAGAAGTAGGGTGAACCCCATGCTGAGATTCTGCAACTGAGGGGACTTCCTGATCAGATTTGCTTGATCATTGTTAAACAGGCCAAACACACACAGGCTGATTATTCCACTTCTAATTAAGGCCCAAGAAAAGGTGGTTGCTTACAAGTATTCTACTGGTGAAATTACTTCAGATTCCCAAGCAATCCAACCATTTAATTGGATTGGTGAATGGACCAAAAGTGAGAATTGCCCCATGTGTAGTAAGCCTTAAGTGACCCTGTGAACCTGAAAGGAAAAAGAGGAATACTTATCTGTAAAGCAAGTCGTGTGTTAAAATTTGGCAGAGCTCCTGGAGCCACTGCTAGCTAATTTGCTACTTTTAAGTGTGAGGAATAGCATAGACTGCTATGTCACCATTGTCTACTGTAGTGAAATAAGAGTCTGTAAGAGAAATCACAGTGGCCAAAAGTCAACACACCGGTGTTGGATAGCAATGGCAACCAAAGCTTTGCAAGAGATCAACGTTTCAAAACACCTTCTCCTGGAAAGGAGAGTATTGTCTATCTTCTCATGCAGGCTACCCTGAGGTTTATTGAACTGACTTAGCTGCACATGTTGACCTGAATAAAATTTGAAAGTCCCCTAACCTACTCTAATTTTAAGCTCAAACCTCAGTTTCGAGTGATGGCCACAGAGTAACTTTTTAGATACTTAAATAGGATGTTTTTTTTTTTTTTTGCAACCGTACATTTACAGCTCCGGTAGGCTGAATCTACGTGGACGTTTTTAAAAAAACGAATGTAAATGTTCTCACTGAGTTTTTATGCACTTTTATTAGCATTTTAAAGCTTGCCTTTAAAAAGCTGGAAAACATCTTTGCCGCGTTTTGAACGCATTTACATTTCAAGTGCTTATAAACCTGGGAAAACGTGTGAAAAAGCCACATTGAAATCAATGTGTTTTTAACTTTTTAAACGTTGCAAGGAGCATTATAGATAACGCTCATAAACATGCCTCAAAGAAACGTCCTGGTGTACATTAGCCCATTGGAATGCATGGGAATTTCAAACATGGGCTTTTAAAGCCTCAGGTTAAATGCTGGGGAAAACGTCCATGTAGACTAAGCTTTAGGTAACGTAAACAAAGACATGTCATAAGCAACCAAAACAAAAACTGTAGGAACTACATGTGATGTAAAACAACATCAAATGCCTAATAGGTGGAAGGAGGGGAAATGGAGTAGGGGTAAATGGGAACAGAGAAATGTGGGTAGCAGTGCTGGCAGTTCATCAAAAAGGGGCATATTGTAGGCGATTTTTAGAAGGCTCCAAGGCTGAAAGTCCACTCTGCTCCCAAAACAATGAGTAGAATTTGACCCAAAAACTCAAAAAAGATCATCATTAGAATGAGAGTCTGCCTTTCGGGGTCTCCATAGCATACCCTTAAGTATATTTAAATGGACAGAGCACAGTATTTTTTGTTTGTTAAACCAATTTTTTTTTTTTTTGAAATTGTATGTTTATTGAAAAGTTTTATATAGGGGTACAGAAAACCAAAATAAGGGGTACACAACGGGGAGTCAACAATAGCAATCATTATAAACTGCAAAGAAAAAGAAAAAGTTTACAAAGAAAAAGCAAAAACTTTATCTCAGACATAATGTGCTATGTTAACAATTAAGGAACAAAAAGGAGGTAAGAACCAGGGTAACATTGTGACATTAGCCGCAAAGTAGAGCCAAAGGGAAGATCAGTTGGATAGAGTAGTAAAGTACTGGTCCCAAGCCTCCCAGACCACCTCAAATTTGCCCACCGTGTCTCTGAGGAGTGCCGTGAGGTACTCCATTAGGCGAATCTCTTGGATCCGCGCGTGAAGATCCTCTACAGGAGGAGGCATAGGCATCTTCCATTTAGTGGGAATCAGCGTGCGGGCTGCTACTAAAATGTGTGTTACTAATTTGCGAGACACAGCTGGCAAATGCATAGGGGGCTGGCCTAGGAGGTGAGTAAGAGGATCTAGTGGGACCGGAGCTTGAACCACAGCAGCCAATAAATCATTAACACATGTCCAGTAAGGCTGGATAAGAGGGCAAAACCAATAGATGTGTTCTATCGTACCTCTATGTCTACCACATCTCCAACACTTGGGGTCCACATCTGGGAACAGGTGGTGAAGGACCGCTGGGGTGTGATACCACCGAAGGAGAATTTTATATTGGTTTTCTTTGTATAGAGTACAAATCGAGCTCTTATGTGCTGCTTCCCAGGTTTCCAGCCAATCCTCCGGTGGTAGTGAACAGCCCAACGCCTCCTCCCATTTCAGCATGTAATCAAACTTATGTGAGGACCCCTGCGAAGTGGAGTGAAGAATACGATAGATGGACGAGATCGTACCTTTAGTAAGGGGGCCCTCCATGCATAGTCTTTCAAAGCTAGTGATAGACTGGAAGGTGGCCGTAGGTTGAAGGGACAGAATATAATGGCGGATTTGAAGGTAGGCATAGAAAAAAGAACGGGGGAGCTCCACGCTATCGCCCAGTTCCGTGAAGGAGAGCAACCTACGTTCTGTTGGGTGCAGGATGTGTCTAATTTGAAATAGGCCTCTCTCTCTCCAGGGCCCCGACATCGACCCTGACAGACTGTCCGGAATTTGGGGGTTTAGGATTATGGAGGTCAACCTCGAGGCCGAGGATACCAGGCCAAATTTGTCCCTGGAGGATCTCCACACGCTCCTGGTAAACAACATTGGGGCTGTTAAGTCTGATTCCGCTAGCATTAAGGAGGAGCTCCACAGCATCACATTGGGGTGAATAGGGGCTATCCATTCCCCCTCCAACTCTACACCTACACTAGGGGGGTGAGGGGACGTCCATTGTAAGACATGCCGCA
>NC_092858.1:29716334-29804959 GCF_032062135.1 Pyxicephalus adspersus
GGCCAGAATCTTGGTAAAAATTTTTAGGTCACCATTAAGAAGGGCTATAGGCCTATAACTCGAGCTTTCCAGAGGGTCTTTACCCGGTTTTGGCAATACTATTATTTGGGATGCCAACATAGAGGGGGGAATTGGCCCACCCTTCATGAAGTCATTAAAAAGCTTCAATAGGGAAGATGAAAGCTCTGGCAAGAAGGTTTTATAGTAAAGGTAAGTCAGGCCATCAGGGCCAGGAGCTTTAGAGGAAGGCAGTTGTGCTATGATTTTCGCGAGTTCCTCTTCTGTAATGGGACCATTAAGTAGCTCCATATAATCCGATTTCACCCTGGGTAGAGCTACCTTTGCCAGGAATGAGTCAATTTTAGGAGTTAGGGAAGTACCCAGAGAGGATTGGGCACTATGCACTGTTTGGTATAATTTCGAGTAATACACCTCGAAACAAGAGGCGATTTGGGAGGGGTCGTATCTCACCTTTGTTAAACCAATTTTTAAATAAAATTAAGGATCATTGTTGGGAGGTGTCTCAACTGAGTATTAGAAGATAGCAGGGGGGCAGTTATCATTCGGGCTATAAAGTTTATATCTTCTGTCTAGAATGTCGATATGCCCTTACAATGCCACAGACAATGAGCTTTATGAGCCATATGTTCCCCACACCTTGGACACAAGGTTATCAATCATGGGTAAAAGCATCCGTTCACCTATATTTAAATGCAAGGAAGGCTCTGCAAATCAATTTGTACTGTGTCTTATTTCCTTGTAAAAGTTTATCCACCAAGCCCTCTGTTTCCCAGGCTTACAATTTATAGATTGTATAAGAACTTCTCTAAGCACTTTCTTTCTTTGAATGCCATCTTAACATTTTAAATAACTTTCCATTTGTTTTTAGGAATCTGTTAACAAATTATTTTACTTTGGAGTAACCAAATTATGACTTTTTAGTTCCTGTGCTTTGAGTTAATGCAAGCATGTTAATGCGATATGTACATGTTTTTCATTAGGACAGTTCTTTAATTTTAAATAGGCTGGCAATGTGCAGGAACAAAAATGGATACTTACACCAAGACCCAGTAGTGCATTGAGTTGTTTGGTAATGCAGGACATAACAGAGTATGCCCTATTGCAAGAAGTGCTTCAGGGGTGGCTTTACATTTGTACTCACAATTTCTATGCTGGGCCAGCCAGAGATTATGCATAGAAATTAATAAGGGCTTATATGGGTATCTACCAAATGAAAAAATATGGAACCGAAGATGGAGTAAGATGTGATGTTAAAGATGCAGAAGAAATCTGCAAGGGCAAGGGAACTTTGAGTAACCCAAGAAGGCCAAATTTTTTATTAAAATAAAAAGATAGAAATCGCATATATTGAGTTATAAAACATATTCTAGGATACCAAGCGCCAGAGCAGGACAAAGTCATGAATCTTCTGAAAACCGGCCCGACACAGGAGCCTGTTTTGCAACTTTTTTACTTCTAGGAAGAGCTGGATCAAGAAATAGCCAAAGAGCATACTGTATGTTATTAAAGAAAGAAAATAACTTTCTTTTCCATGAAGATCATTATCAGGTGCAGAATAAAACTATGCATGGACTGAAAATGAACTGAAACAAGTGTGTTTGCAGCAAAGAAATGACACCAATACATCTATAAAACCAGTGTAATGGTGTACTCTGACTATTAACCACTGGAAGCTTTTCTGTCAAAACCTATTAATCAAACTCCCACAAAGAATGTTGCTGCTTTTACAGAAATATGACTTGACTATGACATAATGTATGCCCCTGAAAAACTGATGGTAATTGCAGATACGCTCTCCAGAGAAGCTGACCTAAAACCATGGCTAACTGCACAAATAGTTTACTCTATGCAACTTACAAACACAATATATCCTGAAATGATATTTAAAGCGGAATGGCAGCTAAAAATAACAAGATGAAAATGAATAGCCAATTACAAGATAAAATTACAACACCAGCTTTTGCTTCTAATTCTCCTTATGCTAGAGATTTTCCCAAAGTGCTTTTCTTCTGCTACTAGATATCCTCAGTCTGATAGCCAGCAACATTTACCCTACTACCCTGAGCCCAGGTTATCCTGGCCCTAACCCAGGGATTGGCAAGAAACCAGGAGACCCGGAAGGTAACAGGTCAGGATCATACAAAGGATGGTCCAGGAAACAGACAAGAGCTATCAGACAGGACAAGGTCAGTAATGCATATACGGATATCAAGTGCACCCATAGCAGCTAGAAGCTAACATTATCACAGGCAGGGTGGACTGGGCAGGTAAGGAGAACTGCAGATGCTCCAGAATGTATATGACTGTGTCATCCCTGAGTTAACATCTTGGTCTAGAACAACCTTTTTCCTAAGGGGGAACCCATTAAAATAACTTTCAGGGAACCCCTTCTATAATTACTATATACACAGCCCACAGTATATTAAAGTGGAGGTCATTGGGAAGAATTCCTCTTACATTGAATACCAGTGGGAATAATATCACCCTGGTTGAGAACTATTAGTCTAGAAATTATATGCTTGCCCTGGATAATGCTATACCAACACAAGATTATCCTTCTGAAACAATGAAGATGGAGGTATTATCTGGGGGAGATAATTAATACCTGCAAGTGGTAAACATATAGATTACTTGCATGCATGCTTTACATATCTGATACTGGGTCTATTTGAAGTATTCAACAACAGACAGTCGCTCTGGTATCAGCAAAATCTCTACCACCTGAAGTCACCTCTATAAAAAGTTAATTGAGCTTACTACTTTTTTATAAAAAAAAAAATCCTTAAAAGGCTATTTCCTTGTCAAAAGATAGGTATGTTGGCTACCATTTTTGACTTTGTACCTGAAAATGCTAGATGCAGGAAAGCAGAAGTGGAGAACAGTAGGAATTTGCATAACCAGGCAGCACAGTGGTTCAGTGGTTAGCACTCTGGCCTTAGCAGCACTAGATCTCAGGTTTGAATCTCAGCCAAGACACTATCTGCATGGAGTTTGCAGGTTTTCTCCATGTATTCATGGGTTTACTTCCAAAAACATGCAGCTAAGTTAATTGGCTTCCCCCAAAATTTGTCCTTAGCCTGTGTTAATGACATACGACTATAGTAGGGACATTAGATTGTGAGCCCCTTTGAGGGACAGCTAATGACATGACTATGAACTTTGTACAGCGCTGCATAATATGATGGCGCTATATAAATACTGTATAATATTATATTAACTAAATTCTGTTATAGGATATCCAGAAGTATTGAGACCAAAGCAAATAACATCAGCAGCAGCTCTTCTAGTTCTATTATGCAAGTTTGTTTATTCTTTATTAGTAAAAGTTCCTTTAATATACAACAGAAATCAACTGTACTATAAAATCATTGCCAATTATAAAGTTAAAAACTTTCATAATTAAGTTGAATGTAACCATTGCTGATTTTGCATTAGGCAAAAGAGAACAATTTTCATGCATATACCTCGAATAAAGAAGAAAAAAAAGCATTCCCTGACCTCCCAAAATTCCATTCCTTCACAGAGTATCATCAAATGATGAACTTTAAAAATTTATTGCGAATGCCAGAGACAGAGGGAGGAGAATATGTACAGTCCAAATGATGGGAAAAACTTGCAGAGTACCAGCAGTATCACTAAATTAATGAGCCAAAGGTTTTGATTTGCAATTATTTGATTTATAGAGCTTGTGAAGAATTCATTACCGCATTTTATTTCTACCATAAAATGTCTCACCTGCAAAATTTCCCAAGATATCTTTTCCTTGGATGCTTTGAGATTTCCCATTTTGAAGGTGATGCATGTGTTTGCCCATTAATGCATATAATTTATTGTGCAGCTATCAAGGAAAGGGCATATCATGAGATAAAGCAGCTCAGCAAAAGATTCAAGACTGTTTCTAAAACCTTTTTTAAAATTTGTGGATTAGAACATTACAAAAACAAGAACATTTATAGAGCACAAAGCTAGGTCGTCAAACCTAGAAATCTTTATGATAGATAGATAGATAGATAGATAGATAGATAGATAGATAGATAGATAGATAGACAGATAGATAGACAGACAAATACAGAAACAACAATCTGGGAGAGTTTTCCTGTACTTTTTTACTGTCTTTGTTGTGTTTGTAGAGTTCCTCCAAAATGTTTGGTAAAACATTTTCGAACAGGAAATAAGGATACATTTCTCTAAAAGTCCAGGATTACAGTAAAAACCCGACTTGAACTTTTAAATCCTTGCTCTAAAATTGATCTAAAATTGTTAATGTCTGTAATAGGAAATGAAGCATTGCTATTACACTCAATGCAGTTTGGTCCACCATATCCCTTTCATTTTTTTCTAAAAAGAAACCTGCAGTAACTAAAATTCACACATAGGAGTCTATTTATAAAACAGTGAATCTGACGTTCTTCCGTGAGAATGGCAGTATTTGATTTTCAAACAGGGAATGTTTTAGGAAATGTCAGATTCACTGTTTTATAAATGCAGCTAATAATGGTGAAGAGAAGAACTGTGAAAAGAAGTAAAGAACTACATGCAAATATGATTTTCACTTTTGAGACTTAAAGAACCTTTAATCTTGTATGATAAATGATCACAGCAAGTTTAAAGTGAACCTAAAGCCAAAAAGTATATACTTTATTTTTAGTAGAAAGTGGGAATTGTAAAGTCTCTATCAGTTTTTTTTACCATCTGTATACCATTGGGGCGATTCTTCTTCACTCTACCACATTTCATTAACACATCAGGAAATAGGAGATGTAAAGCAGGGGAAACCTTTAGTGATTGCCTTTTTTCATATACTAGTGGCATCTCAAAATTTTGGATTCCCCTTGCTTTCAGTCCTGAAAGAATGATCGTTGGCACATTTAAGAGCTATGCGGTGAAGTTAGGGATATCTCCATTGGGGAAACCCAGGTAAACTCCTGCGTAGATGGGTTTGACCATTTAGGTTCACCATAAGGAGTAAATAGAATCAATCACAATTTAACGTGGAAGCATTTAGTGAGAAGAGTCTAAAATTCCCTTTAAATACTATAGACCACCACTAAACCCGATCTCACACTTTTTTTTCCCTAGAGGAATCTTTGGAATACATTTCAGATCTCAGGAAACCCATTGTAAAAACAATTCTATTGTCACTTCGAAAAAATTCCCCTACACTGATGGTAATAGTCAAACAGTATCGGTCCAGGAAATATGCAGACATCATCAAAGAGATGGTCAATTAAATACAGTTTAAGGAACCCCCCTAGCATCATCCAGGGCAGTGGTCACCAACCTTTTCAGTCCCGTGGACCACTAAAATTGCCGGCTCCAGGCTACGCATGCGCGGGGAGCCGGTGTCACTTATAGGTGTCACTCCTATAATGATGTCACTCCCTCATAATGACGTCATGATGCCAGAACCCCCCCCCAGTCTCCCATCGCAGACCTAAGCCTGTGATGGGAGAGTGGGCGGGTTGTGCGCAGAGACACAAACAGCCCACTTCCCTGAGCCTTGGATTGATAAAGGGGACATGGTCCACGACTCTGGCCGGTGCGTTTTCCCAGTTGGGCCCTTCTCCTGACCCTGCTCAGGGGCGCACTGGCCAGAGCCGTGGACCACCGGTGACCGCTGATCTAAGGGAACCTTAGGGTTCCATGGAACCCTGTTTGAGAATGGCCTTTTGACCTTTACATTATTAAACTTTTTTATTATATTTATGGCAAGCTGATGTTTTTCTTCCACTTTGCTAGAATTTAATCATAGATCCACATTTATTAACGATTGACGTAGTATGCTGAAAACTGAGCAGATTTGCAGGCACCTATTAAAGCAGATCAGTGAATCATGACTCATGTGAACACTGATAGATCTGCAGGTCTGTTCGTGGATTTAATTAAAATGAATTAGTTTACTCACCTCTACCATTAACCTATAAAAACTAATCACATTTCAGTTTACTTTAGACTGGACAGGTAATGCAGGCCTCAGCCAAAAAAAAAGTCATTGTATTTCTTTATTGAAAAAGTATAAAAGACTGGGTTACTTAGGAAAAAAAACTCCCTTGCACCCTTACTAACTTATTCTTTGCTAATCAACCCTGCTGTGATTACACCTTTTGGGGTGTAATTATGTAGCACATTACCCCCACAAAAACTTCTCGAAGACTTCAATGGACCATACTATCAGAGTAAAGTGCATTTCAAGTTTAGTAGAATTAAGGGTATGTTTGGGCTTTCAAACTAAGTTTGCAAACTTTGCAACAAACTCCACTGCAGTCTGGGTGTGCTGGGGTTGTTTAATTCTGTTCTTTAATTGCTAACCAAAAATAATGGGAATCCAGGCACTGTCATGAACATAACATAAAACCAGTGTCTCTCTGTACAAAATATTTCCTAATATCACAGCATGAACTTTGGTACCAGGGGTGTAGGCACAGCAAGAGGCACCTGGTGGGGAGTTTATCTTAGAATAGGTCAGAAGCCTAACCAGGGAGTTTGTATTCTAAAGTGAACCTGTCCTCTAATGATCCAATGAAATAGGAAGAAGTATTTTAGCATTTATACTGCAGAGAGTTTTACCCTTTATTGGCCAACATTATTAAAAATTGCAAGCTTTTAAAAGGACCTACAACCCTTCTTCAGGCTTTAAATAATTTTTAATCATTTGTACTGAACAGTCGCATATGAACTTTTTGTACAGTAATAGTTTTACACATTCATAATTAAACAATTTTCAGTCTAGAAGGGCAAACATAAAAAACTAAGATTTGCATTGTGTACCTTCATGTTTCTTTAGGCATCAATCAGGTAGAGAACAACTAATGTAATTCATTCCATTTGCCAATTGATTCATTGTTATTTCAGTGTAATATTTCACAGCTCCATCTACAACAGGACAATGAGAAAATGTGACATTGTACTATAATGTTGTAGCACAAACGTATCTTTTCATCTAGTTTATAAGTACAGTATGCACTGCTGTTTACTTTTTACATAACTGAAATGCCAGGAGTGATGGAAATTGCATATCTGCTTTGCTCATATATCTATCTAACTAAATATTACCTTTGATAACTATTGTTAAAGGGGATCTCAGCCACAACAAAGAGGACTTTTATTTGAAAAGAAATAGTTTTTATGTTAAAGGTGAACTCCAGGCAGATATTTCATAAAATTATCAATTCATATTAGAAGCAAATGTATTTAAAATGTGGGATGAGTACCTGAATTTGCCTTAGTATTAGACTCATGTCATCCCATATAAAGCAACGTTTAGGAAAGTGGGAGATTCAGCACAAAAGGAAGAAAGCAGAGAAGTGTTCAGTCAAAATTTAGGGAAATGAAAGAAGTAGCTCTATTGCTTTACTGCAGCAGAGAAAAGTCAACCTTTGTTGTTCTGTGCCATAGAGCTGTGTTAACTTTAGGAACTGATGGACAAAAACAAAAATCCTTTGGCGTGTCAAAAAACTCATATATATGTACTTTTTCAGCATGTTCATGTTCAGCAAAAGCACACAGTGAACATTAAATCACAGAGACCCAGGAGTCTAACACTAACTCAGTGTTTCCCAAACTTTTTAACATCAGGGAACCCTTGAAATAACTTTCGGGTCTTCAGGGAAGCCCCATCAAAATTACTATATTCAGAACTCAAAGAATGTTCAAGTGATGGTCATTAGAAATAATGCCTCCTACATTGCTGACCATTGGGAATATTATCATTGTTTACCAGATCATTGGTATATGGTAAACCGAGCTAAGTCACACATTTCTCATTGCTCAAGGAACCCCTAGTGACCTCAGGAGGAACCCTGGTTGAAAAACACTGATCTAAATGAATGTTTTTTTTTCTGTTACCTGTAAATAAAAGGCTTGTCAGGTGTACTTTAGGCTACGTACACACGTGGAATATTTGTCGTTGCAAAATGAACGATTGACGACGATCAATGGTTATTCACGATTAGTTTGATGGTATAGTAATGATACGATCCACCAATAATGTACACACACTAGATAGGATCATTTGAACAATGCAGGAAGTTACATGTACTAGAGAAATTGTACACACAATAGATTGCGAACGATCGTCGCAAAATCAGATCTGCCTGGACGGTTGCTCGTTTCCAGTGACTTTCCTTGTTAATCAGCGTCATTGTGCACTTTTTTTGTTAAAGATTATCCACCGATCGGTCGTCAAATCATTTGTTTCCAACGACAATTTTTGCACGTGTGTACGTAGCCTTGGTCTTTTAGGCTAATTTCAGATCTGTGGTTGACCACAATAGTCTGCTGCAGTCTCATTCATTCTTCCAAATGCTCCCCTTCAACTAAATATAAGTAGTTGTGGTTGATTGCAATAGCAGTTGCTGAACACAGCATGTTACTTCTGGTTGCCCTCGAGTGGCTAGCTTCTTCCATTAATTTGAATGCAATCGCCTTCAACAACAGCTCACGGCAGTTAGAAAGTGGTTGCGATTGCTGCTGGAGAACTTCTTGAAAACATTAAAATCATAGCAATCCTCAACCACACTTAACTGCATGACACAGAGCTTGCAACCACAAGGAGCCTTAGTATTATACCAAAAACAAGTGCAAAAAATCAATAGGCAATTCATATAAAGGTCATAACCACCAAGCTCACTATAATTCCAAACCTCACCACCAATGAAATGCAGATGCAGATTTGGATCTAAATAAATTTTTTATGTTTAGTGGAGCCTCCAGTGTTAAGCATGTACAGTAAAGAAATAGTTATACTACAGTTTTACTTAAATTCCATCAGTACAATGGTGCTCTTTTTGCCAATATCTTGCAATAACTGGATATTTCCGTAACAAATGATGCTTTATATTTGGGACAAGAGGTTATCCAATCAGTTGGTGGGGATTTTAAAGAAATATTAAAGGCTCTGTAGGCCCAATGCAATATTTTAAAATGTCTAGGACCCACTAAGTATTACTTTTGCGCCCAACCTAATATAAAATTAACCAGGTTTCCTCCTTGCTAGTAGGCATGAAGTAGGCATGCCCACTTGTCAATTAATTTGGGTATTATTGGAGACTCCCTAAGTGCAAAAATACAGAAATGTCTAATTTGATTGTGATGTAGGAAGTGGGAGTTAGGAATCTGATATTTTATTTACAGGTCAGTAAAGGGTAGTCATTGGCCTACATGATCTACCACAGCGGTCGTCAACCTTTCGGACCTTATGGACCACTAAATTCAAAATTTTAAATCCCGCGGAGCATTTATATGATTTTTTTAAAAAAAAGATAAATACATTTGATTAATGAATAATGATCAGAGAACTTCCATTTCAATAATATGAAATGCACCTATTAAATATTACAAGTTTATAAATGCTTATGTAATCATAACAAAATCTTTAAAGCTTTAAAGTTTAATTGTAACAAAATTAGTAAAGTTAGTTGAAGTATTACAAAATAATTGAAGCCTATTTTAAATTACACATTTTTGTAGCCTAATATTTGTTTCTGCCTATTTGAAATAAGTTTTTAGATTTTTGGCTTCAATGACGTTACTGCAAAATGGAGAGCTGTTTTTATTTTAAGCCGAGACCGAGTTTTAATTGCCGTGGCAGATGAAAATGTCTTTTTGCAAGAGTAGAGTTTTTGGAGTGTCCAAATTTTCCTGTGAACCACCAAATTTTCTCACGGACCACCAGTGGTCCACAGACGGTGACCTCCGATCTAGCACATCCTGGATGTTATGTGTATACCAACAATTTTAAAACAGTAGATTCTCATGCCTGGAGAAAGGCAGGGTACAGTTGTATCCCTTTTTCTGTTTAAACTGAATTTGTGTGTGGAGTAGTAAGGGGGGTCTTGAAAAATTAGCAAACTTTAAATACCGTTGCAGCTTGTTCAGCCAGGACCATAGACTCTTGCAAGGCATTACCGTGGCCTTCGGGAGGATTAGGCATTCCAATTTGCAGCATTTTGGATGGCGGAACAGATCAGACTAGTGGGTGCTCCATGGATCTGTTATGTAATTTACTCATTGCTTTATGAGTGTGGGAGGAGATTTCAACTCTTGTTAGGAAATCATCCCTCTGAAGTCTTAAAATATGAAAGAATTTGGCATCTGAGTCATCATTATTATTCATCTATTGCTTAAACCAGTTGTTAAATAATCTCTTTGAAGTTGACCTTAAAAGAACACCTTGAGTAGAATGACAAATTAAGATATATAGGACATGTACATATCTACAGTCTTCTCAAAATTTTAGTACATAAACTTTGGAAATAATCTTTAGATCACTGTACACAAAATGATGTAGATAACATTTAAATGTGCTAATGTTTTAAAAACTTTATGTAAGATATAGATAATTGTATATGCACATGGGCACTAAAAAATGTTGGTTCTGCTTTTTGTTTGGTAAAGATTTACTGTAGTTGTGTTTTACTGTTCCTTCTCACAATACAAGTGATGGCAAAAGTAAAGACAAGCAAACGTAAAGACAAAGTAAAAGTAATGACCCACTAAAAGCTCCCTCTAAGGACAAGTCTACAAATCTCTATTTTTAATACAATAACAAAAAAAAAGAACGGGTACAAATCATGGTCATAACAATATTTACAAATGTATTGAATGAATTCTAAAACTAGCTATCACACATATAGAGGTAGTGTGGTATATTACTGGGGGTTGCTCATGGTAACGGGATGCTTACAGGGCAGATAAGAGGCAGCAGACGCTAAATGTCCAAAATAATAGCAGTTTTTTTTCTTTAGCCCAGTGTTACAGCACACACTCCAGCACTTTAAAGTAAAAACAATAAACAACAGTGGCCCAGCTAGGCATCTAGCTACCTCACTGGGTGCCGTCTCTAACACTTAATATCAACACTGTTTCACTCACAGTTCAAGTCTTGTTTGCCCGCTGGCTTTCCTGGAGCTCTGTCCCCTCGCATGCATTCTGAAACCCACTCTGGCTCCCTTCTCCTGCCTGGAACAGATTCTGGCTCCCTTCAGAGCCTGGAACAGACTTCCTCTCAACCTGGAACCCTCTGGCTGCCTTCTCAGCCTGGAACCTCTGGCTGCCCTTGAGCCTCTGACTGATCACTCCAGCCTCTGACTGATCACACTCCAGGCTGCAACACACTGGCTGATCATCTCCCTCTTGCACCTGAATGCATGTGGATATAGCCCAAATCAGGGTTGGCTGGCTCCAGGGCCCTAAAGTCCCTGGTTCTCCTTCTAAAAAACCTACATACACATAACCACTCTCTTTCCTTGGAGTCTTTAATACACTTTCCCTGACATTTTTGGGACACTCTGTCACAGGTAGGTAGTATGAAGCAATTCATCCTCAATGTTTTCAAGGGAATGGCTGAAGTTGTTATTATTATTAATAAATGGGATTTATATAGCACCAACCTATTGTTTATGCAGCGCTGTATATTAAATAGGGGTTGTAAATGATAGACAGATACAGATGGTGACACAAGAGGAGGCAAGGACCCTGCCCCGAAGTTGTTGAATTGTTCACTCAAGGCTTAGCTTTTCCCCCCTCCTAAAGCATCTTTACTGTGTTTAGTTATTAGAAAGCTGGAAAGATGCTGCAACATAGAAGCAGAATGAGCTTCAATGGTTTTACTAGTTCTTTTATAAACATTTGAGAATGAAGTGCTCCACAGTGCTTCAGCTTCAGAGGCCAGTGAAGGCTTATATTAAAGCCTATTTACTGCTATGAACATGTAAATATATTATTGGGCATATCTTGGGCCACATAAAAACTCAGAAACACCAAAGAATGCTCTTATCTTTACTTTTAAAAACAATAATTTTAATATAATATTTCTAAAACTAGAAAACCCAAATTGTTAATGGTGATAATAAAGTTTGTAAGATATTTGCATATTGCATAAGGTTGCATACCTGATCAAGCTTTGGTATAACTCAGGATTCTGCTCTGACCTATACTTCAGTCTACAGGAATGTGTGAGGTTGAGCTATTCCAACCTGCTACACTATTGCATACTTCAATATTCTTCTAAAACCTACCCAGGTGTCATTTATAATAGGTATTTCTAGCTTGCATCTTGGTAAAGGAGCATTGTACCCAATTTATTCTGACCCAGTCCTATATACACGCACTTGCTGGAATGCAATCTACTGCTTGGAATGTTTAGAACATGAATTTATATATTTTTCTTTTACTTTAGCATGTTGATGTACAGTAAGTAAAATAGGTAGAAAATAAGCCAAACATTCAAAGATAATACATCTTAAAATACTTTATTTTAACATGAAACCTCTACCTACAAATTACTTTCCACTAACACACTCTTTATAGGCTATTAAAACCTTAACTGCTGTTATCAAGAATGTTTAGGTCTTTTTTGTCTGCTGCCACAAAACTGAGAAATCTTGAGAACGTTTTCATAGGTTTTACAGGTACCTTTTACGGCTCCCGAGAAGCCAGTTGGCCATAAGTGCACCTGCCACTATGACTTTAACTCAGAGTTATGTACAGCAATCACACTGGCTTTGCTCTAAGGAAAAAAGGAAAAACAGGTCTGGTTTTTGCTTTACCTCATTCCATTTTTACACATGGACTTTTCCCTGATGGCTGAACCAATGAGGTTAATGTTAAATCTTAGAAACATTAATTGGTGAATAGATCCAGCATGTGTTAAGTAACAGTCTTGGTTTGATATGTGTCAGTTTTACAACATGTTCAAAATTTCCAAGCCGAGGTGATCATTGTCCAGGTGCATGTCTGCACAGTGTGTAGTTTAGTTCACAATGTGACCATAAATATATATCTTTGTTGTACATGAAAGAATATCCTATTGTTGGATGTTACAAGGTTGATCCTATAGAACATTTCTCACATTTTCTGTTTCAAATAGCAAAGAATATTAGTTTTTACCAGGGTCACTGCAACATGTATGTCAAGCCCAGGTAATGTTAGGTGCAGATATTGTGGCAGTGGAATGTTTTTAATTCATTAAATGAGAACAATCAGCCCGTGAGTCTAGCATGGTGAAAAACCAATGCCCTGCAAAAGCAGACTTTCTGGAATTTATACATGTGCTAAATTCAGCTGGTACTTAATGTACTGACAGTTCCAACATATTTTGTCACATTTTTGTTGTGACGTCTATGGCTAAAGACCTAAATTCATACCACAGCGTCAGTTCCTCAGATTAAACATTGCTCTTGCCCTCCATACCATACATTTCATTGTTGCATTGGAAAATGGCTTTGAAATTTAGTAATCACATTGAAATGTTGCTTCTTCAATAAAAAATACTTACCTACCTGATCGCCGTCCTCTGCTAACAAAAATCACTGAACTACGCATGCCTGGCCAACAATTAAAACCCGGAAGAAGAGAAGAAAGAATGCCATTACCCGATACAGAACAGGGACAGGTGAGTGTATTTAACAATTTGCAACCAAGCAGGTAAGGATATTTTATTGTAGAAGGGCCATTGCCTGTCCCTTCTGCAGTAAAGGTCCTGCCTAGCGGTAAGTATTTCTAGTTCGGCTTTAGAAACTGGACAGAGGGTGAGTACCCTATAAATCAAGATTATTCTTGAAGGACTGTATATGTAAAGGTAACATTTTTTTTTAGTTTTAGATAAAGTGGGAAAAACTTAAACCAACTGTTTGAGCACTTCCCATTTATTTAATGATCATTGCCGCTTAGATGCAAGGGGAAATCTAGACATTTTGAAATCAAATCAATAGCTTAGGAAAATAATTTATTAAAGACACATATTCATATGACGACTCTCTAGGATTTGGTTTAATTTGAGATTAAATTTCCTGTTGTATCATCAGAACAGTAAGTGAAGGAAAATCACCCTAGCAGCAAGACAAATAAAGAACAGAAGCAAAAAAAAAACAAATAAACTGATTTGAAATAAAGTGTTTTGAACCTTGCTCTAAATAAAACTCAAAAAATAATTGTAAATGTATATCCAACTTTATTCAATGACTTGTAGGAAAAAAGTGTGAAGGAATAGGATGGGTGGAATAAAAAAAGGAAAGGGAAGAAAGCAAGAAAAAAGATGATCGGCAGCAAAGGAAAGAATTTGGCAAAAGGTATTAAGGAAGGATAGGAATAGATGGAAGGAAAAAAAAGAAAAAGAATAGCCAAAGAAGATCAAAGGAGAGTAAAGTGAAGAGGGAAAAGAAGAGGAATGAAGGGAAACAATGGTATGGATAGAAGTAAAGAAAGGGAAAAAAATTAAGAGACAGAAGGGGTGGTAGGAAGAAAGAAGAAGAAGAAAAAAAGAAGAAAAAGCAAGGGTAGGAAGGAAACTAAGAATTGGATGCTCCAAAATGTATTCAAGGAGACAACGCAAAAAGAAATCACAATGTTTAAAATTCAGCAATCCAGAGAAATTAAACCAATCAGAAAAGATTTTTATTTAACTATAGGTAATCACCTGAAATCTAATTGGCTGCTATGAATTATTGCAGTCCACAATCCTTGCTATTGCTCCATTTTATGCCTTCTGAAAAACCTGTACACTGATTAGTGCATAAATACATATGCATTTCGCCAATCCAGCTGCTTTAGACATAAGTCCTGAGGTGACCTCTGATACAAATAGCATTGGCTCTATCTCTATTCTTAGCTTGCTGAGATAGCACCTGAGTAACATGCTAAATATGTTTTCATGCTGCCAAATGCATGTGAAAATATATTTATGAATCTTGCATGAAATGAATTTAGAATGAAAATAGCCCTTTTTTAAAAGTTTAATTGTGTCTCTAGCAGAGCACAATCAGTATTCTGAGCTAAGACAAGGGGTCTGTTTACATCCAGGAGCTATGACGAGTCCAGACAGTGTCTGCTGTGTATTTACTGCCACTAATAGGTCTACATTACAGATCATTAGTTTAGGTCACTTCAGATCTGGCACATTCTGTTTCTGTTTCCTATAGACATGGAAAGGTGATTATTACATAAAATGAGGAGTCATCCTGGCAGACATGCTACTAGAGCAACCTGTGGTACAAATGGCACTTTAGGGTTTTCATTGTGTATGGGGACCTACAATACACAAGCTCACACTTATAATATTTTCTCACATAACTGAAAATAAATGGATAACTAGTATACAGGGATCCACAGCTACTGTATTTTTTTTTTACTTTGTCTATTGCCACTAGAGATCGATCCAAATTAATTTGTGGCGAATCGCGTTAAAAAACATCCGTTTCCGGGCTGCAGAGAGCCTTGATAGTAGTGTAGAACACTGTGCCTTGCAGTAACACGCATAGGGAGTCTGCTGTGGTAGTGAAATAATACTGTGAGTCAGTATGACATGCAGATGACAGGCGATGCTATTAGAATGACTGCACACTTCACTTATTTGGGAAGTCACGGGGCCAAACTGACCAAATAACTCAAGTATGAACTCAGCCTTACAGGTCCTCTTCAGCTGATTCCACAAAGATGCCTACAGAACCTGTTCTGTTAACCGCTTATACAAGTAGAGCCCCCCCGACAGAGTGGAGTGGGTGACTGAGGTGGCGGCAGCATTAGGCAGAGGCCACAGAGTGTCACAATGACAGAGTTTGGAAGTAGCCGCGGCATGAGGAAGCCACAGAGTGGCACAATGAGTCTGGAGGTGGCGGCAGCATCAGGATTTTCAGTATGAATAGAGACCGTGAAAGTGGGGCCTCTTGATCCTTGTAACTTTTGGGTTGGAGCAGGAGGTGTCAGAAAATTTACCACAGGGATAACTGGCCACAGAGTGGCACAATGACTCTGGAGTGGCACAATGAGTCTAGAGGTGGCAGCAGCAGCAACATCAGGAGGAGGCCACAGAGTGGCACAATGACATAGTGAGGAGGTAGCGACAGCATCAGGAGGCCACAGAGTGGCAAGGTGACATAGTGTGGAGACGGCAGAGGCAGCATCAGGGGACCACAAAGTGACCTGGTGACAGAGTGGGGCGGTGGGTGGCAATACCAGTACCCGCTGACAAAGGTGGGTGAAAGAAGGAGCACTTGGCATCTGATGTGTGGCATCAGGCGGGTGGCAGCATCAGAGTAGTAGCTGTGGCAGGTAGCCAGAAGAAAACGGTCTCTTTTGTCAAGGTTTGGGTCAGGCGGCATGGATCATCTAATCAGATGCATCAGGCATTGGTGGGTTGAAATCCTGGCTGATCCACGCCTCCGAGGTAGTGGAGCCTTGACTGCCTGAAAGCCGGTGATAATTGCCACACAACTTGTCACACAGGGATCTGCATGCTTGTTTCATGTGTGACTGCAACTACCGGCACCGTAAGATCAGCTTTAGATCCAGAAAATAAATGTTCTGTAGAATAAGTTGAGCAATGCAGCTTTCATAAACTCTCAGTAAAGGCAATATTTAAAGTGCAGTTCTGGGTCACATTTGTAATAATCTACAATGTATCCTGGTCTTCTATCCCAATTCTTAAAGCCTGGAATGTCCCCCATAGTACCACTTTTTTACCACAACGTGTTTTCAGTCTTCCATGTTAAATGACACCCAACATTACACAACCCAGACGTTTAAAGACTCTACAAGGCATCATGACTCACACAATGTTTTGGGAAGGGCAGCATGGAACTCAGATTAAGGGTTTAAAGAGGATTTCAAGCAGAACTAAACCCAGTCCGACTCACCTGCCCATGTTCCAGAGGCACCGCAATCTTGCTTCCCTTCTTTCTATTGCAGACAATCTTCAGCCATCTTGATTGGCCATGTTGGGATGACATAACTCCCGGCACAGGCAAGGGACGCTGGGAATGCCAGATTCCCTGCCAATCATAGCTGGCACTGTGCATGCACTGCTCAGCTTTTTGCCAGAAACCCAAAGCAATCAGGCAGGTAAGATGTTCCTTTCTGCAATAATGACTTGCCTGATCATACAGACTTAAAAAACTTTAGTTCAAGTTTTATTTTCAGTTGGGTATTGAAATCTGCCTAAAAGAAGACACCTCAGGATGCCTACCAAATACCAGAATAATGGTACACTTTTTTGACAGTTGGTAGTTCTTAACCTTTAGGTTAACCAGCAGTAACTAAGGCTATGTCGGACGTTCTCTAATTGTCATTGGGAAGGATCTTTCATCATCCTTTCCAACAACAACAGAATGAACAAACGCTGTACATACAGCACCATTCTGCTCTATGGAGAGGAGAGGGGGGAAATTGATGGAGCACTCTGCTGCGCTTTCTCCCCTTCACTTGTATTTGATCGTTCATCGTTCATCATTCGTTGATCCGCCAGTACATATCCATGAACAATGTCGGACGTGCACTGTATGCCAGATTCTCATCCGATACCAGCCGTGAGGCAATTATCAGACGAGAATCATCTGATGTGTGTGCGTAGCCTAAATGCAATGAAATCAGAGAGCAGCACAAAAAATTGTAAGAGTAAGAGTAGAAACCTTGCAGTGCCTACACTTGGGGAATCCTCTGGAAGGTCCAGTTACTAATTACATGAACCATAAGCTTCTAATGCTTGATGGGAGCTACTGTCCTTGTCTAACAAATATAAATATAATTCCCAACCCAAAAAGTAAATTACAAGATCCACTTCTCCACCCCCCCAAATCAAATCAAATTATATGACATGTTACATTATATTCAATTGTTCACTATGTAAAAGGTCTTCCAAATTATATGTTTTGTCCTGTCTCTAGCAGCACAAAATACTCCATTTAGAGTCTGCCATTGTCCACTGGTGTAGGTTATGGATGGTCAGGATGGGAGGTAATGAATAAAGGTCAGCTATATGTCTTTGGCAGATCAACAAGGTTAGAGAGGGTAACAAACACTAGATGACACAGCTTCTGTTATTTATGTCAGACTCGGGGTCAGGAGAAGGCAAGTTTCAGCAACTAAATCAGGATGATGGGAAGAAGACATCAGTACAGGAAAGTGGTATAGAGATAGCTAGATCATTATGGCAATCAGTATCCAAAAATATGGAATTATACTTCAGCACTGGTGATAATACTCTTTTAACTTTTAAGACTGTTGGATTAAATTTAGCAGACGGCAGTTTTAGATTGTGATGTCTTTTCTTCCAAAGGGATGTAACATGGAAGCAGACTAATACGTGTGTATAAAATTTGACTTGCTGGGGAAAATGCTGTGAACATTGCATGCCAAAATATACTGCTGCATGAAGAAAAAGCATGAGCAAAGCACCACTGTCAAAGCCCAAAAAGTTTATGAACAATAGGTTATCTTTAAAGTAAAATGCAGTTTTAAGACTTTGACCTATTTATGAACCTGATGTTGAAACTAACATGGGTAACAAAACAATGGCCTCATTTAAACACACAATAAATATTTTTTAAAGACAAATATAATTTTGGAGCATGCTTCTGCCTTACTGGCTGTGACCCCTCTAAAATTAGTCTCCAAGGTTTGCAAAGACAGAACCAGCTTCTCATTTACAAGTCAATCTTCTCTGCTTCATTGAAAGAGTCAGCCATGCTGCAGATGCCTACAATATACGTAGAGCCAAAACTTTTGTTCCTTACAGTTTGCATAAACTAGGGAATAACTCCTTTAAGGTGTTTTTTACCCCTTTTTGCCCTCTACCCGTCTCATCAATTTCTCTTCACTTTCTGTTTTAAAAAAGACATACAAGAATGTATCTCTCCAAAGTGAAAGAATATTCCCTCTTTATCATTACACGTTTCCCTATTAGACGATTTCCCTATATCTCTTATTCCTGTGACATCCCAGAAAGACTGGATTTCCCATTTGCCTTTGTACCATTGAATATGTTCACTAGGACCAATTGTAAAAGTGAATCTCACCAGTTGGGATGTGCACCTCAACAAAATCCTGACAGGCGTTCTATACCTTAAACATTCTAGAAATAACTAAAAAAAAGTTGGGGTTTCACATGAACTTTAAACACTATGATGAGCAAAAATGGTATTTAGCAATTCCGTTAAAGCAAAACTCCATTTAAACCCTTCTTTAGTTTTTGGCAGAATTGGGGAGAATAATAACTTTTCAGGCTTTTCTGTTGGGTAAATGGGTAGATTTGCTGTTGTAATACTGGGGAGCTCAGTGTACATTCTTAATATAGATTGATGTACAGACAAATAAAATCCCATGATACTGGAACTGCATGAGCAGCTCTGTGTACATTCTTTCCATGCTTCTGTGCCAGAATAAATTCATTTATGCGCACATGCATTGTTGTGTAAATAATATATAATATAAACCCAATGCTGGCCAGTCAAGATGGCTGAAGATGTTTAGTTCAGAAGATGCCAAAAACGATGAAGTCGCATGCATGTGTTGCATTACTGGGAGGGAGTAAGGTATAGCGGACTTTGATTAGCTTTACCTGCTGTCCCAGCTTTCTCTCCTTTCTGTTTACAGTTCTGTGTTCTTTTTTACAAAAATTAAATACAAGCCCATATTGAAAAAATCTTTAAATCAGAGAAGAATATTTTTCTGCAGAATGTAATGGGATCAACCAGGGTGAAGTGTTGGCAAAACAAAATTTAGGCAGCTGCTCATCTTTCCCATTAAATGTTCTATGTCCATAGATTCCTACTGTTCATTGTTTATAAAAATAGGAACTTTGCTGTCAACGGCTTTGTGTTTTGATTCGGAATCTTGCATCACACTGAAGTATAATGTTATCAGTGAGCAATACAATACCAGTAGGATAAAGGGTTCAGTGAGTTTATAAACTCATTCATCCTCCATAAAAATAAAGATCCAAGAATGATGAATGCAATTCATATAAAAAAAGTTAGAGTTCATTTCACATTGAAGTAGATTTTTTACATAAAAACAGGGCAAATAAAGTTAAAATACAGGGAGAGGTTCTTTAATTAAAAATTATTTTACCTGCCAAGTGTGTTTACTGGGCTGGTAGTGAATTGGTTAGACAGACAGATTCTCTATGTTGAAAAAAAAAACCTTGTTAGCTCAGAACTAAACTAAAAACCAAAAAAATACACCTACCTTTAATCCTGGAGATCCCTCAATGGTGCTGGTCCTTCCCGGCGTGGAGGACACACTGGGCACCACCATCTACAATCCTCTATTCTGTCTTCTTGCTCCATCACCCGATCTTGCACTGCGCAGGTATGAGTTCGGGTGACGTAGCCACTGTGAAGTGGAAAAAAAAGAGAACCGATCTCAATGCACATGCATAAGATCGACATCTCTTTCCCCTTGGTGGACAAATGAAGGAGCAGCCAGAGCCTCCTGGGATGCCTGACATAGGTAGATCAATAAGTCTTGATGGCAGCTTCACTCAAATTACCAACATTTTTACTTAATGTAGAAGGGATGTCTACCCTTCTATGTAAAGTAACAATGTTGAGTTTAGGTATGCTTTAAAACCAATCATGAATCCTCACCTTACTTTCAGCAAAAATCAACAGGCAGGTGCCCATCTTCCACCATTCAGAGGAAGAGGTCTTCATCCTCTCTCCTTATACAAGTAAACAAAAATGAAAATGCAGCTGATTGATACACCTTAGGTGAGTTTCCCCACCTTTTGAACATGGGGGAACTCTTCAAATAACTTTTGGGTCTTCAGGGAACCTCTACTATAGTTACTATAACCACAGCTCACAATTTATTAGTGTGGTGGTCAGTAGGAGAGTGCCTTTGATCCTATTTGTATTTATATAGTGCCAACAAATTACGCAGCCCTTTAAGGGGTCCTAAATAATCTCAAATGCTGGCGGATTGCACCTGAAAGCAAACCGCATTTGTCTATCACCACACGACCTAATTATCTCTGTAAATAAGGTTATTTTACAAAACTGCTGATTATTACTAAGTGAGAGATCCTAATTATTGGCTGTGACTGTTGGTTAACATATTAAACAGGTTGTGATGGTTTATTCACTAGAAAAAAAAAGACTTAGATGAACTGCAGACCAACCATCAATCTTTACTCTATAAATAGATTGCTGATTCCACAGATACCATCACATTGCAGAGCATACATAGATTGACATTTCCTATGAGGAACTTCCTCCTAAATTCTCTGGAAGAATGTTAAAAAGCAGCTAAAAATTCTATTTAGGAAATTCCTTTTTTTTTCCAAGATCCAGTGTGTTTACTACGATCTGCATCATGACCGTAATTATATATTTTTTTTAGAATAGGATAAAAAATTGAATGCAAAAAATAAGGTCCACTGCAAATGTGTCTCTATATAAACCTCTAGAAATTATTTTTGCCTGATTCGAATTATTCAAAATAGTATTTTTGCATTTTTTTAACCACTTACCAGTTAAGTGGAATAGAAGATGAACAATGTGTCTGGGGGAGTTGCATCACTGGCAATAGGCTTTAACTGCTGTCCTCCCAACTTCATATGCTCAGTGTCATGACATTTTCCCATCATTTTGGCCTCAGCAAAGAGTTAGGGGTTTTTTCCCATATCCTTGTGATAGTGCTGGGTGAGTAGCTAGTCATCAAGGACAAAAAAGTGTTATGTGAAAATAAACAGGAGTAAGTTAGAACCTTCACAGATCCAGAAGTACCCGGTATTTCTCAGTACCCAAGGAGTCCAATGGAATGTTGGGGACTAAAGGTGATTAGTTGGGGCAATTAAGTAAACCTATTTTGGCTTTCATGTGAAAACCATCATTCACTGTAAGATAAATTCCATAATCACTGCCAATCTTGACGTTAACTATTAAACTTGGCCCTAAGATTGAACCAATCTCTACCCACCTTGTCCTACAATGAGGGCAACTGTGCCAGTAAGTAATTAATTTATTTATCTACCACTTACTAGTTCAATGAGGTAAAACGTGGGCAACATATCTGCACATCATTCAACACCTGCACAAATGCCAGGTACAATTAATGTTAAGCTGGGTTGGTAACTCTTAGGGGCAGAGAACGACTTTCATTTTTTACAAGAAAATTGATGTTCAATATACGTCAGCACAACTGTGTAGCTATCTCATTATTATTGGAGCAGAAGTCATCATTCCAGCTTCAAGGTAATCCAGTAATTTGAAAATAAAACGGATGATTTGCTACTACACCACATGGCACTGTCCATGGATTATTAAAGGAAAATAACATATAGCATATACATACTAGTCAAAGGTATTGTTGTGAATGTAGTCAAATGTCAGAGTTATTAAAGATTTAAAATAAGAGCCATGGCAAAAACATGGTGAATATAACTAATGACATAATTGGTCAAATTTACATGTAAATTAGATTGTGAAACAATGCAATGCAGATAAGTAAAATGTATGGAAGTACCTCTGTACTGTGCACAAAGATTTCCACATAAACTATAATGAATATACTCCAAATGTAATAAATTGCTATACAATGTTTTCTCCAACTTCCAAATGTGAAGCTAAGCTGTGGTGTGCCTAAAATAAAAATGTGACTTTCTTTACTATTTTTGGACCAATTCAGGATATGTTTTTATGTTTAGATAATATATATAAATTAAAAAGCATAAAGTGTGCAGAGTTAAAATCAAAGAAAATTAGAAAAAAAATGAATAAAAAGCCTAGTGTACATGTAAATGTATCACACTGCCCATGTATTTATGTGTACACCAGTCAATGTAGGGGAGCCCATATGGTGCATGGAATGCAGATTCTAATGAAAAAGAAATTGTAACTATGTCCACTTTTTTTTTGAGGTTTTTGAGAATGATAAACCTAAGTAAACAGATAAATCAACACTGCTTTGTAATAGGGGAAGACAACATTATAAAACCTGGGGTTAACATGTCTACAGTGCGTAAAATACAGAAAGTTTAGTTTGTTAACAGGGAACAAAGATTACACATTGTAACACTTATAATAGCCAACACCATGTGCTGATTTTTTAATGTTGGAGAATAGCATGTGGGAGTTTGTAAATAGCAATCACCTTGGCCCATTTAATTACATAGGAAGCCAGTTACTTTTTTTCTTGCATGTTATTTATTTTCCTAATTATGGCATGTCCATTATTTGGTGTACTTTACAGAACAACATTATTTGGATAGTTTACATCAGTCTTTGACTACACATTATATGTATCAGGGTAGGAAATAGGCTAGATAATGATGTATTCCCACACATGAAGACATGTGATCCAATTGTATGTTCACAGTTTAGCCTTTCAGTTTTTTTACATCAGTAACAGATTCATTTTTAATAAAAAGAAAACAAAACACATTGTGATTAAACTTGAACTGTAGGCAGATATAATGAAACTTATGAATTAAGTTGTGTAATAAATGTTTTTTTAAATGCAATTATTACGAGTACATAAAACTGTCATGTCACCAACCTCCTACAGTCCTCTGTACAGTAGCACTCAGATTAGAAGGGAGGGAGTACTAGAACTAGTAGCCAATCAGACTCTGAGACAGTGAACATGTGGTGGAAGTTAATAAAATGTAAGAGATTAAGCAGAAAAGAAAATTGGACCAAGAGCAAGAGGGAGAGGAGTGAAAGCTAAAAGTGGTCCAAAAATGTGCAGCAGCTAAGCACCACATCTAAATTTCCTGGCGCAATAAGTCATTGTCCATGTGGCCTGTTGGCAATCCTGCCCTGCGTGTTAGCAATCTTAGCTTGGAGCATGAAGGTTAACAGGTTTGAACCTAGACCAGGACACTATCTGCATGGAGCTTGTATGATCTCCCTGTGTTTGTAGTGGTACCCAAAACCTAAAATGGGCTTTCCACCACAACTAGCCTTGGACTGTTAGGATGGGACAGTTAGTGACACGGCTATGGATTAAAGTGTTGTGCAAAGTTCATGCGATATAAATACATGGTAAAAAAATACACAGCTAAATTAAACTGCAATTCCGAAATGGTTTAAAATACCAAGTCCTCTGAGTCATCCAGTTTATCAGCGATGGACATAAAACTATTAATGTAGTATGGAAACAAAAAAAAGAGACCAATTTTACTGCCCCGGAATTTTGCTTTTCAGCACATTAGACCACACGGCTTTGTAAATGAGAGAGGTAAAGAGCTTTCTGGGAGCATTTAAGCCTGGGCCTAAAATTTTGTAGCTCAGAGATTCCATTCTGTTCTAATCAAAGACTCTCTGTAGACTCATTATTCACACCACTGATTGTTCGGAGAGAAAATAACCCTCAGCATGAACTCCGAACATACTGAAATCTGCAGGAGGCATTATATGCCTAGAGATATCAGCTCAATTTTACAATGCACGATGGGGGGCAAGAGACCCCCCTGCTCTGTAGAGGTGGGAGCCTAGCAAGGTCCGCCTCTGAGGGTTCGAGTTTAGAACCAGGAGGTAAACTGAAAGGATTTTCTGTTTGTAACAATAATATTTTTTGGATTGCAGGTGAAATTTGGTATCACGACTC
Organism: Pyxicephalus adspersus; assembly: GCF_032062135.1. NCBI lineage: Eukaryota > Metazoa > Chordata > Amphibia > Anura > Pyxicephalidae > Pyxicephalus > Pyxicephalus adspersus. Next base: position 29,740,680 of record NC_092858.1, read on the forward strand.
AACCATTCACATACTATGTTATAACGCCTAGTAAACACATGAAATATACAACAGGATGAGTGCTATTTACCTACTGGAGAAGCGAGAAAATAGAATGTTATGTGCCATAGCAGAAGAAGTCAGATTAAAGAGGCAGTTTTAAAGTTCAACTCCCAAGTCCAACTCTAAAAAACATATAAAGCTATGTTCTACTACATGTGTTGTCTACCTGTAAGAGTCCAAATGAGAATGAATGGGGGCAGCAGTGAACAGTCCAGTCTTGCTCACTGCAGCCATCACGTTTATGATAGCTGTTTTATTAAGAACAAGATATAAAGGTAAGAGTCACAATTCTTCCTGATATAAATTTGTGTTTGCAGCCCCAATTATAACATGTAATACACACGTATAAACATTCATAATATCTGTATAGGCCTATGTTCATCTAGATTTGTTGAAAACCTCAATTTATGCTATGTACCATATATCTATTTTTTGACCTAATTTTACCTTATTCAACATTATGCTTTAATAAGAATTGCTGTACTCTCTACTTGATCCACTGAAGAAGCAACACAGCAAAACGCGTTGGGTCCAACCTACCCCCAACCCCCACACACATTCTGTATTGGATATGGAACTTTCCAATTAGCAAACAGCAGAACCAGCTCTAAATACAGAGTTCTAGCTTTGATTCAATGGGTGTTTTAGATCTCTGCAGAGAGACCTCCACTTATGCTGTCTTGGAGAGAACATTGTGTTGCCACTTGAATTAAACATAAAATAATTTTAAAAAATGCACAAAGTAGTTTTTTATTATATGCATAACTATGAATTAAAAAAAAACCTCCATTTTTTTTTGAGATTACGGAATGCAATCTGTATAGGTGTGCTTAGCGGAGCATTTCATAAAACCTTTTGACCACCTTTATCTCTTTTAATAATTCAAACTTCTTGTACAGAAAACATTTTGTCAATAATTCATTTGATTTAAAATAGATTTTTTTTTTATAAGGCTAAATATTACTGGAATAAGGTAATGGTCTTCCCCATAGTCAATGTGTTCCTGTGGCTGGCCTGACCTCTTGGCTGCTGTGCCTTCAGTTACTAATGAAAGGAACAAGAATACATTTTACACTTTTACTCCCGGAGGATTCCCCCATCCCCTGGAGAGTTAGGTTTATTCCTGGCTGATCCCTATTTCTCAACAACACAGCACTGCTCTCACTATGGAGAGGAAGAGACACTAAATTTAACAGCGCAGGGATGAGAGAATTTAACTATTACCTACCAGCTACTGCAGAAATCTTTATAATGTATGACCTGAGAACTATTGCGAACCTTTTCTAATAATACAATGTACATGTATAATTAAGTCAATAGTAAAATAAAGGATCTCTCTGATACTGGTTCTGGTCACAGATTCTCCTATCACAGACATTGGCTGTTGTTTGCATGTGGCAAACATATAGTAGAAGAAATACCAGGCCTTTTTCATGGACTAAAGGGAATGATTACTGATTAGTCACATGCTCAGAAGTACATCTTATTACTTAGAAGTTCTTTCCACATGCATTACTCTAAGTGAATGTTCAGCCAAAACTTTTAGCTATGAAGAGAGTAGGCGAGGAACAGAACCTTTCTTACAGCCATCTGGGACTCCGTTCAAAGAAATTTCCCCTCACAGTCCCTGTGTCTATGGTTATCAGACAAGAAGTGAGGAACAATCTACAACAGCAGCACAGACAGTAATACATTTTTTGTAGTAGAGTAGGAAAAAGCCAGAACACTTGTCAACTTTTTATTACTGCATCTGTTTCAGTTTATCTGTAATTTCTTGTTTTGTAAACCCATTGTCACCAGTACTGTAAAAGCCTTACCCTATGCGTTTATTCATTAGATTAGGCATTAGATTCATTAAAAACATTAAATTTAACATAACAGCTTTTTGATACGTTTGGTATGTTTTGTTTATTTTATCTGTACCCTCCAATAAAAAAATAACATAATTGTATGGAAAAGTATGGCATTCCCAAGAAGGAGAGGGAGCCAATCCCGCAGTGATAAGGATAGAAAATACCACTAGAGTGGTTGCTGAGCCAATAGTACATAAGAGACTCTTATGGCATTCCCAATGTTTAATACCCATACATGTTCTTTGACCATTCTCAGATTTGTTGTATTACCTTCTTGCAAATTATTTATCTCTTTGTAAATACTCATATATTGGTCAGATAAGAAGGAAACATTTCCTCTAGGTACACATAATACCCTTTCTTTCTTCACATAAGAAAGAAAGGGATAGACAGTGGGTTCTTCCTATGCAGTTTTTGAAAGGACCTTTATGGTTAACTGACAACCCCCTATGTGTAAGCATGGAAGGAAAAGAGGAAAGCTGTGTTTTTTAGGCAGACAAATTATTTTATATGTTAAAAAATCATTAATACAATAGTGCATAAAAACACATTGGATAGTTTACATTGCAATCATTTTCTTTCGCTAACAAGTACATGCATCTCTGTTAGAAGAAGACATCACTGCGGATGTGCCTTATTCGTACAGTACAGTACAGTATAGTACATTGGTTGTATAAATACTGATTGGTAGTCATAAACAATTGTTGTTTCAATACCCAACGCGTTTCGCTAAATGGCTTCCTCAGGGGACTCTTTAGAGTATATTCCGGTAGTTTCAAATACTGGTGTTATTATTGCATGTAAATTTTGTATCAAAGTATCTATGGTATTTGCTGTAGAGTATAATCCCACCAAGGGGGTAGAGAGAGAAGGGGGAATTATTTTCTTTTAGGTTTAAACTGAATAAAGAAATCCTTAGGGATTGTAATCACTTCTGGCAGTTCATAGAGGTATGTGTATGATAATCTTAAGGAAAAGTTTTACTGAAAGCAATTTAAATGCTGCCATGCACCCAGGGGCACCATGCATTGAGTATTAATGAGCAAAAATATGGTTGGGTACCCATATGTGATTATTCAGCTATATTTTTATAGGCTTTTAAACATTCACTATCTAATCAGTCTCCAACTCTGTAGGGGCAGCTATTATCTGGAGTTGCTTTTGTTGCTTAGGTCTAGGTTCTGCAACCTTCAACAACCTTAACAACCATACAACCTTACAACCAACACGGTATGTTGCCAAAAAAAAGTCAGTTGACAACCCAAATATACTGAATGATCAGGATTTTTTTTCCCAGATAGTATGAGCATATTCCAAGATGATAATGTCATGTTCTATTGAGATTAAATTGTTAAACAGTGGTTGGTAGAGCATGAAACATCATTTTCTATTATGGATTGGCCAGAACCTAATCCCATTGAGAATCTTTGGGATGTGATGGAGAAAATTTTACACAGTGGTCCAACTCTCAAATTATCTTTAATTGATCTTGGATATAGGAAGTTAATTGGAGTAAATGTGTGCATAGGTTTACTAAAACAATGTGTATTTTTTTTTTTTTTTTGGGACAGGATTCAATCATTTAGGATTTATCAATAAAAGATTCAATAATTCATGTGGAGATTGATTTAAAGGTTTATAAAGCTTATGGCAATATTATAGTGCTTTTTGTTCCACAGATCCATATATTTGGTCTATATCAGTGGTCGCCAAGCTTTACAGACCTACGGACCACTAAATAAACAGGCTCCGGACCGCGCATACGCAGGGAGCCGTGTGTCAATCAAAGGGGAAGAAAATTCACATGATGCCAGAACCCGCCCACTCTCCCATCAAAGGTCTGGGATTACGATTGGGGAGTGGACGGGTTGTGTCCAGAGACACAACCCCCCTTAGCCTACAATCCGTATGGGAGATGTGGTCTGCAGCTCTGGCCAGTGCGCCAGGAGATGGACCCCACTGGGGGGGGGAGGGGCACCGGCCAGAGCCGCTGACCACTAAAATATTTTTGCGGACCACCGGTAACCGGTTGGAAGGAAAACCTTGTGAAAGAGGGATTTGATTCCAATGAATGGAGGGTCCTAACAAATGAGGGACAGGTGGAAGTTATGTAGCCCCCCTGGAATAGGGTTTCTTGAATCTTTTATTATGGCGATACCCTTGAAATAACTTTCAGGGTATATTATATTTACTATATTCAAAACTCACAGTATATTAGCGTGGTTCTTTATGATAATGCCGATATAATGTATTTTATATTTCTGGCCAGTGGGAAGAAAGTCACCCTTGTAGCCAAAAGATCATTGGTATCAGTTAAACTGTCCTGGGAGATCCAATTTGTTTATTGTTTAAGAAACCTCTTTGAAGGAACCCTGGGGTTGAGAAACACTGTTCTAAACCCTGGCACCCTAGAGTCACCTGCTTTATCTATATTTTCAACCTGCCACTACCTGGAAGATTTCTAACTGAATACACAACTCTTGGGATTCACCCATATTTTCAGCCATGTAGCAGTAGGACTGGGCCATTATTATGATCATTTGTCAGATTACTAGTGCCAGTATGGCTATCAACCTGAATCCTAACCTAGGGAAACAGCGTGTGTCCCTGACATTAACTGCACTCCAGAAGCAATGTACTTATCAAGCCCGTACTTTGTATTCAGATATGCTACATGCACGCTGGACAAATGTAATAGCATTCTTTATATAAGATCCTGCATTCCTAAGAATGATATATCAATATGTAAGACAGACTCATAATCACACAAATATGTCAGCATTGCACAACACATTATTGACAATCTAGTAAGGTGCAAAGTTTCCTGACTGTACAGTGTTTTAACAGTTATGACTTTGAAAATAATAAATAAAAGAATGAATATTAAAACAGTGTAAAACTTGTTCGGTCAAAAGGTATTGGCGGAAATGTTTATTTTTCCCACGTTTACAGGAAGCACCGAAAGGAAGTAAATGGTTGGAATGGAAATGGAGTAGGGAAGGAGTAAATGCCATTTTTTAATGCCAAGAGAACAGAAATTGAGGGAAAATCTTCAAACATTTCTTATGACAATGAGCCTTTTCCTCATTTGGGGAGATTTTCTCACTTCCTCTTCTGTCTACTGGACAGAAAACAGAAATATCTATGGGACAAAGATGGCAGAAGATCTGACAAGGGTTTTAACCATTCCCAACTCTGTCAAAAATATATATCTAAAAAAATAGCTTTACATATATTTTAAGTGAAAAAGTCTATCGAAATATTCAGACATCTGAAATTACATAAATACTGTGAAATGTTTTTTAGGAGATGGTTTTAGTACATAGAATCAATTATGCAGAACAAGTGTGCAGATCAGGAGTTCTAACTTCTGTAGCTGTGTGCTGGTTCCGAGGTGGAGTCTCAAAGCATTGAAGTCTGGGACAGCCAGTCAGACGGGAAGTAAACTATGTATAGCGCTGCGTAATATGTTGGCGCTATATAAATCCTGTTTATTAATAATAATAATATTAACAATAGGCAAAATTGCTCCCAAATGACATGTATTTATAGACACTGGATAAAGATACACTGTCTGCCCAAAAAAAGTGTCCCCAAGCCCATGGTGGCAGTGGTATGATCTGGGGTTGCTTTAGTTGATCAGGTCTAGGTTTAACATTGGTATGTGTCCGAAATATATGGTCAATGCTATATGACCAGGTTTTTCCATCTGTGGATTTTGATTCCTTCCCTGATGCCACAAGCATATTCCAAGATGACAATGCGAAGATTCATTATGCCTAAATTGTGAGGTTCAGCATGAGAGATCATTTCCACACATGGATTGGCCAGCACAGAGCCCAGACCTAAACCCCATCAGGAATCTTTGAGAATTGCTGGAGAAGACGCAGCAGTCCGACTTTCTCATAATCAATACAAGATCTTGAAAAAAATAATGTACCACTAGATGGAAATAAATGCTGTGATATTACATAACTTAATAAAACAATAGCATGTATTAGAGTGTGTGAATTTTCCGATCAGGCAATGGCCCTGATTTATTAAAGCTCTCTAAGGCTGGAGAGAATACACTTTCATAAGTGAAGCTGGGTGATCAAGCAAACCTGGAATGAATCCGGTCCAGAATTTAAAACATTTGCTACCAAATAGCTAATGACTTTTAGGAATTTCATTCCAGGTTTGCTGAATCACCCAGCTTCCCTGATAAAAGTGTATTCTCTCCAGCCTTGGAGAGCTTTAATAAATCAGGCCCAATGTATGTATCCTTTGTCCAAATACTATGATGGCCATCTCAAAGCAAGTCCACTAGGGAGAGCAAAGTAGCTAAATGTTCATGAAAAAAGTCCATGTTTATTTGTTGTTTTATTCCTTGTGCTGGTCTGTTCCGAGACATTGAGTTAAATTGAGCAACCTTCAACACCCCTTATGGTACTTGTATACCTTGCCATAGGCATCCAATGTGAAGATTGCCTTGGAATCTCAATCAGCCATGACAACCTCATACATAAAGTACATATGTAAGCCATAGACTCCCTGTACCCCTTTTCTTTACAGAAAAGTCTGCATGTGAAGCATGCTTTTTTCCTGGGGAGAGGCGAGACATAAATTTTCTGAATTTAATCATAACATGTTATGATATTTACCTGTTGGTGCTACAGATCACACAATTTATACATGCACAGTTTCACTTATTGACCAAAGTAGACTTACACACATGTATAAAAACAAAACTGCTATGTTTCATCTATATATTATTGTGTGACTATCATCTGCCAGCATTTTCTCCAAATGGGCTGCCCAACACAACAAAGTAGTGTATGTCTGGCAGTGAACCACAATGCGAGGTGTGTTGTGTTACACTGTGCTGCAACATTTGTATCTTGGCAAAAAACTGCATCATTCTAAAATATGAAACAGGCCGTAAATGTTCTTACACAGAGATGATTGTTTCAATACAATAGTATGCTGTGATTTTAACTGTTTGCTATAGTAAAATCTTTTGCAAATCAAAAATGTATTTTTTCAAATAAAAAAAATCAAATAATGTCAGACACAGAGATTATCACCTTCTTTTGAGACTTAATACTAGCATCTGATATTTGTTCAGTTACAAAATTGCATTGTGTACTGAATACTGGCTGCATTTTATTGTTTGGACATGTGTTAACTATCCTTCACATTATTACTGATTTTGTTCAGTAACTTAAGAGTATTTTTCAGGTAGCATGAAAATATGGGTTTGAACTTGAATTTTATATATATATATATATATATATATATATATATTTATATACATAAATTATATAAAAGTGTGCAAAATATAAATTCTATTGCTTATTCTTATCAATTTACAAAATGCAAAGTGAGTCAAAAGAAGAAAAATCTAAATCAAATCAATATTTGGTGTGATTGCCCTTTGCCTTGAAATCCGCAGTCAGTTTTTATAGTTGTAAATGCACAAAGTCAGGGATTTTGTAGGAATATTGTCAGGTGTGAGATTAACCAATTATACATAAACAGATGATAATAATAAACATTTTCAATGTAGAATGTGACACAGTAATTAACTGAAACTTATATAGTTGTGCAGGAGGCTTAAACTGGCCGAGGAACACTCATACTCTGCTACCAAGGTGAGTTTGTGGAAGACAATTTCATGTTACAGGTCATACACCATGGCAAGCAACTGCAACACAACCCAAGGAAGTTATACTACATCAGTCTCTCCCAGGCATAAATTTCAAAACAGTCTGGGGTTTCAGGATTTGCTGTTCAAGCTCTTTTAAAGAAGAAGAGCAATTCTGAGGAACAAAGCGAAGAATTGGGCAATACTGACACTGGGAAATTATGCTTATTTCCCTTTCAAAAGTAAAAGATATCCAGCAGAGCCATTGACTCAGAACTTATCGAAGCCTGTGGGACCCAGGTACACTCATCTACTGGCCGGAAGAGGTCTTCATGTAAGAATTGTGGCCAAAAAGCCATGATGTGGGTCTAGTAAATCAAATATGCACAAAAACATAAGAACTGTGGGTTGCAATAAAAAGACAGCAGGTGCTCGGGAATTATGCATCAACGATTGAAATACTTGGCTGTAGCAGAAGGCTGTTTGTTTACTAAAGGGCTGAAGAGTAATGTAATGATCTGTCTGTAATGATATGTCTGGAGGCAACAGTGAAGCATGGTGGAGGTTCCTTGGAAGTTTGAGGCTGCATTTCGGTACATGGAGTTGGGGGTCTGGTCAGAATTTATGCCCTAAATGCTGAGAAATGCAAGTAGATACTGATATATCTGGGAGGTGTCTGTTGATCTCAAACAAACAGCCAATGCCATCAAGACCTATCTTCAGCCTAGTCAGAGGAAAAAGGCGTCCTGGAAGCGATAGTAAGGCCCACACATAGTCCTGATCCCAACATCTTTCAGTGTGTCTGGGATTACATGGAGGCAGAAGGATGTGAGACAGCCTACATCCAAGATCTGTGAAATGTTTGAAACAACCTACCTGAAGAGTTTCTTCACAAACTTTGTGCAAGTTTACCCAGAAGAACTGAAGCTGTTTTTAAGGCAAATGGTGATCACACCAAATACTGATTTAATTTAGATTTCTCTTCTGTTCATTCACTTTACATTGTTAAATGATAAAAATAAATTACTAACTTGTGAAAGCATTCTTAATTCGCAGCATGTTTCATTGTTTTGCCTTTGTTTTTGCCAAAAACTTTTGCATGGTAATATATAATTTATATATATATATATATATATATATTTTTTTTTTTTTTTTTTTAATAAACTCCAATTATATCCCACATTTTATTTTACATTGTACATTGCACCTTGTATAATATTCCAAAATATATTTTTGTGTGATGTTTTTATGTAAAGTAATAATTCACCATAATAACCATAAGACACCCAAACACACACTATGTCTGTATTAGCTTTACCATGCCTGACTTTTTTTGTGTTTTTCTTCCCTTTTTTCGGATGACACAGTCACAATGGGTTGAGAAGTTTGTATGTACTATTGACCACTAATTTTTTTACCTCTGTTTTGCAAAAAGAATGAAAATATAAGTTTCTGTCCAACTACACATTTCAGAACAATTTTAAATAAATATTTATTTCTATGCTTATTGCTTAAAAAATATTACAATATTTTTATTCCTTTCAAAACGTACCACACATTTCAAACTTGCCTCTGAAGGGTCCAAAATTTGTGATGTGCAGACAATTTTTTAAACACAAACAAAAGTTAAAAAAAGTAGAGATGGAAAAAAAAGATAAATAAGAAGTATAATACTTTTCCCCTTTGTCGTTATTCGTAAGATTTATTAGGTTCATTTTGCAAGTTATTTGAAAAAATTAGGGTGCTAGTGTAGTATGACAGTTTACGCTGAAAGCAATTTCCATAAACAGATGTTACATTGACCCCTAAGAAGGCTGCATTTTCTGGAAGATGAAGGAACATGTTTACGTACAAGAGTTATACTGTGAACCTGGTTCTCACCTTTTAGTTCTCACCATATAAAAATTGAAGCTTAAGCCGGGATACAGGACTATCTGCAGCTGCTCTATGACACCCATTAGTCTTCATATCCCTCTTATACAGCTGTGAAAAAGGCACCTACATTTTTTATGTTAACCACACAGAGCATATAGCTATGACAAAAATATGTTTATATCGTGCTCTTTTGAAAATTTCTTAACAAAAAACACTATTTTGCAATCTGTTCTGTAATATGAAATAAACAGGTAGGTAATATATATATGCATATATTAAATCTTAGGTGCCTTTCAACATCAGAGAAAATCTGACCACTGTGTTGCAATATTAGGTACTTACTCAACAATAAATTTTTTGTAATCTTTTTTGAAAGGTCACAGCAAATTGGAAGCCTGGGTTTTTGAAAATTGGTAGGTTAAGGTAATGAATTTACCATCTGAGGAAGTGAGAAATGAACAATAACATTTTCCAGTCTTACAGGTGAGTTTTATATATGGAAAAAAATGCAAATGTGGAATTGCACAGTCTAACACAAGTCATGACTGCTTTGGGGCTTAAATCACAAAATAACAGCAAGAAGAGCTTACTGTGCAGATCTAAAGCAGCGGATTGGGCCCATTGCAGTGCCTCATATTTTTGCATTGGTTTTCATGACTTTCCACTGATTTAGAGCTGGATAGTGGATTTGACTGTACGATGCCTTAAAAAAACGATCATCTTTACTGTATTCAAAAAGTATTGGGCACAGAAGAGATTGTCACCTTGGGGGCCATACATTTTTTTTTTCAATTTTTTTCCATACTTTTAATCCATGCACCTTTATAATAAACTTGCATGAATTTACCACAGGTTCATAATGGCCTTTAATAGGTAATGCATACAGAGCCTAAAGCTTCGAAAATGCCTATGTGGCCTGTACATATTTCATTAAAAATAAACTCTATATAATAAATAAATATATAAAATAAATATAATGTTGCCTTTGGAATTTCTATAAATAAATTTAAGTTTTTTGTAGTGTATTTTTTTTTCGACTTTTGTTTCTTTTTTTCTTCCTTTTTTTTCTTTACTGAGAGGTCTTTGATTTATGCTCAGTGAGATGGCGCACCAATGAGCAATTAACTGAAAGTCATTTTTAAGTAAGACTGCACCCATCCATGCCTTAATAAATGAAGAGTACAACTTGAGCAGGCCTTCAGCCAAAAATCCTGATGAACCGAAGTATGGCAGCTACGCTGATATATGATGAATTAAAGGGTTATCAAAAATTTAAAAGCATGTCTATTTCCCAGCATGCATCAGGCCTCATTCCTCTTTGCCTTTGCTTCTATATATATATAATAATATTTTGCTCTTTGCCTTGTAATAAATCAAGCACGAGTGGGCACAGCCTTTCCTCCAGGAGGACAATCCGTTAAGTGCAGAACAGAATCATCATGTTCCATCCAAGCCTCCATCATATATAATGCATGCGACAAAGTTTGGCAACAGTGCAGCTGATGTGATGACCCAGCTAACCAATAAGAACCCACCAGAGAAACCATTTGATTTAATATAGTGGTTACTTTTTTTAAGGGCTCAAGTGAAAGAACTGTCTTTGTCAACTTTGGCTTAGAATATCTTTATAAAGTTCAGGTACTTTTTCTGGGTCCACTGGTCTAGGTAAAAAATGTGTAAATTTCTGGTGCCGTTTAGTCCTAGTGCCTTCCCTTGGAGTCCCATCTTTATTCAATGCTACATAGTATCGTCGTCCAGTGTCTGCATGTTTATAGAGGTTCGATGAATATGTGTTGTACCAGTTTTCTTCAAATTGCTCTCGAAAAACACACTCCTGTGTCAGTTTCTCCTGCAAAAAAAAAAATAGTAACTTAATATGGAATTTTGATGTTTATGCCATTAGAAGAATGTATATCCTAATAGTGGTAGCACAAACTGAACAGACTGGTATTTCGATGGAGTAAGACTGCCAAAATAGAAAACCCAGTGGGCCTGATTAAATAAAGTTCTCCAACACTGGAGAGGATAGACTATTGTGAAAGATAATGGGTGATCCAACAAACCTGTAATAGATTTGGTCCAGAGTTGAAACATTTGCATACTAACAGCAATTGATTTTTAGGAAATCCATTTTAGGGTTGCACCCAGGTTCTCCCATGATCTATCTTCTTCAGTTCTCGAAAGCTTTATTTAATCAAGCCCAGTATGTCCAAAAACAATGCAGTTTCTAAAAATTTATTAGAACTGCTCTAGGTGCAATTAGTAGTGATGGATTTTGGTTTCTGTGGACCACTGGACAGCTAGTAGTAGATACATTCAACTGAATTTGTTCTTATGTTTAGGACATTTTGTAGTTTTTAAATCTACTTTGTCAATTCTACTGATAAATTGGCTTGAAAAGCTATAAAACATTTTTATCTTTACAAGAATAAGTCCTATTGAATATGAATGACACTACCGGCTATACAATGACCTAAATAAACTGAAACTTTCATTGTCATACCACTGGGAAGTTTTACCACCACTGCCTGTTCTACAGACCCTACAGGAGGTCTTTCCAAACAGAGAGGATCAATCCTCTTTGAAAGCTGTCAACAGAACAGAAAATGTCCCTGACCTGCTGTTTATGGGAAAATTCATACAGTTTGGATTTCCCATTACAGATGACAAAGTCCCCAGCACTCCAAAGTACAAGATTCTTGGATTTACCCTTACCTTTCATACTGGAGACAGTGGTCACCTAGACCTATAGTGGGAGATAATCTCCCCTGCCTAGAAGCAATGAAACATGGATCTAAAACAGAACTCCAATCGAAAACTAAACGTTTTGCTATCTATATATATATATATATATATATATATATATATATATATCGATATATAGATATATAAATATAGATATACATAATTCTCAGCAGTATTAGTCCAGTAGTAGTTGCACCTTCCTTGTTCAATGAAATACTGCCCCAGGTCCACAGAAAAAAAAAAACATTCTCAGCTCAGGAAGCAACATAATTATTTGTTTCTTTATTTTCTTTTGGGAAAAAATTCTCACCACACTAAAAATGGGGGAAAAAAATCAAATAGATGATGCTATCCTTGGAGAATCATTTCACCTCTAAGCAACTTGTATGTTTGTATTGAGGTTTTTCATTCTGGCAAATTGTTTCAACTGTTCTCATTTTGCATATGTGTGCAGATATTTTATTTATGTGTGAAGAAAACATCTTGTAACATTCTATTTCTGTACCTTTGCAGGCATGAGAACGAAACAGCCTCAATGGAGTGAAACTGGACTGAAAAAGCTACAAAAGAAAATCTAAAATAAACTCACATAAATAACAGTGAAGCCTTATTCCTATCTTGTAGAAAAATGCACCTTTTCAGCCTGAACTTTATCTTTTTATAACTGCGTTTCTGTTGAAAAATCAATTTGATATTTCTCCATAAAAGCAGACCTAAATCTTGTCATTTGATGGCCCATTTTCCTTTATTATGGGTCACATTAATATTCTATATTAGCATAAAAACATGCCACTCTATAAAGTGCAATTTACAATAAACCATGGTACCCAAAATTAGTAATTGCTTTTAGTGAAAAGAACAAGGGGCCCATGGGAATTATTACAATTTATTGCAATGGATAATTGTCCATGAGAATTATTGCAATTCAATGGAAACTTTACTGTTTTTGAGGGCTGCATTATCATTTTACATTACAAAGGACTTATTTTTTCACCTGTTCATCAAATGATAAAGAAGGAAGGGAAACTATAGTTGTGTATCTGTAGACAAAAAAACTAAAGTTGTCTATGTAAAGTAAATGACAACCAGTATTTACTGTCCAGGGTTGCCAGTGTTGTAACCAGGAAATCATGTTTAGATTACACTGTAGTACACATCAAAAGCATTAATTAACTTTGTGTGATTCCACAATCTAATGGCAGCATATTCTAGTTCTGCCTACAATAGCCACATATAGGCTATATAACTTACTTTTAAGTGGTGCCTATAGTGATCACATATTGACATTGAAAAAAACTTCAAATAAAAGGTGCAATTGTGATAATTTCAGGAACACATTTCCTGCCCTACAATGGCAGTGTTCACACATCGTACTCTATGAAGAACAATGGTATTTCTCTAGGACAGAAACAATGATAGGTATACAGCACACCTCCCCCTCTTCTGCATAACATAGGGAGACAAGTTCAGTAGTCCTATTACACTGCCTAGTAACACATTTGAGATAAGAATAGGTAGGGCACAGGACAACACTAGACTGGTAGGATCACAATTTCTTTTTGCACAGAACAGATTATTATTATTTTTATAGCTAGTATTTATTTAGCGCCAACATATTACGCAGCGCTTTACAAAGTCCATGGTTATGTCACTAGCTCAAAGGGGCTCACAATCTAATGTCCTTACCATAGTCATATGTCATTACCACAGTCTAAAGTCACTTTGAGGGGATGCCAATTACCCAACTTGATGATTTTTTTTGGAATGATGGAGGAAATTGGAGAACCCGGAGGAAACACGGGCAGAACGATACCAAATAACAAAATACCTAAATGTTATATTTATCAGACAACTGAGCCATTAAAAAAGCTCATTGTTAGAATAAACATACACTTTGATGGTTACCATTTACACATATCATAATGATTATCAAAACTGTTTAAAAACAATTTATATAAAATTATGAATCTGGGTTTTCATTAAGCCATCAGAAACAACAAAATCTGTTCAGAGATTGTACATGGTGTGTGGGCCCCTCAATGATCACCGCATGTACAGTGGTTATAAAACTTACTGATCAGTGGGCTATTTAGGACTTTTAATTATTTATATGCTTGGATGGTAAAATGCATTATTTAATATCACCAGAGGAATCTTCTAACTGGTAGTGACATGTACAGTGCTTAAAAGGCAAACAAAGCATTGTCAGCCCTCCCCAGACCCTTTTACAAGCTACAAAATAAACAACATAAACATTCTAAGACCTGATTTACAAAAGGACTCTCCAATATGATCCAGCAACTCTTTCTCTCCTGCCGAATGACTTTCTGTGATCGCTAATGCTTTGTTCAACAATCAGAGTCCCGGTATTCACAAAAATGCTGAAAATCATGTAAGAGACCAGAGGTTGCCTTTGCATTTAATGTGCAGCAGTCCAGAATTCTTATGTAGAGCTACACTGCCATATAGTATATATAATACATTTCACTACATATTGTCATGACTATACATCTCTTTGGGACTGCAGAAAATAGTAGAGGAATAACTGTGCAATGTGTTGAAGTGTGGTTTTCTAAACAGCTTACACTGCCATAAATTAAACTTTGCTTCTCTGCATTTACCTGCAATGGGAATCCTTATATAGCAAGCACATACAGAAATGTGAACAGTTTATTATATACTAACTGCAATATGGCAACAATAATCAAACACTACTTTTTTACTTCTGTTGACTCTTTACATTTTTCCTAAACTAATATTAATTTTATTATGATTACTAATAATCTGTTGCTCATTAGCATGAAGAGTCTAATTAAGGCTGATATGCTGATATGACCACCAGCTCCATTGCCAACACAGACATCTTCTTGGCTGTCTTGATCAACCAATGTGGGATGGCAATTTAAAGTTTATTTTAGTGCTCTGCATTGTCCACTGATCTATACATCACAGCTCAATGGACAGCTTTAAGAAGATTGCCAAAAGAAAAGGGCAAAGCCTTCATTTCAGACTATACATACTAGCCCTGATTTATTAAACCTCTCCAAGATTTGAGAAGATAGTTTATGGAAGAACCAGGGTGATCAAGCAACTATACTAGACTAATTACTGGACCATGCTAAAATGAAATTATGCACAATCTTGTATATGTGATTTGCAAACCACCATAATAAAAATGAGCAAAAAAGTGCCAGGTAAGCAATCCAAGGGTGTAAATATTTAGAAATATCCATCACTTAATATTACCACTGGGCAATATAAAATTTAAAAAAAAAATAATAAGGGTTAAAGTCGATTTAAAGATTCTGGTACATACAAGGGTGGGAAATGAAAAAATGCATTTATATTATTTTTTTATTGTGACACATAGCACTTTGCTGCCTGACACAATGGAACATTTAATTTAATGTCCTGGGACACAATATGGCCATTGTTTGATTTTGGAACAGTGAAGACATGCTTGAAATTTCTAGGCTCTTTAGAAGAGTAGAAATATTGACAATTCCCTAATGTCAAATGATTTTCCAACATAGCACTCTTCTGTTGCTTTTGTTTATCACCCTCATATTTTCATGCTACTGCTTATTTTACTGCCCCTATATTCTTGGGAAAAAGTACTGCACAGCACTGAACGCATGCATACCTGGGTATACTATGCATATACTTCTAATTGTATGAGTCTTTAACCAAATCATTTGCAAGGAGGAGATTTATAAAATATATGGTATAAAGACAATACAAAGCTAATATTTTTTTCCAAGATCCCCCCCCCCCAGTGGTCCTGGCCTCACCAACTACAACTTTAGCCTCACTGGGGCAGCTGGCAGATGAGATTTCAGTAATAAAAGTCATCTGTTATTTAAAAAATACATTTATTGAAGTATTAACAATTACAAAGCAGAATTATTTTGTGGCAGTTGTAATGAATAGTTTGTAATAATTTATGTAATTGTGGGCATCAGTGTTGGGTTCTTATTGATCAAATGATCACACGCATTGGCCCTGATTTATTAAAGCTCTCCAAGCCTGGAGAAGATACAGCAACCTTGAATGGAATTCTAAAAATGTATTTGCTATTAGCTGGGAAACGTTTCCAGTTCTGGACCAGATCCATCCCAGGTTTGCTGGATCACCCATGATAGTGTATCTTCTCCAGTTCTGTAGATCCTTAATAAATCAGGCCCACTGCATCTTTCAATGGTGTAAAATGTTCACAATGCCTCCTGAATGGTTAACGACAGTCCACATTAAAGAATGTCTTTAGTCAGATTTAGGAAGAGGCACTTTGATGTGTGAATTATCAATTCTGCTATGTGTTTAAATGGTAGGTCGTGTTTACCCAGTACCACTAAAACATATACAATGAGTTTTATTAGTGAATACAAACCCTTATTAGGACTAGGGGAATGTACCATTGTATTATTGTAATAGCCCTAATTTTCACAAGTTGTTTATACCTATAGTAAGTATGATGTGGGCAGTTCTATTTAGGTGTACACAGGAGTAAAAAGAAAAAGAGTTTCAGTGGAAGTTATTGTCCCGTTCATGTCATCATTTCCTCTTGATTACTTTCCACACCCAAGTGTCAAGTGGTTTAGTGGCAGGGTAACACCTACCTATTGTTTATTAAAACATTAAAGAGTTTGTTCATTGTAGTACCATTTAACCAATATATAAAAACAAATTTGCTAAGTGAAAATCAAAGTGTGAAAAACCACTGACCACTGTTCTTGGTTTGCATATCCATTGCTTAGGATGTGTCAGTTTTCTGACAAGGCAGTGGAGGAGTGTGAAAAATACAAGCCGGGTACAGGATGAAAGTTAGAAATAGGGCAATAAGCTTGTTCAGACTTTGCACTACACATGCTTTCAATTATAGGGCAAAGCTGGCCAAAGTGTTTAGAGAATAGTTTGTCATGTATTCATGACCTGGTCATCTCATTACGTCTCCTGGGTCTTTGTATTCCTACTAGCTCTCCAGTCAGGCAAGTGATCATATTCAAGACCTTGGTGGAGAGATGATAGCCATGATCAGCAGTCTCCTTCCAGTATAATTAATAGCAAGCAGACAAAGTTTAGGCTTTCTAGTGATTTTGTTTCTCAAAAATATATTTTCTGTACTGTTCTATTCTGTGTTGGACATCTGATTCCTTCAAAAACAGGTTAAAGCCTAAAAGGTGGCTACAGCCATTTAAGACCCTTAAAAATTGAGTAAATATCTACTCTCTCCTTGGCTGAGCCCTACAAAGATAAGAAGTGATCAGCCAGGATGGGCTTTCCTCAACAATTGCTTTCCTCCCTAAGACAATCTGGTACCCAAATCTTCCTCCCTTGCTCCAAAACCTGTACACACCCCAATGTAACAATTAAGGTTTATACAATGATGGCTCATGGGAACTATCATACAGTGACCACTTAGTGTCTGTGGGCACCTCAAGTCCAGTTACAACCATGATCTTAGTATGTCTTGGTGGGGCCAATAACTCACTCATCCGATTTTCTCCATGGAATTAATTGGTGCCCTATAGCCAAGCAAAAGGTTTGTCACTTACCCTGCTGCAATGTCTGCAGAGGAGTAAAAAGAATTCAGCAGTGGCTGTAAGATTTCCTAATGTTTGGAGTCTATAGAAAATCTCCAACAACCAAAGTGTGGAACAAGTTTGTATAACCTGCAATTGCCTGGACCAGGGTTTTATACGTTAAGTCATACCAATGCCCAATTAGTTGAGTATATGAAAAAATATTTGGGCTAAATTTTTGAAAACATTATTCATACCAAAATGCAGTCAGAATAAATATATTGGTTCTCTAAAGGTAAATATAGCCTTGGTGTAACCTCACCAAACCATTCAAACCAAAAAGAGAAAGTTTAGGGGTATCTAAGCTTTTTTGTGGAATGGGATGATCCAAGCAGATGCACTGTCCTTCATGCAGTGCATTGAAAGCCATGAGGGCAAAGCAGATAGTGCTATGTTTGCAAATATCTTTCTGCAAAGCCGTGTGATCTCTCACTGCTTCTTCTGACAGATAGCTTCTGTCTGATGTGGATTGCTTAAAAGCTCTGTGTTGTCCTGTATGACGCTGTCCATACTCACTTTGTTTTCAAAGCCCTTAGGTTACTTTATTATGCGATTTCTGCTTCCCCTTCTGACAAGGCCTTAAGCAGTCTCACCCTTAGGACATCTCCAAACACATGAATGAATATCAGTGTGATGGGGTGGGGTGGGGGACACCAGCAGGGGGCTGACAGCTTTGATTTATGGTGGTCTCCATACAATACAGTGTATTCCTGTGTGTTTCAATCCACTCCCAGAAAACATCTGACTTTTGTACATCTATCACACATTAACTAAGCCAGCCGCACTATCCTTACCAACTACCCCCTTCGATTTAACCTTCATCATTTTCTTTTCAATCTGCCCCACAGTCTGTCCAGTTATCTATTATTTTGTAGAAAGGTTCCTGGCTTGGAACATAGAATGAAATATTTTTGGATTTATTGGAGTAAATAAAAATGCAAATATCAATCTGTCTAGATAAATTTCTGTGCATCATTATATGAACCACACATAAAACAGAATCAACAAGAATATAGTATACCACAATGTAAAATAAACTATGTTAGAACTATTCCCATGTTAGAAATTACCTGCCTTGCTAAAAAATGAAAAACCTCCCATCGAACTGCAATGATTCTCTGGGTACATAACTGTGATCAAGTCTATATTCTGAGCCCATTGTGTAATTTTTGTATTGGGACCCATAAAATATACACCATTGTACTTTCGTACCTGATCGAAAAACTTTTCAAACTGAATCTGTAAAACAAATGTAAGTGAAATGATAATGTGTAATAACCCTGTGTAACCAACCAGATCTGTTTACTGTAGACAGATCAGTAAAAAGTTGGATTGGTTGGCTTCTTTAGGTTAGTGTGCTCTGCTCCTTATGACTGCACTATGCACCACGTTACAGAATATGCCTGTATTAAACATCAACAAAAATCTCAGTATGCCCTACTAAAATCTGGCACAGCGTGCTGGAATGGAAACACTGGCTGTACAAATTGGTGAAACTTTAAGAACTTACCGACCCATACAGTTCCCCTTTCTCGTTCATCCCTAGGTAGAGTCCACTGTCGACGCCTCGAATGCTGACCAGACCCACTGCTATACTAATAAATTCCAGAATTCCTACAATCATAAAAATAAAAGTAAAAATTAAAATTTACTGACAGTATTTAGTTACTGAATAATTACATTATTAAATATATTACTTTATTAACATAAATTGTACCAATATCTGGGAAACTGCACATTTCAGCTGGCAAGGCATGCTAGAACATGTAGTTCATCGAAACATGGGGGCCACAGAATACAGTTAGATTACAGCAAACCTCCCAACAAAACCAATTTTCAAGTTCTAGAAAGGTGTGAGGTCCAGCAAAATCGTCTTTTTTCCCACAGCAGGAAAAAAAGCAAAAGGTTTAAGAAAATAAAGGAAGAAAATAAATGATGCATATTTAACAACACATAAACATGAAACATAAAAAATGTTACCTAATACTTATATCTTTCTTCTAAATTTCCCTCAGACTTGGACAACAAAAACATCAGACATATATATTACCCAAAGGTTTTCAGTACTAGCATTTCTGGGCTACAGAATACATACAAAACACTTTTTTTAGTAATAATTTCTCTTCACTCATAATTTACAATACATTTATCTTGGAATGTTATTAAAACTTACTGAATATGAATTAATTTTATAATGGAAGTTTAGTGGTCCTCAAACACTTGTCTTTTGCTGGCCACTATGCTCATCATTCATGGTCACCCCCAGTCAAGCCTCTTCCTCCCTCTCCATCATTGGTGCCATAAAACTGTTTCCTTCATTCACTCTTCTACACAGTTTCCCTTCCACACACAAGGATAAAAATTCCAAACATCACAATGTTGTACAACAACCCACGCTTTGCTTGCATTTGGTGGAGAAAAGGTAAAGGCATACATAGGAACAGGTATAAAAACCTAACACTATTCTTTGCTGGTCCTTCATTAAACAAAGCATTCAAGAAGTAGCAAACAGACCACATTTTCTTATTATGGATCCCAATTCTGTGCCCAGAATAATTATACATATTGCTTTTACAAATTCAAGCAACCTCTATGTGTACAATTCAAAATACTATTGCCTCCTAGATTTAGGGCAATGGTACCGGTACCAGTAATGGGCTGTAGTTGGGTTTTCCAGGTCACATCCCCTTCCTCCAGTTCTGATCGGACAGTTAAACTAAAGAAGCACATACATAAGGTGGTCTCCCCACCTGTAAGCATGTTCTACCTGTGAAACTGATAGCAATGTAAAAAGCATTGGAGATGCTCAATGCTCTCAGTGCTTCTGTAGAGGTAAAAGGAAGCATAAATAAAACCTGATTATAGCAGATACCTGTGAAAGTCCTTAAATAAGTCTTCCAATGCATACAATCTTAGATTATAAGCTATATTAGGCAGGATCCTCGCCTCCTCCTATGCCATTGTTTGTATCTATCTGTCATTGGTGACCCCTATTTAATGTACAGAGCTGTGTAATATGTTGGTGCTTTATGTATACAGTATGCTAATATCAATATTTACTGAATTACATAAGTGGTTTCACTTTAACTCTAAAAAAACTATTTTCAGAACAAAGTTTAAAAAAAATCATAGGGTTTCCCCTAGGTTGTAGAAGACCCTAAGACTGACTTGTTGGGTAAGTCACAATGCACGGTGCTAAACTTTTAATGGTGAATGTCTCTCCTAAGCACTATGCTAACAAAGTTTAATGTACAGGTGTGAACCAGCTGTGAATGTATTGCAAAAAAGGCGCATAATATAATACCTATTTAATCACAACCAATAGCTGCCAGTGTATTAGAAGCCATCTGTCTGTGTGGGTGCAGGCAAATGCCCCTTTTGACTTCTTTGACCCCCTTTTTCAGAAAAGGCAAATCTGTTGACCCCTACACACAGAAAAAAAATCACATTTCTAAATATAGAAGTATTGTGTCCTGAGTTAGCAAAATATTTCATGTTATTTCACTAAATAGTATTCAGTTATCAGTTATAACAAATACATTTTACATTGTGAAAATGTCTTCAGATTTTGTGTGCTTTAGGTTTCTGAGCTTTACATACAAATGCACAGAGGAGTTAATCTTTCCCCAAGAGTCGATCAGAATGATGCATTGCAGATAGCAGGAGAGTGTCACAGCAATAAAACCAATGCCACACTGCACCCATCCCAGAAATCCCTCCTTACATCATGTTGTGACTGTGCAGTAAAAAGGCTTCTATTTTTAATCCCTGGGAATTAGCACATAATGCATTAATACCGCTGAGTGGTTTTCATGTCTAGAAACACAGCTTCCTGCAGATCTGAAGACGGCAACCTGTGTCTTATGGCAGTGGTACTACAAGTTACAGTGTGCCCTACTAGCCAATTTGTTTAAATAACCAGCAGTTCTCAAGGTGGTGTGCCTTTTCACTATATTGAAGGGGATTTTAGCTAGAACGGATGGGCGGTGTGCCTTGTTCAATGGGTTATGTACGGTACACACCTTAGGATTTTTATTATCATCTTTTTTTTATGTAGCGTCAACATCTTACACATCACCTTACAGTCTATGGCCATGTCACCAAACATCCCTCCTTATAGCACACAATGTTCCTACTACAGTCTAAGGCTATTTTTTTGGGGGAAACCCATGCAAATATGGGGAGCACATACAAACTGGGAGCCAAGTGATACAATATGAAGGTGCAAGCCTCCATGTTTTTCAGTTACTTATAGCAAGCATTGTATTTCGCTTTGAATGACCGTTTGGGAGTGATGGCTTTAAAGACATGTGGCTTGGATCTTTTCTACCTTGTTCTTTAAGATGATAAAGAGGAGGTGCACAGCAGCAGGGACCTCAATTAATCTAACAAGAGTGCCATGTTGGATCTCCAACGTCCTAACCAGTGACTTCTGGGGGCACCTGTACTATACACTAGATTTTTGCTCCAGGTGATTATGAAGGTTCATGTAGACATCCATATAATCTAATACATAATACTATGTCCTGGAATTTGCAGGACAAGTTTTCTGACTTGATTAGGTTATGGAAAGACATAAATATTAACAATAGACATTCTACAATGCATTATCTGCATCCAAACTGGACACAGGACATAACCCCAGAGTTCTTTTGAGTATTAGATTAGGATTAACAAATAACATCAAAAACAATTCATTCGCCATGCATGTCATTGTGTAACAGTTTGTGACTTGATCAAGTTAGAGAAAAAAAGAAAAAACAGGTTTTCAATATTTTATAATATCTGGATCTCACAACAGGCACTAAGAGAGATCTACCAGCTTTTCAGAAACTATGTAATATGTGGGAAATGACTGATCCACAGTCAAGAACATAATAACACATTCACTATGCACATTTATAAATTTGCTCAGTTAGATCATATTCCCTTTGTTCACCAAATATCTGAATTTCCCATTCTGCAGTAGGCAATTTGGTTCTCATTAACACCAAACACATTTATAATATTGTTATGTTTGTGAAACACCAAATAGCTGATTTCAACAATGCAATTGAGAATATATACATTTTTTTGGTTGTATGGCATAAAGGAATAAAGTTTACTGCAGGGAAATCCACTATAAAAGACATCAGGTCAATTCTTACAAGTATCTAATGAACAATTAAATATTGGTCAAAGCTGCTACTAATGCCCTCCATGTTTGCTTTACACATTAAAATGTTGGCGTGGCTGCACTGTGATTTCCTTGGCCATGATAAATATCACAGGGGGTCAAGGTCTGCAAGTATAGTGACAAAATCCTACATTGTACTGACTCCATGTACACAAATGTTCTTTCTATTCATCTAGCATGGAGAAATAGCCTGCAGCTAATATTGTTCTACAATGGCTGCTACGTGTGCAAGGGAACGTGGCTACAATTGGCAAATGGCACATGGCTACAATGGCTGCTACATGCACCATCAGGCCAGAATTAGTGTGTTTCCATGAGAGATTTGTGGCTATTCTACTGACACAACTTGACCCTATTTGCCAAAAGCAATTTTCAATCAGACAACAAAACACTTCAAAATCCCTTGTTGTCAACGCTTCACCTTTTGGTTCCTGTTGTCTCATAAATGATTCATGTGCTTTGCACATTTTATCTAAGCGCTCTAGACACATCTGAAGGGTTTATTCTGTGATTCCGGCTTCTTGCACACGGGCTTCACATTCATTTCATCAGCATTGACTGGATCTTGTGTCATGGCTTTATGCACTTCATGAGTCTTGCACCTTAAGGTAACCCTGGCTCATGTATGTGGCCAAATATTGAAATACATTCATTTGCAGGCTTCACATTAAAATGATTAGTTCATACTAATCCAACAGATTAGACCAATTTTGTGATCTAGGAGCCCTATACCTAAATCATTTGTAGACTATCTCATATACAGGCCTGTGTTATTAAAGTAAACCAGACTGTAGCAGTAAAATGTAGTCATCTAGAAATGTTTGCAGATGTCATTAAGTGACATTGGGTGACTTCTCCAATCCCAGATTGCCAAAGACCCCAGGGAGTCAAATCTGGCATGATTTGGACCCTGGTAATGTAGGGGTCATCATATATTGCACCCCTTCCTTATAATATGGAATTCACTGATTTGCACACAATTCAAATGTTATATACCAAGCTTGCAATGGAAGCATTTGCAGAATAAGAATAGGAGAAGAGGTGCAAAGAAGTAATGATTGCCACTTTTTCATTTGGTTTAGGCAAAGACAGAGTGCCAATGGCATGTGTTTCCCCATTTCTTAATCTACAAATGCTCCTGATATCAGGCATCACTCAATTTTAATCAGGCTGTTCACAGACACCATAGCATAAGCAACCAATCAGCTGTTACCTTTCAGCAATTTAACCTATATAGCCTAAAAAAGATGACATCTGATTGGCTGTGCACACCAGACATTTTGGTGTAACTGCAAAGGTGGGGTATCTGTATTAAAACTCAGTGTTCAGTAATGTGTTTTGTTCTGGTTTGCCTTTCTATGAAAAGAGGCCTTGCTCTGCCTACGAATGAATCACTACTTTTTATCTAAGGGGGAAGCAATATTTTGAGCCTTTATCAATATCTATCCTTTTGTTAAAAAAGCAGTCAGTTTGTTCGACAATAGCTGCAGCTTACATTCATGTATTACAATAAAATAACTCACTTTAGTATTACAGGGTCCACCATCTCTCGAGCCTCATAAAAAAGCACTTACATGGATTTTTACACAATTAATTTTGAATCTCTTACAAAATAGACTATGCACTAATCAATACCAGCCATGTGCCGTGTAAATCTAATAAAGCATGGGTTAAATCCCCGGAGAACAACACGTGCCGCCTGGAAAAATGCACAGATGAAACCGAGCGATGCATTCCTGAAATTGGTGCATGCATTATTCAGGATGTACGCTGCAATTGTTCAGCACAGCAATCCTAAAAAGCACAAGGAAGGTTTTTATTTATTTATTATATTTATATGTGACAATTTATTTCACCATATTCTTTTGGCCATATGTGTTCCACCTTATTTTATTATTACAGTGCAGATATGTCTGGGAAGTACCAGCAGCAACCAGATGTCAAAATTAGGTTCCTTTATTTAAAGATTATCTAAACCAAGAAGAACAATATAATAATATAATATGTTGAAGCTCATCAGTACTTAGAGGTCCTTATGCTTATCTGCAGATCTAGCTAATATCACATTTCCTATACCTGGGTGACAACACTGGCTCACAATGCTATACTTTGAATTTCTATCCTAGGCAGAGCTATAGAACATCCCCACTTTACTCATCTTTATACCTTAGCAGAGAGGTGGTCTGTAGTTTACAGAGGAGAATGGGGAAGAGAATATACAATTCACAAGGTTTTAGTGCAACACAGAGCATGCAGGGAGTTACAAATTTACCAGATTTCTGATATGAATAATAGTTCTTTTTAAGATATGTAACAAAACACTTTCTTTAGTATTTTTAAACAGGCCACAGCTAGCAATAAAACATTATAGAAAATCTAGATTTTCAAAACCTACCACCAAAAATATCTGGACATTCATATTAAATTTTTTTTGTATTACCCAATAATATATATATATATATATATATATATATTTCTTGATGAGGATCCCAATGGTACAATCAGGGGACACAATTTTTTAATAATTCATTGGTATTGGTATTCATTGGTCATATAAATAATTTAGTTAGTAAACACAAACTATGGATAATCTTTCATAATAATACAACCTATAGCACCAGGATAAAAGTAATAATTGTCTATATTTTAGCATATTGATCATGGTGCACAGCATATACAACCTTCTGTATATTTGACACAGTTTCACATGTAGTTGATTTTCTGGCCTTTCCATTGCCTCCTGTTGTCCTTTTGTTCCTCTGTGGACCACACACTGCTCTCCAAATGTCTCTCAAATAATGGAACTCATACGGAGAGAGGCATAGAGCAGAATGCATTGCTGCTTAGCATGACTCGCTCATGCAGATATCTTCAATATGTTATCCTTGGGTAACACTGCATGTCACTTTCAGTTTTCTTTTGAACCTCCACTGATCTATATCTGACCGGATAAAAGGCCACAGTATAAAAAACAAAACAGCATACACGGAATAATTCAATTAGCTTAGGAGAAATGGGAAAACTGCAATAACCTAAAGCTGCAAATCTGAAGGAATCTTCACCAATTGGACCAGATCCATTCCAGGTTTTTTTTATCTCCCAGGTTCACTGATAAAAGTGTATATTCTCCAGCTTTGGGGAGCTTTAATAAATCATGCCCATTGGGTCTGTTAATACCCTCAAGATGATCAAACTTTGCTCCACTGCAGATCCCACATTAATTCTTCAGGATTTTCCCCCAGTATTACATTCCTGTAATCATAATATTTAAATGCCCAATTTTATATTTATGACTTTTTTTTTTACCTGTAACATATTTAAGACATGTTGTAAACTGTCTATCCTAACTTTCCCAATTTTATAGAAAAGGGTCAATCATGCATAGTATAATGCCGAGTAGGTCACATAAACCATGCATACAGGTAAAGCATTATTCTTTTAGCTGACCTTCAGGTTCACAAACATCTGAACCGGCCCATGTAAAATAGATTTCCCTATTCAACAGTTCTCTGAGAAAAGTTATAAAAAATACTTGCAATTTGTGCTAAATATTCAGATGCAGCTATTGTATTCTTTCCTGTATCAAGGGCCAAAAGTGCTAATTAATGCATATTGGAAAGCCATTTCTATCTGAAGAGTCTGCATTAATGAGTCAGTCCCAATGTACACATCAGCATGCAGCAGGAGGGTGATCAATGATTTCTGAAGGCAAATTTGGCAACTGAACTGAATGTCATAAAGAAGAGCTGCAGTCAGCATTTGTACTGTACAACTATTCAAGATTCTTTACAATTGCATCCATTAAATAGTGTTCGAATGGGAAATGTATTTCTAAGAAGATGAGAAAACAGCCAGTAAACTAATAATGCTATATGGCAAATCCACTTTAACCAGTATGCACAGACCATTTCACAGGGTCATCTAAAACTAGCACATGGAAAAGTAATAAGAAAGTTAGAGAAAGATAAAGGGAAATGGATAGGCCCTGTACAGATCACAGACAGAGTTCAGATTATTGTCATATGAAACAAGAGACAGGAGAACAAAGGAGTGTTGTACACACAGTACTGTTTTATGAAGGAGGAGAGGGAAGGGTGAGCAAGTAGCACCCCACTGTGCTCGCCTCCATATAAAGATATGGTGGGGACCACTGTACACATGCTCCTCTTGGGTGACAATCATGTAGCGTGTGTATATTGATATACAGATAGCTCACAAGGGTCAGTCACAGTTTTTACATCATCTAGTATAAATCAGCCCTAAATTATATGAAAGGACAACAAGGGCTTGACTATAATACTAACCAGGACATTGGGCAGCAAAGGAAAGTGCTGGATGTCAGGGTAACTCTAATAAGGTAAATCTATGTCCCTTTTCTTACCCCCCAGGCCAAATGACCATTTCACCCATGTAGTGCAAGTGGGACTCTTCCGCATTAGTACACTTCATAGCTGTCCAGAGTAGGATTAAATAAGAAAAATTAAGAAGTACAACTTGTGAAGAATGGTTGTTTCAGTGGCTAGCTAAGCCTGTTTTTAAAGCTCTAGAACACAGGTTCAAATCTTGGTTTGTAAAGCTAAATTAAGTTTTCCCACAAAAAAACATTTAAACAGTACTAATCAACTGGACACATTTAAATTAAAAATAAATTTAATGAAAGGAACATAGAGGCTGCCATAGGCACCCTTGCACTGCTATAAATGATTTGCTGGCCCAGAACAAATATACATTTCAGGACCTGAATCTGACATTTTGTTCACAATAAAAAATAAACTTATCATCAAACCTTAGTAAAAGGACATCTAGACTTCTTTCACAAGCAACACATCCACATTTCCTTTTCTTTAGTTTTGGGAAAAGAAAAAACAACCCCATAACACATATTGATAGATCATCTATTTATAAATCCATTCCGGCTCTGCTTTCATTTTCTGTTTTTTCCTTACACCATTGTCAAAACTGCTGGCTTGTAGACTACAGGAGATTCTGATCATTTTGACACATTAGGCGCCAACCTTTAATACTGCCAATAAAAGTAATTAGATGTATAATGCATACACAAAAGCCCTGAAAGCCCCTGGTGATAGCATCACAAACACTGCATTAGTCCTACAAACCTCTGGACACAATATAGCAACAGCTGTGCCCAGTATTGTATGTCAGCCTGGTATACTAGGGGGTTGTATGCAATACTTAGGCGGGAGCTACACCAGCGATTTTTAATCTCAGAGATTCTAAAAATCTTCAAGTGAAAAGAAATATCTGCTTCATGATACTGTGGGACATAGTTAGGCAGTTGGCAAGAGATCAGTGTATAGAGATTATGTTCAGAGGGGTAGAGGGAAAAAAATGAGAGATTGATGAGTGAATAACCTCCATCTATTCAAGTCTAGGCAGGACATCAACCAGTAATACCTTTTATGCTATGAGACTTTCAGCACTGCAGAATTGGTTGGGTGTTAAATCTATAACGCATTTTTTGTGAAAGTTCTAAATTATTGTTAATATGGAACATACCATTTATTCATGCAATTGCAAGACCAAAAACTGTTTGAGAAGCCCAAAAAGTTAAGTTCGACTATTATAAAATACTGTATGGCAGCATGTAGTCTGCTTTTCTACCACCAGACAAGAAAAAGGAGAGACAGCTTAACATTTATAGTTTTTTAAATATTGTTCATTTAAGTTTTTTTTGTCTCCACTCAACATTTCATGCACCCCCTTCCCCTTACAGATTTCCTAGGGTTTGTGTTGATAGGCGGTGTCCTTCCAGATGCAATCTGCTTGCATTTGAGATCACTTTAAGATTCTGTTTTTGGGTTCCTGTTGATTTATATGAGGTAATGAAGCCCCTGATGCCATTAATGTCAAGAGATGGTCAAAAGAAATGGCAAATAAATAAAAATGGCATCACGGTTTGGAAATATTGAGGCTTGGGGTGCCTAACCTTTCCTGTTACTCTAAGGACCTTTGCCTTGGGTTAAATTATTATAAATGCAGCTCTGATTATTTCAACCAGGTTGCTTTTTACAACTATTGCTTTAAGAAATAATGCTCCTGGAATATTTAATGCATAGCTTACAATATTGGTACTACAAGTATGCAAATAAAAGCCTATGTCTGCTTGGTTTGGATGATACCAGGACTGTCCTACTCCACATACAGGCAATAAAGAAATCGAAAGTTACAAAATGTTTTCAGAATGCAAGGTAATGTCATGATATTGCTTAGTCATCATATACAGAATTTCTGTCACTTGCTGCCAGGTTGTGGCAGTAAAATATCTCTTCAAGGACGGCATAATAATGATGCAAGGGCGCTGTGATTTTAATCTCAATGTCACTTCTTATAAAATACTTTGTCACACCATAATGAGGATGATGTAAGATTCTATACATGTTTAAAGGTCAGTGCACCCAAAAGTGATATTTTCATTTTTTGCAGATGTTGGAGAGTTAAACAACCTGAAAGTTTCTTATACTCGCATTATATATATTCTCGCTCTTAAGGTTGTTTGAGATCCAGCGATTGCATACCCATTGTGATCATTATGAAGGACTTCCATTCTTTATGCTGTAATTTGTTTTATTCATATTAAGCACAGTGCAGCAGAAAGTTCTGCAAAAGTCCAGGCAGTAGGGAGAAACAGTTGGAGTTTATGGAAGGAGAAGTCATGATCAGGGTATCTAAGGCAAAAAGAAGGGAGAAGCCCACCAGACCCCACTAATAATTAAAATATTTCTGGGAGGAAAACTGTTATTTATGTAAATAATAATAATGAATATATAAAGATATCACTTATGTTAAAATAGAGATTGCATACAAACCCCTTGCAGATAGTGTCCTAGGTGAGACTCAAACCTGGGACATAGCACTTGAAAGGCAAGAGTGCTAGTCACTGAGCCAAGCATGCTGCTGAACTCACTTGTCTTACCTAAGGATCTACTGATCATTTTAATATACAGTTGTCATTCAAATAACCTTGTCCTCATTGTATATTTTATTTGATTATGTTATTTTATGTACTTTTATTTATGGTACTTTATTTGATTACTTTAAATGAAAATCTGAAAATCACTTTCCAACCTTTTATTTTCACCTACTAGCAGATTTTTCCTTCTAGGAACTACTCACAAAAGACACTGAACTCTGCAGAAAGCCACAAACACAGGTGAAACATGTATGTGCAAACAGACCAAAACAACCTAACACGGTGTGTACATCACAATCTGTTTACATATTATAGAAAAGATGTTTGTCCTCATTTTCTGAGTGTAGTAATCAGATCGGTAGTTCTTAGCTTTCTGTGTTGACAGACTTATTTAAATAAGACTTATAATGGCTAAAAAAACAAAGAAAGGTTTTAGGTAATGTCTTAAATGAAAGGCACTACACAGGCAACAAGGTAAAATAATATATATAAAGTGCCTGTACTGAAGAATAAAAAATGATGTCCCAGTAAATGTTCTTATTTACAGAAGTCATACAAGACCTGTCCAATATACCTGAACCACAGACCTGTAAAATAACTGTATAATGAGGAAACTTTTGTTCTGATTAGTTGTTAGGGGTATACTAAAACTTCTTAAAAAAAAAAAAGAACAATAAAATTACCGTTTTAGCATGGAAAACAGAGCCTCTAGTTTTTCCTGCTTTGTGTTCCCCTATTTAAATAAATATCCTGTTATCCCAATTGGGATGATCCCTGTGTTTCAGGGTGGACAGAAATGGGAAAAAAGGTGTAGTAAAATCAGACAATATGACAGAGGTGCAGGCAGACTGTCAGGCAAGTGGGGCCACAATGGCATCGATCCACCAAGTGGCACCTTACAAACAAAAATTTACCCCCAAGTCAAATATATACAATTGTCTCCAGCAAAATTCTAGAATCAGTATGGCATGCCAAATTACTAAATGCCTGACCACTAGCAAGGACTGTTGTAGACCCCCCACCCCACCCCTCTACATAGGGGCAAGCAGGCCTTTTGTACAATGCTTGTTTATTCCTACTACCCTTCTTATGGATCCTTACCTATTAGGGGGGTCCTACATGAGCAGATGTCTCACAAACAGGTAATTAGATTTTCTCAATTTACTTAATGTTGTTGGCATAGTTATAGTGTGTTATATGGAGCATGCAAACCTTTTTGGATTTAGTAGGAAAGTGTGAAACTCTGTCAGGTCATTATTTATTGCTGTTGTTGTCTCCACTGGGGAATTTCATCTAATCAGTGGTTAGAGACACCAGATAACCTATTTCTAATAATATTTGTTCTGATTAGAAAAACATTTGTTGCTATACCTCTATAAAACCCGCCTGTCCCAACAAATCCTTTAGGTGTTAAACTCACAAACTTTTACTGGGTCCAGCATGGCTACCTTTGGCCTCCCTACACAGGAGCAGCAAACCAAAAATTCCTCCCCAAGTGTCACATGATAAACCCGTACTAATCACTGAATTACAGAACTGTCCCCATCACTCCACCTTCTGTTACCTTTCACACAACTTGGTGTCTTATCTACTACTGTTATGTCGTTATCGGACAATGATCTAACCACTGAACAGTAGAATCTCCTGACCAAGGTCAATTAGACATCTGTCTGATAATGGAAAGGTTATGATCTTATTACTCTCCTTGACACGATTTGATATTTCAGTTACTATCTGTGTTCTCTCTATTTCAAGGATGTCAGGTACTAAAATCATTATTCAGAAGTTCTTTTCACACATTTTAAAGGAAAGCTATGGTTTATCCATGGTAAAAATCTGATCATCCGTTGTTACTATTTGACTGAAAGTATTCTGGATGCAATGTGCGCATTTTATGCAAGCTTTCTGTGCCATATTTGTATGATTGCATTTCATACATACATTTCAGATGCTCTCTCCAGTGTATATACCATTTAATAAAATTGAGAAATAACTAAAGGATTATACTAGGGTAAAATGTCCCCTCGAGTTAAATAAAATAGACATTTTATAATATGAAGCTTTTTTTGAAACCAGAGGAAACCATGCTTAAGGATCATGGTATCTCTGAAACAGCAGAAAATAAATAGATCTGATTGGTAGAGGGAGTGACTGTCATTGCACAATGAATTCCAATGAATGCATCTTCCACATCCCCAACTTATAAAAAAACATTTGCAGAATTTCTGCAAAAAAGGCTTATGCAATATTTTCTAAATATATTTCAAAGACCACTTTTAGACCTGTTAATGCACAATTACCCACCAGCCTTCAACCATATAAAAATGGTCAGAAACTTTTTTTGTGCATAAGACTTGCACGCCATTGCAGTTGCTGTGGTTTGCAACAAGGTTTCTGGATCTGTCAGGCAGTTTCTGAAAGCTTCAGCCACTTCCATTGACTCGAATTGGGATCCATTCCAACTTCAGTGAACTGTGGTTGAATGCAGTTGCCTTGCTGGTGTGGCTAGAAGATAGCCCAAAATCAATGCATTCAACAGTATGACAAAGCGTTTGCTAACCATACATATAGGGGCACGCAGAACTGCTAACCACATTGTTTTTAGACCACATTAAATGGATATATACTTCTGCAAAAGAGCATTAAAATATAAAAGGACTAATGACAGAAATGTTAATCATCCTCCTAGTTGATTAAAGGTACTACCACCCCAAGTGTGATACCTACAGTATGCTTCACAGTCTGATAAACGCTCTCCATGCGTTCCCTGAAGAAGCGAAACGCGTCGGAACAAAAGCCGTTCAATATGATCCTTACTTTATATCTAGGGATCTAATCTGTATAGATGTTTGCTCTTCTATGAACTACTAATGGGGTAACTATTGTCTGCACATATCACTGATTGTTTTTAATGTATGAAACTAAATATAATTTTACTACTGCCAAAAAAAACAGCTTTCTGTGTGTTAAAAACATAAAACATAAACCTCAAAACAGAATAAAATTCTACCAACCATTTACACATTCAAAGCAGTTGACCATTATCTCTTTTTCGCTCTAAAACTCTACCTGCATGCCATTCCTTAGTACCGGGAATTACCTCATTCATTTTTTTTACCACTGATCAAACCATAGCTAGGGGTAACTCAAATTATTCTTTTAACACCTTCTTTGGTGGAGTTATTAAGCAGTAATGCAGGTGCGTGCAGGTTCATAGTCTTTGCTGCTTTTTGATGTTTAATTGGTTTCCACGTGAATGCAACTTTTTAGTGGAAACTGCATTTTAGAAAAAAAAATGCAGCTTTATAATTTTCAGAAGACAGAGTTCGGGTTATTAGCATTTCTATAGTATGCTTAGATATGTTTTCTGTCTATAGTACTGTACTTCAGTACTGTCTTTAGAAAGGAGAAGTATTTTAAAAGCCAAAACAACACTGTTGCAGCACTTCTTGTACTTGGCAGGATTATTCTAACTATGGTACATAATGTGGTTACTTAGGGGAGTACACACATGAAGGGGTCTACCGAAAAGCAGAATGGGTTATATATAACATTTCTTGCCCCATCATGTACATCTAAACAGCATTACATTTTGCTATGTAATGTTTGCAATGTTAAACCACCTAAAAATGTCAAATTCTACAATCTGATTATTTATTTCACTTTATCTTTTAAAATACATTGTGTGTAGAACATTTCATCAACTGACTTTGAATTTATTTTTTAAGGCCATTAAAAAATCTATTTTTGTCAGTTAGTACCAAATGTAAGGTAAGGACCTATAATGTGTTGTCTCTGACATATGAAAAGAAGGGGAACCACTCAAAGAAGACACCTGTTCTGGTAACAACAGACAAGAGGGGATTTTCTTTCATTTAGATCAGTCATTTTCATAAAGGGTTTTGTGGAATCCCCTGGTTTCTACAGAGGTTGCATCTATTAAATTGTTTTTATAGCTACCACTGTTGAAGGGCATTCTACTGACCACCAATTTAAGAGGCTTTTTTCCCCATTGACCCCCCCAATTTTTGCAGTGTTTCCCAGAGACCTGAAAATGTTTTTAGGGGGTCTTCTAAGGTGAAGAGGTTGAGAAAGGGTGATTTAAAGAGAGATCCATTTACTTCTTTACTCCATAACTGGTAGAGAGAAACAAAATCAATGATACACAAGGTCCTCACAAGAATAAATTCCATGACCATAAAGCAGTAATGCTAACCATTGATTCACCATGACTTATCATTTTCCTGGGGTAATTCACCACTGAGTTACGGGAAGCATTTCTACAGTTGTGAGAACCTCCTCAACCTGGATCATCTACCAGACAGCATGTGAATTCCAAAACAAGTTTACTGTGCATTACTGTATCTTTACAACTTACTCAAGACTTCAAAGAATTCAACAGCAGACAAACACACCAGATACTTAAACTCCATTGAAGTCTATACTTGAATTTTTTTTTCACCAGTCCAATAACCTTGTTGATTCTTATACTATCCTACCACTACCAATTTAAAGTGATAGTCCATACAACATTTATTCTGCTGTTTTGTTAGCATATTCCAACATCCCTTGGGTTCATAGATAGATTCTGGCAGCTAAATTTCTGATTCTGACTTCCAGTTTCCATCCTCCAACTGAATCCTTAACTTTTCCTGTTTGTAATCTCACCTAGATCACAAGGGGCTAGAGCTAGGATCTCCAGTAGAAAACAGCTTTCTAAATAGTAACCAAAAAATTGTGAGCAGGCAGGTATTTTTAGCAGAAGTGCTAAGCTATTCCTAAACAAGGACCTCAATAGTAATCAAGGATCTCAATATTAACTTTAATTTCAGAGATTACCTGTACAGTATTTTTTTTACTTCCATTAGATGCCCTTAGTCTAATGGTAAGCATAATTTATCCCAATTCTTCTAAGCACAGGTTGTTCTGAAGCATGTTACCGGAGAGTGAAAAGAGAAGAAGCATAGTAATCTTATCTGAGTGCTTTCTATTAGCATGCTTCTTGCCAGCACGTGAACTGATTGGCTACTTTCAATGATGTAATAATAAATACAAGCTGTAAAAATGTATTTATATCTTACTAGGAGTTCAGTTTTAACAGACAGGCCAATGGTAATGGTCAATATATATCTTGTGTACTGCTGAAGATTTCTCTGTTTTGATGCCCAGGTTGTATAAAAATACAAAATAACGAAATAAATTAAAAAGAAAAACAAAAAAGCCAAGCAAATAACGTACTAGCGCTTTCCAAGATATAAAACAAATTGTGCAATATATGATCCTCTAAAATTAACTAAAAGACAAAGAAACGCAAAGTACCTAATCTGCATTTCACATACAACTGCACCTTAGGGCAAGAGTAGACAATCATATAATCCTAACCCTCAAGGCTTTAGAAGAAAGGAATTTATACCCTCTAGGTGGAGATTACAAAAAAGTAATCCAGTGTATTTTTCCATTCTTCTTTGACATTTTCACTGTTCCTCTCTCTTTTTTTATCATGTGAAAACATATTTTTTTCTTTTATTTTCTTTTAATGGCACAGAATGCTTAGACAGCTTGAAGTCAACAAAGTTAGGAATGCTAAGCCAAGGGGAGGCGCTTTGGAACAGGTTAGCACAAGTTACGGTAAATCTTTAAAGAAAACCCGGAGACCAATCAGAGGGCAGCTATTACAGTCACAATGAAACAATGGAACACGTACAGGACAAATGTGTGATCAGGAACAGAAATCCCATAATCTTCTACAGACAGCGCCAAGTTAAAAGCACATTTGTTCTTATAAGCACATGCTTTAAGGGGAAAAACTCACCATTTATGAATGCCTCCCATTTTATAATCACTTAATCTTTCTTTTTTTATGTACTGGCATATCTTAGTGATATTCACTGTTTTTTAAAAGAAGGCGTTGCAGTGATTATTGGGTCTTTTTAGTTGTTTTCAAGTAACAGCCTATTGTACACCACTTTTCTCTTCTTCCATGGGCTTTAGGTTATGGAATATTCATCTCATGTAACACTG
Organism: Pyxicephalus adspersus; assembly: GCF_032062135.1. Taxonomy (NCBI): domain Eukaryota; kingdom Metazoa; phylum Chordata; class Amphibia; order Anura; family Pyxicephalidae; genus Pyxicephalus; species Pyxicephalus adspersus. The sequence continues at coordinate 29,776,528 of NC_092858.1, forward strand.
TTTTATAGTCAGGAATCTCAACTATACGGGCAAAAGTTTGTGAACACTTGACCATCACATCTTTGTCGGGTTGTTGGACATCAAGCTACAAAACTATAAGTATTGTTATGTTGCAACAGCCTCACTCCCACCCCCCTGCCTTCCATTCCCCATTGTGGCTACTCAACTGCCTCCACTTTTTTGGAATGGCTTTGCATATGTATTTGAAGGATGTAGGAGTTTGGGCCCAGTCAGCTCAAAAAAATATTTTGAGGTTAAATACTGATGGTCAACAAGAACACCTAATATACATTCTGGAGTGCAATCTATCCTCAAGGAAAATAGGGAGAATGGGGAACTAAATTGATGGTTGCTCTTTAGACCATGAGATAGTTGTCAATTCTATGGCAAACTGTAAACAACTGTATTCCTAACTACGACACATGTATCTGTTGCTTGATGGGTCATCAAGAGGGCCTTAATATGCCTAAAAGAAAAATGGTAGTGCAGAGCCTATAGTAGGAAATCGAAGGGAAAGGAGGATAACCCTAGATCCTTGTGAGTGTAATTTTTCCACTTTACAAAGCACCAAAGAAAATAAAATTTAATTTAAGTTGGGAGGTGGGAATTTTGCTGTTGTTGCAAGGTTACAAGCACACAATTGTTTCATTGTTTACTATATCATTACCTGTACTGAGCGAAGTTTAGTGCAGCATCCACAAACGTTTTGCCATATAGTGTATTTTCCAAAAATCAGGCGTACCAGATGTCATTCTTTAGTACACGTTCCGCCCCTTGTGTTCTGTGATTACTTTATGAATACATACTACTAGAATACACCTATAGGAAAGCCACATTGTCTGATTTATTTCAGAACTAGGTTTTATCTTTCCGGACTACCAAACTAGGGAGGGCTTCAGGATTTTCTCGATAAAGATAAATATTTTGATTCATCTCAGCATCCAATTCAACTCTATATCCCTCTTGCATGGTTGGCTCAGTGGGTAGCCCTCTTGTCTTTGCAGCCCTAGGCCCAAGGTTTGAATCTTGGTCAGGACACTATCAGCATGGAGTTTATTTATAAATATATAGCCAACAAAATGTTCCATGGATTCTGCAAACATCAATGATTTATGTAATTTTTAATTTATTTAATTATTTTTATATTTCTTTCTAAGCCACGCCAAGTTACCTATTAGACTCCAAATTGGTAACTGGAACAATTTAATGAAGTGTTAAGTATATAAGCATAAAGTATAATCTAGCAAGGTCTTGTCTACAGCAGCTTTGTGAATAATATTATCTTGTATTTATATAAAGCCAACATATTACTATAAGCTTTACAAAATTCATAGTCATGTCACTAAAGCTACGTACCCACTTGCAATGCCTCTCGTCAGATAATCGTCTCAGGGCTGATAATCTTGTGTGTGTACAGCGCCCGTCATCCGTCGTCCGAACGTCCATCCTGGCGGATCCACGGGCGATGGATGACAAACGATTGTAATGGAAGTGAAGGGACGGAGTGTGCAGCAGGGTGCCACTCCATCGTTCTCCCCCTTCCCTCTCCATACAGCAGAATGTTGCTGTATGTACAGAGCTCGTTCATGCATCGTGCAGTCCTTAGTCGTTGGAAAGGATTGTGAAAGATACTTTTCAAGGACAAATATTGCACGTGTGTACCCAGCTTAACTGTACCTGAAGCAGGCTCATAATCTAATGTCCCAACCATAGTCACTAACACAGTCTAAGGTCAGTTTGGGGGATATGTTTTTGGAACAGGAAGGATACCCACTGAAACACAGGGATAACATACAAACTCCTTGCAGAGAGTGTCCTGGCCAAGATACAAACCAGTGACCTAGCTCTGCAAAGACGCAGCAAGAGTGCTAACTTCTAAACCACCATGCCAGCCATAATATATACATATATAAATATATATTTGTACATTTTTATAGCTTTCTGTTGTAAATGGTGCAGGACATCCCTTTACCATTACTTCCAGGATACAATTTAAAGTATCACCTTCCCCACCTAGGATTGTGAGTCCCAAAGACCAACTAAAAAACAACAAGAACAAGCCAACAATGTGGTTGTCAGTGGGCAACCTACTTTTTAAAGCAACAACTTGGCTGGAAGCATGGGAACTTTGTTCTTAGCACCATCTAAAACTCTATGTGGCAACTCCTTCCATCAAATCTTTATATGTAATTTTAGCTTCCACTTCCCACTTCTCACGCACTCAGTTCTCTAGCACTTTTTTCTCGAGAACTTTCTTTCTGCCTCCGAACATTAATATCCTCTAAGCCCTTAAGCTCTCGGTTTTGAAATCTAATATTCAAACAAACATACATCCCAACTCTACAACAGCTAGTGTTACACACACATATCCACTTTATACCACATGTTCATTGATATCTGAATAATTAGTCATGCTATCATCAGGCCCTTTATCCTGTTCCAAGACTGAAAGGAAGAAACGAGGTTTCATTGGCTTTTTGATGCCATCCAAGTGTAAATCACACAATTTGTTCCACAATAGTGTCACTGTAGATGGAACATTATATGGGGTTCCAATATAAATAAGGAAAATGTATTTACACATGTGACGGTAAGTTTTGACAAGGTATCTTAATGGTAACGTTGTCACCAGGCCAGGAAGCAAGGGTAAATCTCCAAAGGGGACACAGAAATCAACAAAATGCAGCAGAATGTTCTAACGTTCATTACTAGAATAACAAAAAATGTTTTTCATTTCTGATTGGTCATTGTTAGGAATAACAAGCATATTCTCCCTTCTCTACTCTGCTCAAATACTCAAAAGAGGGGTTTTGTTTTAAATGCCACCCGTACGCATATATAAGTGTATGTATAGTGTGCATTCAGCTGCAAAGAAATGCAAAAAACACCTGTTTTTTTCCAATCATGGAGGTTCATTGCAGCCCAATAATTTCAATGGACTGCCTAACGCAGCCCGGTTTATGACACAGCAATGCATAAAAAGCCATTTGCTTAAGTGCACCGCATGACGGTACGATCAGGTTCACTTTCAAGTGTAAATCTATCACATATTTTTCTGCAGTCTATGCTTCCTCTGCCAGTGACAACCCTACCCCCATTTTTTGGAGTCTGGAGTAAACATTTAAAAGCACCACCAAAATTTAAAAAAAAATGCTACCTGCAAAAGAATATTCAGCATTCATTTTCAGATTCTTGTTCCCCTACCGAGCAGTGTGGTTCCTTCCTCCAGTCCCCACAACATTGTGTTCTACAGCTATATAGGGGCTATCAGAAGGAACCACAATGGATCAGGCATTGAACACTTCCGGAAGTGTCAGGTACAAAAGATACTTCAGCAGTATGTTTTCAAGGACAGCAGAGATCAGTGGTGTAGGCAGTAGGACAGGACAGTATTTAAAGTTTTCTCCTTAGGCGGCAAGCCACTTTAGGTATCAGTGGAGATTGTAATAAAATGCAAACTAAAAAACTACCTATTATGAAACAGATGGAAACATTGAATCATAAATCACACCTTTAAAAAAAGAATGACACGGGAATGTCTGGCAAACACTTATTTCTCGATACAATGTGGGAAATGATGAACCAGTTATTTTCATGCTTGGTTTGATTTTGCTATAAATCTTACCCAGTTTTACTACACATGAAGATGGACATTCCTCCCTGGAGGATTTCTATATTACATGCATAGAAAAGTGCAAGCTCAGTATGTGTTTATGGGAAATAATATTAAGCAAATAATATCACCACAGTATCCTGTGAGTCACTGGCCCTCCACAATAGTCAGACACATTAGAGACAGCCAAGCAGACTGGCCTCAATAGTGGGAATGGGGCTGAATGCAAGCTGTAATGCCCTGATGCAATGCTTTCTATTTACTTTAAAACTGCACGACAGGCAATTCATTCCAATGATCCGTTCTCAAGCCATCAAGCAGACCGCGTATGAAAATGTCATGAGTGCAATCTTGTGGCTTTACCTTATGCATAGTTCAGTTTGTTTATTGCAATGCCATTTATAGCAGAAAACTAGCAAGAGTTACAATGATCCAAAGAAGAGTAGCTCAATCAACCACTTATAAATTATCTTTCATAGGTAACCCAAAATCTGATAATACTAAAGAGTGAGCCATAGTATTGTCCATTCTGAAATGATTAAATTACCTGTAATTCTGCAATCTGTAAAGGGCAGCATGGTGGCTCAGTGGTTGGCATTCTGGCCTTTGCAGTACTAGGTCACAGGTTTGAATCTTGTTCTGAACACTTTGTGCATGGAGTTTGAGTTTTCTCCATCTGTTCCAAAACCATGCCGCTAGTAATTGGCTTCCCCCCGAAATTGACCTTAAACTGTAATAATGATAAATGACTTTGGTGGGACATTGACTTGTGAGCCTCTCTAAGGAACAGCTAGTGACATGACTATGGACTTTGTAAGGTGCTGTGTAACTTTGGTGCTATATAAATACTAGTTATAACAATATTGTACTTTGCTGATTGGGGAGTTCTAGTTCTGAATCAGCAAGAGATGTGTTTAACTGCTGTTTCCAAAAAGAGTAAGGGTTATTCTCTGATTGCAGAGGGCAACCTTTTCTGCACAGGTTTTGCCTATTTATAAAGAAAACACTCCATTAAAGAACCCATAAAAACATCATGATATCTAAATTGGCCGAGCTTTAAAATCTAATTCTCCTGTATTTTCACTAATGAATGCCTCACTATATACAATGTTGTTTTTTTTTTTTTTGGGTAGGTCTATTCATTGTACAGCAATTCCTAAACTTAAGCTGATTGTACATTACATAGCCAGCTTAGTATACAATAGTTGTGACATGTTTTATGTAAATTGCATACTTATTACATATTGACACAGGTATAATCTACAGTGAAAACATGAAAGGCTGAAATCAGGGCTTTTGCCAATTTCTGCCATCTGGATACACAGCTCTGGCACATAACACAGGGTGATGCACAGCTCTGGCACGTAACACGCAGGGTGATGCACTGGTGTCCCGAAATAGCAGCATTGACACAAGCCGTATCTGTAGAGCCTGATATCATTTGTACACCTCTCTTCCTGTCTTATTCATCAGAATCAGAGCCTCTCCACAATAACATTTATGCCAATAATAATAGACCAATACGAACTGGTTTAAGTGGCATTTCAGGCAAATCTATTAAACAATTACCTGTTTAAAGGGAAACTTGGGCTGAAGAAGGGAGACTGCAATGGATTACTTTTTCTCCTGAAATTTCTGGGCATAATTCTGAGTATTTTATTTACTCACATATTACACGGCGCTGTACAAAGTCCATAGTTGTATCACTAACTGTCCTTCAAAGGGGCTCACAATCCAATTTTAATCCAATTTAGCTATTGTGTTAGCTTTTTACCTTTAAAGCTTAACGAAATATAAAATTACTTAAGGCACCCAATAATTGAAGGCCATTATGAAGATAAATACTAGTCTAATAAGCATCTGATGGAAGTTGCCACTATCCGACTTACAGACTGCTTATGAATTCCGAGACAGTGATTTTACTTGCAAATAAAATGAAAAGGCTGCGTTATGTTGCCCGGGATGCACATCATAAGTAATAGCTGAGTCCACAGAGGTATTTGTGACGTGTTTAGGCTGATATCTGTTCATGGCCTTATTCCTTGCCCATAAAGATCACCTCTTCTGACACATCATTAGATTGTGATATATATATATGCAGCACTAGAGGAGGCATGTCCTCTGCTCACATTCAGAGCTACACTATCATCAAAAAAGGGAAAAGTGAAAATGTTTATTATTGTCTGAGATATGCAGATTCTTGTGACTCTTCTCAAGAGCCCCAAACCTTTTCTATGACTTTGTATATACATAGTAATAAGTAATATTTATATAGCGCTGACATATTATGCAAAGTCCATAATTATGTTACTGTCTGTCCCTCAAAGGGGGCTCAATCTAATATCGCTACCATAGTCATACATAATTAACACAGTCTAAGGTCAACTTGGGAGGAAACCAAATAACTGCCTGTTTTTTGGAATGTGGGAGGAAATCCATGCAAACTCCATGCAGATAATGCCTTGGCCAAAATAAGGCTCCAGGAGATGTGTGTATTGACTGACTTAGTGGGTTTTTTGGGAAGCCAGATTGTTAATGTCTGGGAGCCTGACCAGGTAAAAGAATGGGAGCGTTTCCCTGGTCCACTGGGTCTATGTCCAGATTTTCACCTGTTGAGGTGAATCTATTAATCAGGCAGAATTATAATGCCAGGAGCTCAATCTGATCCCAAAGCTGTGAGGGAACTGAGCTCCAGAGGACAAGCCTTGCACACAAATGTGAGTTTTGCTGTGTTGTCAGGAAAGTGATTTTATTTCTGTTTGTGTGCTAGTTGGTTGAGGATGCTCAGCCTAACCATTGCCTTATTCTGCTGTTTATTGCAGACCAGAAAATGAATTTAACTAGAAGCCTGCTGTCTTGTGTTTGGACCACACTGAAGCACTATTGCTACAAGTGACCCCACAATATAAATGTGTGTGTGTGTGTATATATATATTAGTTGTATTTACCCAAATGTCAAAAATGCCAAACAAGGGAAAATTAAAACTACTCAGCTGTTTCCTGCTATGATAAGCATTGTTTTCAAAACCAATGTATGGGATCAGGCTGATCACACAGGTAGACTGCTCACCTGGTCTGAGAATACAGGCACAATGACCTGCCACTGATGTTATCCCCTAATAACATTCTATTGCTGGTGAAGGGACCAAGCTTTAGAGGTCTGAACCTTAATACTTACTGCTGATTTGGCTGGATAAAGCAACAGCAACCTTTGTGCTGTTTTTATGAAAGGCTTCCTTTTTAAAGATTTCATGAAGACAGCTTTCGTATACATGCCACTGCTTGTATATAAATGCCTGCTTCACAATAAACGTGGAGATTAGGTAGACCTTTCCCATTCTTTTGTATGTACCACAGTTCTCCTATCTTAGGCCCAGTACAGACAAGCATATCTGCTGTTAATTTTGCACTTGACTGACCTGTCCCATCGACTTTATGATGAGTTGATGGGGGTCAGGCTATGATCAGGTGAACAATAGGACAGATGGAGGATCACACCTACAATCCCATAAAATCAATTTCTTACAATTGGTTAAATCTGATTATTTTATACTTTTGGTAATTGGATCAAAAATAAAAACTCAGCCAAGTTGTACTAGGCCTTACCCACAATAGGAGGCCATATGCATGTATTTTAGGAAGGACTCCCTCAATGTAACATGGCCCCTATGGCTTTCTTTGATGCAGTGTGACTTTACTAAAGTCTTCCCAGAACTAACCCTGCAGAGAGTTCATTTCCCAAACCCATCTATTGCAGGTCATGTAGCATCTGGGAAGCCTTCAGCGCCAAAAAAAGCTGCCAGGTTAGCATGCTGACATTGCAGCTTCAATCCTCAGAGTTAATGACCTTCAACAAGTATGCAAATAAACAGTAGGTTGCTTGTTCCCAGTCAGAGATTCTATTTAAATTATATGTAGAGTCAGGTTTTGTTTTGGATAGTGGGAAAGAGTTTGGTTTCCGTTTCACTTGATCTCCTGTCCTGAAGACACAACATGGAAGAGACAAAATATCTACAAAGGGGGGGAGACAGATGTCAGTGTAACTGGTATCCCCACCAATAGCAATACTGCCAAACTATTAGCATTTTGAAAGTTCCAATATGTCTGCTTAGTTTACTCATAACCAGAGCCCTTTAAAAGTAATGCATGCAATCTCTATTAGTATCTGTGGTTTACTACTGTTCACTCTAAATGAAAAATCTTTTCAGCTCACTAATAAAAACAAGCTGTGCATCTTATTGGTTTTATCTCAGCAGTTGCATTAGAAACATTAAAATGTTCACTTTAGGATGTAGATATCCACTAGGGGGACAGGCTAAAAAACCTGTAGACAGTTACATTATGTAAGTATGGAATGGCATGCATGTGAAATGTGTACTCATAAATACTCCAGGATCTCTTTAAATGTCAGGTGTATTCATTAATCAGCCATTCAGTACTTTTTAGCTCATATTGGATGTTCTGCATTCATCATGAGATAATATCACATGGCAGAAGGTTTGTCCAAATCAGACTGGCACTAGAGGGCATTGGGGACATTGCAGAAGAATAAAAATGTCCCCTCTGACGTGGCTGCATGTGTAGATCCCTTCTGAGTCAGTCTGCAGACTGCAGTATAAAGCAATGTGGCAGAAAGGAGGACAGCCCTACCCTTTGCCAGTATGCCAGGCTGTGCAAGCACAATTCTGATAGAATACAAAATGCAGCATTTACATAGTCTTTGCCCTGCGTCAAGCTATGGAGGTCACCTCCTCTCATGACTTTGCCATTCTGCATGCTCCTAGCTTTTCCCAATGCTGTGCATGCAGAGAAACTGCTGATGTAAGATATACGCCTACAATTTATAAAGGGACTGAATCAGACTAAGTAAGATTAGGTGCCCTATAATATACCGACAGGAAAACAAATATTAGCCCCTAATGTTTATGAAATACAATCTACTACTATAAAAAGCTTGTCAATATATTAAAGCCACAAATAATGGTTGCAATTTGTTGCATAGTTGTAAATGGACAACCTAAATCAATAATAAGCTTTTGTAGAAAAAGCCTAAAGAATGTAACTGTCAACCACTACTTACATTCTAAAATTTACATATAATGTAAAAGCAATCTGAGAGTCCAAAGCCTCCAGCAGCCAAAAATTCATTAGCTATATGTGTGGCCTCTTCCCTTCCTAAGGGGTGTGTGGCCTCTTCCCTTCCTAAGGCCTGTACAGACATAGAGGATCTAGAAATGAACTATATTATTTTGCAGGTCTCTTGATGTTAAAAAGAGAAAACTATAATCTGGGTAAAGTTTGATCTATGAACAGCTCTGGCTTTAGAAACTTATGATAAAGATTGTTCTTGGATGCTCAACCACACAACTCCAGCGGGCCTAATAAGGATTTCCCATTCCTACAACCATGAGATAAACTATACCCTGTCCAAACTAATCTATTTGTTTAGCATCCTGACACCTGGATTAAGGGCCATGTGTCCTGAATACACACCATGCCATGGATGCATCCGGACCACAATGATCATCTCAACTCAAATTGGAATTACCACCGGCCTTTATACATTTCTTTTACTGGTTCCCAAGTTACTATAGCGCTCCAGATCGATGATTTGTATTACAAGATTACTGTCCCCTAGAGGGTGATTCAAAGACATGGCAACATCTGTGTTTCCACTCTGTTACTTTATATATAAAGCATATTCTATAAATGAAAATCACAAAGGTTGGGTACAAAAAAAAAGATCCAGTAGCAAGAACAAAACTCTCACCTGTGGCAGGTGTTGATATCTAGTGGCCAGTGTCCAAGAAAGATATAAAAAAGGTTTACTATTCCCATAACAGCGATAAACCTCTCCTTTCCTTCCCATAAAAATGCCAGAGTCAAAATCCAACTGAAGTGTTCAGACTAATGGTAAGTGAAATGGCAGGCGGATTTGGGTATTCTCAGCTGTACTAGGTCTATGGGGAGTTCCCAAACCCACCTAGCTGGCCAGAATTATGAGAAATGTTCACCTGGAAAGGCTAGAAGTTATATTGTAATTACTATTGTTTCCACACAAAATCTGCATTATTTCCTTCTCTATAAGGTGGAATTCTTTACCAGGTCTGTATTACAATGCTGGAGTACAACAGAAGGACCAGGGTCGAGTTGTGGCTTTTTGGCAGGGGTTATATGTCCTTCATAGACAGATGTCATTCTGGAGGAGTGGGCATTCCAAGGAAGACTTCATTTGCATGCAGGCTACTGTAAGTCTAAGGGGAAGATGAGTTCAGTATAAACATTTAAGAGTTATGTGAAGTTTTAGTAAATGTGCTTGGATATACTTTGGAGCAGGCCATTCATGGGACCATTTTGTACAACTTGTAAAAAAAAAAAATAATGAACATCATAAGTACAATAATGATCAATGGTGTAAAAAAAAAGGGAGTATGGAAAATAACTCTGCACATTATCATTTGAATTATTGAACACAAAGATTATTACAATCTAGAAGATATTGGCTATTGGTCAGAGCACAAGCTAGGGAACACAAATGATCACTCTCCAACGGCATAAAAGGAATAAATAATGTGATGATATTGTTGGAGGACTTACATTTAATGTAGTAAAGAAAACTTTGTTGGTTACTCTTTAACTTCTTGTAGATTTTCCCAAATGAATATCTGTGGTTAGGTTCCAAGTGATTACAGAAACTAAACAGCAGCTGGCTGTGTATGCACAATCAAGACGCCAAAGTCACTGCTATAAACAATTGTTTTATATTCATGCAGGTATGTATGTTGTACCTATGGGGGTGGGAGTGTAGGTGCCACCTAATAATAGATAATAGCTTTCAGTGGCCAAATCTATTAATTGTTCCCAAAACAAACTTGGCTTTCCAGTATCAGGAAGACTAATTTACAAGTGTTCCCTGATCAGAATATAAAGAGCCGGATTCACCATACACATTTATTCTTTGATGTCTGTAGACACCTTTAGGCCTTGCCTAGACAATGCTTTAAGATCTTACTACTAGAATCTCCAAACAATAAAAAAGAACTTTAACGGATTACTCCGCCTGCTAGTCTGTACCCATAAATGAAATCTGTTTTGGGGTAAAGTTTGCATAGAAATTCAAGAACTCTTAAAGGTTATCATTCACTCCCCCCTCTATAAACACAGACAATATACAATGTATCAAATATTAATTTGCAGCAGCCACAGACTAGGCAGAAATGATTATCTCTGTTATTAATCAGTGGTGACACCAGGTCTTTGGAATATTCACAGGGACAATTACTTAAACCAATTAGCAGCCATACACGTGTTAAACAAGGAAAGATAAGTACTTATCTTCCCAGTTAAAAATGCAGATTTGCCAGTGCTGCGGGGCACAAAGTCACAGGAATGCAAAACACTGGAGAATAAAACTTCACAGACTGAAATCCTTGTCATTGTATGGCTGCCTGAAATACATATTAACCAAAAAAACGATAACGCAGAAACCCAGGCCAGGAGAACAAGGAAATTCTCACCGCTGGTCACAATATGACATTCTTGCATTATGGAGACGACTGGGTGTTTTATAATGTGTGTTTAAACGTTAACCCATTGCTGCTGGGGCAGGTGCATGGAAGCACGCATGGTTTATTAGAGAACATGCACTAGATAAGGGATCTACATGGGGCCATGGCTTTTTTTTTTATTTCTGTCCGATTAATAGTTAGATTTATTGCTTTAGTATTACAAACTATGGCAAATATAATGCTAGACTCCCAAGATAAATTCCATTGACACATTGGAACCCAGGACACAAAGTCTAAGGATTTCTGCACATAAATTCACTTTTGCTACATTATTGAAAAGAGTAATTTGGTTTTATTGAAAATATTTTCTGGTCATGTTGGACAGCCTCAACAGCAAATCACTTCCTATACCAAATTTTATAAATGTCTATGTGGGATTAGGAAAATAGCAGCTCCCTTTAAACCAATAGGACATAATTCATCCAATTGTGCAATGTTACTACTATTAAACAAATGCAACACAGGCTTCTGCATGGTTTGCACATACTATTTAAAAAAAAAAAAAAAAACTTTTGGAAACTAATTAGAAAGTTGTACTCAAGCAGGAAAGGCAAAAAAGGGTCTTTATCATAAATAGCAAAATTATCTAAAATTGATGTTTCCTGGGTTGGATTTATTTCTTGGGTATGTAAACCTGCCACCATGGCTATGTAGGGATCCTTCTTTCTAGGTTCATTAGGAGGTTAAGAAAAGGAGTTGGATCACCCCAAAGAGGACAGGAGTAAAGCCAGAACCCAAATATTGGATAGCAAGTCCCTGAGAGCTGGGACAGCACATACCAGAGTCCACCTAATTCTATCGGTAACTAGAATATCGCTACAGATCTTTTATCTATGGCAGCCTTTATAACATGGGGAACTCTTGTAATAACTTTCAGGTCTTCAGGGAGCCCCTTATATAAATATATTAGTACATCAGTGTGGTGGTCAGTAGGAAGAATGCCTCTTACCGTCACGTCTATTAGGAAGAATGTCACCCTTACTAATAGCCAAAAAGATCTTTGGTGTCACTTAGAGGCACAAATTGCTCAAGGAACCCCTCACAACCACCTGAAGAACCCTGCCCAATATTTATAGTATTATATAAAGATACATAAACACAGATAGTGTAGCCTAAAATGATCAATATTTCCCATCCATGGTTGCACCATATCTTAGCAGTAATGGTACGGATTTACTATACTGATTGCTAATAAATGTTCTCCTTAAATGTTTTTAAAGCATTTAAACTGAAACGTGCATAAAATTGCTCCAATGGCCAGGATTTTGCTTTGTGTAAATATTGATATAAGGAGCATTGGACAAAACTTATAATTATGTGACAGCTTCTTCTGATACTATTGTTCTACATACCATATTTTAGATTATTCTAATAATTATTATAGAGACAAGGCGTGTAGGTGTGTGCAATTTCATACACAATATACTATAAAAAAATAAATATAGGCACACACAGTTTGGGTTTATAGTTGTAGGAGATCCCAGCCCATGGACAATATTGTGCTTCATCTGCAATAGTAATCCCTAAGTTTTAGAGATCTGGAAGAATTTAGCGGTTATATACTTTCATACCCTGTACTGATTAGTGTTCCCAGCATTGAACGTGTTAACATATGTCCATTCCAAAGCAGGGAAACCTAGCGATTCCCTTAATGCCTATAATAGCGCCGCGTTGCTCTCCGCTGACCGGCAGAATGGGAGTTTAGCCGGCGCTCTATAAGACCGGGCGGCAGCGGCGGATCTCACACATACACTAGACACCTGCTGGAGGCGTGGAGCCGGGCTGGGGAGATCAGCAGCACATGATAGAGCTCAGGGAGCAATGCAGCCCATACCGCTCACCCCATAGCGCTCACCTCTCTGCACACCCCATACCTCTGCACACCCCATAGCGCTCACCTCTGCACACCCCATACCTCTCTGCACACCCCATTCCGGGCCAAGTAAGTCATAGAGGCTGATGTGTATAGGATGCTGCAGGAAATGAATTTCTTATCTCTTCCTTATATCTATACTGCCCAATGGGATCTGCCTATTGCTTAGTAATAAAAGTAATTCTGTATCTGTGCACAATTGATATTTATTCATAATAAGTGATAATGTTACAAACTTATCACATTGCAATGTTTTATGTCTGATTTACAAGTTGCTTTGCAGGGATTCCCTATGTTAGAGTCCTGCAGCACACTCCTATTTCCCCTAGAGCCATTGTCCTTACAGAACTTTGTCAATGCACCAATTATTTCTATTGATGAGAATAAGCCATGCTTGTTCTGGCCACAATCACTGCAAACCTGAGATCCAACACTGCAGTATGTGTCAGGAATCTCTGCACCCAGCTGCTGCTTCATCCAACACTTCCTACATGTCCATTCTTCCCACACCTTGCTCACACTGCACTTCTTTATATACACTTGTTTTACTATTTAGGAAATACATGTAAATCATACAAATACTAAATAACACAAAAAATAAAAACTAAAGCCAAGGATTAGATCCATCCCTCCTGTCCCCATAGCTGTCACCCATCACCTGGGAATCAGACCTTCCATAGAACTCCTCTCCTATAGGTAAGTTATGGCAATGTCCAGCTATGTCCCAGCCTGCAGTGCTGATCCAATGCAGCCTGGAGTTATGCTGGGACTTCCACTTGCAGCAATGCAGAAAAATGTCCCAGCAGCATCCTAAGGGTTAAATGGTAGAAGGGGGGTGGGTGCCATGCGCCCTCCAGTCTCCAGCTCTTAATGCTGAGTCACAAATAGCACCCTATAGAAATAAAGCCAATGGTATGCTCTTTAAAATTAGTTCAGTCTATGGATTTTATCCCATGCCTACAGCAGATGGGACCTCTATTCTGACTGCACTCACCCTGGAATTTGGGTAGCAAATGGCAGACATTTGTGCTTTACCCATTATCACCCCGGACCACACCTCTCTAAAATAGAACTATTTCTAAACAGAGAAGAAAAAAAAAGTGATCAATAGGAAAGAGAGAATCAGCTGCCAAAGCTAGAAGAACATTGGCCTTCTATCAGACAAAAATAACAGTTGAACACTTCTATTGTAGAATAAAACTTTGCAAAGATCTCTGAAGCACAAGCAACTTAAACCAATTCAATAAATACCTTGTCATGGATGATCTGCAGAGGTCTGCATGGGATACCAAAAAAATAAAAATAAAAATGGTAGGCTAGAAGTCAATACCTACCAAATCTGTTGTGATCTTGCCTTGTCCCTTGGATAGTACCATTTGGAAAAATTTCTAAATGATATCCAGTCCTGCAGTACAACTGTCTCCTTCTGAGAATCCCCTTTAAGTGTTCCAAGTCAGTGACTGCAGACCCCCTAGGCAGACCCCCTGCCTCAGATTGACTCAGGTGGTCACTTAACAACACAGGGTTATCCACTGGCAAAACGGGTACATTCCCAAAAGACACAGCATCCTGCACACCGAAATAGTTCCCAACTTCACCCAGAGGAGCCATCAGGATGGTGTGCCTGCCTGGTGGGAAATCAGATGAAGGAAGATAGCAGGTCAAGGTATATATACTCTTCCCTGTGAATTACTCACTGAGGTGGAAAAAAAAAGGGGGGGGGGATGATGATGATGATGATGATGATGTCTCTATCTTCAATCCATTCAGTGCATCAATAAAACTAATAATGTGCTTTGATAGCTTCAGGTTCAAGGTCAAAGCTCTGTTGAGTCTATGGAATCACCACTTTGTGCAGCTCACCCACTGACATATTGCTCTCCAAGCATCTCAGCAGGCAGCAAGATCTTCTTCAACCCATCCAAAGGCAGGCAAGGGGACAATCCGGAGTTTCTCCATTTGCTGGAAGATCACCAGTGCTCATGTCAACTTAAAGAAGAAATAATAATCAGCAGCAGTCCAGGCGATGTGTGGATTTTAAGATGTACAGGCTACGTCAGAATGTATGGATCCTGACTCCAGGAAGACATGCGCTGTTTTGGCTTTATAACACAAGACTGCATACATCAGCATGAATCCTTGCAAAGAGAGGGGATGAAATAATATCATTGAGGCAAGGCAGTGGTGGGGGGGAAAGGAAACTTTTCAGGGGTGAGCTTCTGATTGCAGTCTTGGTGTAGGGGGTTCAGCAAGGTGCTGCCTGCGCTGCCTGGGAACAGGTGTGTGCGCTGCGCTCTGCTCGCTTGTCAGTGTTGATCTCCAGCTCTGAGGCTGCGGCTCCTGACTGTGGCTCTCCATCCAGCTCGCAGAGTGGTGCAGCAGCAGGAGTTGGGTTGGGTTTAAGGTAGCCTTACTGCCTGGCAAGCTGCTTCCTCCCGGGTCCTACAGCCCTCTGCCTGCCTGCTACACTCTGCGGCAATACAGCGCTCACCATGTGCACTGCGGTACGGTGCCAGGGCAAAAAATCCAAAAAGCTCAAAAAGTTCCATGCTGTTTTATTATTCTTTATTACATAATTCTCTTTATTGGAAACAGTGAAGCAGTGATATCTAGTAAAGCTTAGTTAGTGCCACCCCATAATTTGATTAAATAGGTATGATTAATAATTCTCTATTTATTTGTACTTGATATTTACCCAGCTTAAAGAGGAACTTAACTCAAAAGTCTCCCAAAACAAAAAAAAAATACACCTACCTTTAATCCCGAAGCGCAGTCGATCAGTCATCTTTTCCATCGTCGTCCAGGCACTGCCATCTTCACCTCTTCTTTCTACGTCACTCCACCCAGGCGCAAGATCGGGTGATGTAGTTGGGGAAAAAAGCTTGCTGTGCATGCCCGAGCACCTTGTGCACCCAAGAGCCTCCCGGGATGCGTTACTCTTGGGCAAAAAGGGTGCACTTAAAAAAAACAGAGAATTTTTACTTAAAAAAAAAAAACTAAACTGAAAAGTGTGTAAAAAAAAAAAAAAAAAAAACACCTTCAATCCCACAGGGCAGTTTGATTCATCCGGGGGTGTTTTGCATCGGGTCTCGCCTTGTCCTGCAGCGGGCGCTACAGGCGCCACCATCGTCTCTTCTTGCTGGTTTTTCATCCTACATGACCTGACCCAGGCGGGAGATCGGGTGACATAGGATGATAAAAAAAACTGCGCATGTGTGAGATCAGCAATTTTTTTTCTTTGCACGAAAAGGTTTCTTCTGCTTATGTCCCAGATGCTCGGGCATGCGTAGAAGGAGCGCCCAGGGGCCTGACGTAGGTATCCCACGAGGCTTTGCGCTCCCATTCATTCTCGATCAATTACAAGGCAGTGCTGCACCCTTTTTTCTTAAAAAAAAAAAAAAATGAGTTTTTACATTAAATAAAATGCTTGTCTACCCTTTTATGTAAAGTAAACATTTTGAGTTTAGGTACACTTTAAATAATTTTCTATTTATTTGTACTTGATATTCACCCAACTTCTTGCCATGTGTTTAACCAATAATTATAAATAAAATGTTTTTTGCTGAAATATTCTGTTGCATATCAGTGCTGCTGATCTTCAAAGTCCTTTATATGTCAGGGCTGGATTGTGGCAAAAGCTAAATAAGTGTGTGCAATGTATTCTAAAACCACCATTTGTAGTCTCTGTTCAGGGGGTGACAATAGGGGTGCACAACTGGGAGATGGGGACCGAGCAATGTCACCCTAATGGTGAACTTGGAACTTGATGGCTATTCATTTTAATAAATGCTGGGTAGGGTGCATGGACTTCCTAAACAAAATGAGAATGATGAATATATACTGTACACACCAGCCAAGGATAGTCTCAGAAGATATAGAGGATGGTAATGTTGGGGTTTAGTATGTCCTAAAGATGAACTCTGCAGAAAAAATAGGTTGTTTACTAGGGGAATCCCAGCTCTTTGATTGTAAGCTCTTCGGGGCAGGGTCCTCTCCTCCTCCTGTGTCACTGTCTGTATTCGTCTGTCATTCACAACCCCTATTTATTGTACAGGGCTCCATAATATGTTGGTGCTATATAAATCCTGTTTAATAATATTAATATTAAGCTCTTTCGGGCAGGGTCTTCTCCTCATCCCATGTCATTGTTTGTATCTGTCCATCATTTGCATCCCCTATTTACTGTGCAGTGTTGCATAATATTTTAGCACTTTAAAATACTATTTAATATCAATAATAATTATACTACTCCTAGATTGTAAGCACTTCACTGTCTGTATTCGTCTGTCATTTGCAACCCCTATTTAATGTACAGCGCTGCGTAACATGTTGGCGCTAAATAAATCCTGTTTAATAATAATACTTGTCCTATCTCCACCCTGGAAGTCATCACTCTCTTCTGTTCTCATCCATTC
This sequence comes from Pyxicephalus adspersus, assembly GCF_032062135.1. Classification (NCBI taxonomy): domain Eukaryota; kingdom Metazoa; phylum Chordata; class Amphibia; order Anura; family Pyxicephalidae; genus Pyxicephalus; species Pyxicephalus adspersus. The sequence continues at coordinate 29,793,997 of NC_092858.1, forward strand.
CATATATGTGGGTGAGCCATTGTTGCCCTTGTGCACAGTGTAAGATTACACATAATGAATTACACAATGAAATCTAAGAGATTTATTGTGTGGTGCAGAAGTGAAGCTAAGGTAAGTATTCTGCTACTCATGCAAAGCCATTTATAAACACACAACCTCACTCCCATCAGAACATGAGGCTGCATTTAGCAGCTTTGTCCAATGCAAAAACATGGGAACTTGGCTTATGTCTTCAGTTTACACCAATCTATTGGGTTGGTGAGGATATGTTTCATTTTTGTACAGCGTTAAGGGGGGCTGGCAGAAAAGACCAAAATAACCTTTCATTTGTATGCAAGTTCTGCTTTTTTCATTGGCCAGTGAGCAACAGAAAACAAATGTATGAATCCCCCAAAAACACGCAGGTTAATTGGTTTCCCCTCAAAATTGGCCATAGACTGTGCTGTCGACATATGACTATGGTAGATTGTAAGCCAAGGGACAGTTGGTGACATGACTATGAACTTTGTAAAGTGCTGTGTAATATGTCAGCACTACATAAATGCAAGTTAATAATAAAATTCAGATCAAACATTGACGCGTGTTAAATGCAACGCCATAGTTCCAATCCACTCATCATGTTCTTGCAGTAACACAATCTATAGATTACAATTTACTAAAATGATGGCAAAAACTTTTATGTAAGTAATTATATATTATGTATAGGATTTAGTTGCATTCAGCAACCTTCTGCTCATTTATCTGCCTAATAATTTCTTGTGTTATATGTAAGGATTGTGATGTTTTATCAGGCAGATGGCTGGTCTGTGGTGTGACAGGTACAAGTAGCTGAGCTCCTGGGATGAAGTCAGGTAATGGTATCCATACAGTAGCTGGAGGACTGTGAGAAGGATAAACAGTGCCCCGTGTGGACAAACCGTGCAATGAACCTGTTATTGTGAGCCACCTGGAACTGACTTTCCACAAGTGGAAAATAAAGTCATTAGGGTTTCAATGTATCAGGCAGGGAAGCCTTTAAGAAGCATTGATACAAAATAAAGCACATACAGGAACATATTTAGGGGATTATAAAATACAAAAATACAATGTTGCAGATTATTTAAAAAATTAAAAAGACAGGTAAGAAGATCATATATATATATATATATATATATATATATATATACCGGTATATATATATATTTTTTTTTTTTTTTTCCCTTTCTATAATAATGACTGACATCTAATAGCAATGATAATTTGTATGTGGTTAATGTTTAATCTAGTTATCTAGTTATTCATGAGTGGTGTCATGAAAGGGAATACTCCCATTTCCCTGTACTTTACTGGCTATACAAGAAGCATTGGAAGCTACAACAGGTAATCTAAAGCCACTTCACCTGTTGTCTGATGGACTACAAGTATCATCAAACTCTCTCCCACTGATGTGTGCAGCCCATAGCCCTCCACTTCTAGCTATTTGTTCCCTTTCTTTAGTTATCCAGTCTGTGTAGGACCTAGGGTGGCTTGCATGCAGGAACATTTACTTTTTTACCCTGAAACATGTATCCTAATATATATATATATATATATATATATATATATATATATATATAAAATCCATCATCATATAGTGGTCTTGCTATCATGGTTTCTGTGCAGCGATGATTGAGCTTGGATGTATTTAAAATGTATTCAAAATGTGGGGATGTATTCAAAACTTGTGGACATTAGAATCATCAATAACATCTTCTTTTTATTATTCAAGATTTCTTCTATTCTACACATTCTGGGCCCTCTCTTACCTACTGTAATCTCTTTATGGGCCAATAATTGCTGGACAAGAGAAACGTTCATTATTACCAAATTTCATAAACTTTTTAAAAAATGCCAGATGTTACTTATTGACTATGCCAACATAAGATATTTTTTTTTCCAGCAAGGCTCAAAATTTACATTCTCAAACTGTTGATGGACAGCCTTAAATTCATGACCTTGAATATACAAGCAATAACATTATTAAAAAAACAGGTGAAAAAAAAGGCCGAAACAGCTAAAATGTATTTTTGTAGTAAAGGATCACACTGTGCAGTACCTAAAATGCAAATTCTTCCCATCCTACTGCTAGAAAGGAAAGCCTGCAACTGTGGAGATAGTGACCCAGCAGAAGCTGATTTCCAGCTATAGATATGGTGACAAGGGAGAAGAAAACTCCCCTGTCATCACACAGATCTGCCTCCTTCTTCTTCCAAAGAAATTGTCTGAGAATTTTGATATCACCGGCAATAAATTCAGTACTAAGAACCCTGCTGATTGCTTTATGATTTTAACAAAATAGAATGATTGAGTTGGGTAACATTGGACTGAATGGCTGTTTATTATCCCTTATTTGACAGGCACTATGAGGGGACAGTATGGCCACACATCTTTTTTGGAGGCTACATGGTTTCTCCCCCCTACTGATACCTTATTACTGAAATAGTGCTTAAAAATGTATATGCAAGCATTTTTAAGCATTTGATAGTAATTTATTTATAAGCAGCAAAAATTAGGCTTTATAGACCCTTGCAAATGCCAGGAAAGAAACAAGCAGTTGCTACCTGTTACTGCTCCTTGTGCCTAATGTTAGTTAGCCTAAAGCTTTTAAGATCATAGAAAACATTCCTATATCAGGAAATAATAAAGGAATGGTAATAAAGTACTTTCTGGACACGTGAGAACCATTTACTGCTTGATAAATGCTGTAAATCTTTATAATAGGTTGGTCAATGGGTCATTAGTAGAAATGGTCAATGACAAAGAAAATTCAGCCTTCATGCCTGAAAGATGCTACATGCTGGGTTTCACCCCCTGCTCAGCTATGGTAAAATATATGAAGGCTTCTGGAATCTTTTGCTGTGTACCCTAAACCCCCAACTCCCTGCCATAGGCTGATTTTATATCCACTGGTCCCTATGATAGATATTACTATTGTAATGTAGAGATGGCAGATGGAACCATAGCACATGGGTAGGACACAGGTATGGATAAGATATGAAGATTTTATAGTAGGTGGTAACTCTCCAAGAAAGCAGATCTGAGAAACAGGTGAGAAGCAGCAGGGGCAGTCTGGTGTGCTGATGTACAAGGTGCTAGACTGGAGTTTCCCAACTTTCTTTTTAAATGTAGGAGAACTCTTGAAACTTTCAGCTCTTCAGGGAACCTCTGCTATAAATACTATATCCACAGCTCACAGTACATTACTGTGGTGGTCAGTAGGAAGAATGCCTTATACAGTTACAGATAGCCAAAAAGATCATTGGTGTCACTTAAACTGACTCAGAAGCCAGAATCTCTGGCAATCCCTGCAGGAACCCTACAGTTCCACAGAACCCTGGTTGAGAAACACTGTGCTAGACTGATAAAGGACAAATTAGGTAATCACTCTGCTGCTTCTCTTTCTTTGCTATCCATTCCCAGGCTATGGTGTAGGGAGGGAACCTGTAAGTAAAAGTGAAACTGCAGCAAGGAACAGATCACCTGCTTAACACGGTTCTGCTGGTGGTGGCAGGAAGGGGGACAGCACCGTGCAAATCTTAGGACTGGATAGACAGAATCAACTTCCTTTAGCAGGTAAAACTGCTCTCCTGTATGTGTTTAATATGTGTATTTAGCTGTTTGCTTCAACAATCACATGAACATTTATCCTAACCCCAGAAGCAGGCATATAAATAATAAAAAAAAACTCACAATACAGTCCACAATACATTCCTTAGAAATAAATGATTAACTATTTGTTGCCAAATGCATTGTGACTTTTATAGGTCAAAACCTAAAAGGCAGGAAAAGGTCACTGAAGGTGGTAAGATGGGAGGATCAATTTACTACCTGGATATATATTGCATCATCGTCATTAGTGCCATGAGGCCAGGACTTACATCACTCCCTTTAGTAAAGATCACATTTTATTTCTTATTGTCTTCCCGTAATAAAAAGTATAAACCTGACTACATCAAAAGCCTGAAGGTAATGCTAGATAAGGCCTCTGGTGGTGAAAACATCATGGTTTGGAGGGTGTGCATAAAAATGTAAATTATGTTAGCATTATTATAAATAATGATTCTTATTTTGTATTTTCATTATGACTGGTACTCTTTAAAGTACACTAATCTGACACAATACAACAATCAGGGAATAGGAACCTATGATCTCTACCTGCTGTAGAAGAAGGATTTGATGGTGCTTATAGTTACAGAATAGTTTGAGATCCACTTTATGGAAATCCATATAGAAAAAGAAGCCATGATGACGCATACTGCAATAAAACCAAGTAAGCCAAGGATTGATTAAAAACCATTAGAGGCTAGCCATTATACTATATGTACCAGTGACGATGAGAGGTCTTCTTACCAGCCGATAAATAGAAGTATATTTACTGGCTCTTGAGGTTAGGACACCGGAAGGTGGATTTATGCCTTCATCTACAGTAAGTGATGACTAGGGCTAATTCAGGCCATGCATTCAGAAACACCGTTATCAGTGAATATATTTCTTCACTTCATTTATTATTTTATTTATTTGGTAGCTTTTATAAGTAGTACATGAAGCATGGAAAGTCACTCACAGGGGTTATATTCTTCAACACAATCTCAGAAGCGAATTTATCATGCTTTGATCCTTCTGATCTCTACAGTAAACTCAGAATACAAGCTTTCATAGGGGAGCTGACCTGCTGAGAGAACACCTGCTGTAAATGTTAAGGAGTAACTGACACACAATGGCTGCAGCTACAGTGGTCAGTAAGAGCTTGATTTAAACATCATTTACTGCTTGTTAGGGCTATGTAAAGTAGCTAAAATGACCATATCCTGGTGAGAGGTTCACTTGAAGAATAATACTTGAAATGAAACAATTAATAACAAGTAATTTAATAGATTTTTGGTAATTAGAGTAATCACATGTAGGTAAGTGGTGCACAATGAAATATTCACAATTCATTTTAGGCCTTTAACACACAAACTTTGCTTTTCCAATAATGCTTTGTGTACAGAAAAGTAGTTGCACAGCTGTTATTGGCTTTACTGCTGTAAACTACACTATCCCTCCCCTTCTGAATTAAATGACACTAAGCGTGAGACCATGGTGAGCTTCAGTTTTTTGCATTACAGGTAGTCCCTGAGTTAAGGACATCTGACACAAGGATGGCTCCTAGATAGGAACAGGGCTTCCATGCTTGCTGGTGTGCAGGACAGAGGCTTACTGGGGGGAGGGGGCGGTTTGCATGATTTGCAAAAGAAATCTTTTGCTAAATACAGCTGAAATTGGGGGTGATCTTAGGGGGGTGAGCTCTTCTGCTACATCTTGTAACTCTTTAATGACTAGGAATTACTACAGTTGTTTCTTTTTGCATATTAAAGCACAGCTTGCTCCAGAAGTTCATGAATGTCTAGGCTCCATAAAGTTTTTTTTTTTTTTTTTTTGAGATTAACCCACAGTGAGGATTTTTTACAGTAACTGACATCATGCTGCCTAATAATATGTTGAGACAAACATCTGTCCTAATTGCATTTATTAAAATAATGTACCTGTTCTGACTAACATACAAATTCAACTTAAGAACAAACCTGGGTAATTTTTTGGTAATTGTTTTTCTACATTACCAAAATGCACAGTACAGGTAGTCTGTACTGTGCATTTTGGTAATGTAGAAAAACAATTAGTATGAACAGGCCCTAATTCAGGCAGGTTTAAGAGGGTGGGTTGCTATAGTTTATATTAAAGCTCCAGTTTTACAGCCTGCTAGTGTTTTGTTTAAAGTGACAGCATTCCCATTATTATCTCACTTTAACACCTGCAAAGCTTAATGTACCTAACCCTGAAGATACTCACTTATCCCCATCAAGTTGGGGGCACAGCCATATTCTCCCTTCTTCCATGTCCCAATTTTTGGCCATTTTGATTGGCTGGGCCAAGATGATGTAACTCATTCTCAGGTGTGCAGGAGTTCATATGATCCAAGTACCTGCAAGGGAAGCCAGGATTGTGGGGTATTCATGGCAAAAAAAATGCTGAGGTGCATACTCGGCTACGTGAATTTTGACAAATGATTAGGCAAATAAGATTACTTATTGCAGAAGGGACATCACTTGTCCCTTTTTGCAAATAGGATTTGCCTGATGCCACATTTTTAAAGTAGAATTTTAATTTTACATAATTCCTAACTCAGCAGCAGTTTGGCATTTAGGAAACACCAAAGTCCTGGCAGCCATATTGGGTAGGGCACAACAGTGCATACAGAGGTTGTGCCTCTGTATGCACTGTATTGGTCAGGGGTCAGCAAAGTCCGGCCTTTAGGCCAGATACGGCCTACCTGGTACTTTGTTCCGGCCTAGCGCCCCCTCGGCAGATTGCCAGTGGATCAGCCAGGGAGCGTTAGGAACTACCGGAGCCGCTGGAGCTCTAGTGCTGCCCCTTTGCAGTTTTTCCCCTATTAACCGCGGCCGGCGTTGATACTTACGCCGCCACGGTAAATAGGGAAGGCTCCCTGAAGGTAAATCCCTCTCCTCCGCAATCCATACGGAGGAGACGGATTTCACTTCAGGGGGTGTTCCCTGGTGGTGGGCGGAGCCATTAGGGCGGGTCCAGTCTGTTGTGCTCCCGCCCACCGCATAAATAGCCTAGTGGCCATAAAACTTTGCCAACCCCTGGTAAAGGTTAACTTTTACTTTTAGCAATATATGAAGTAATATGCTTTTAAAATGCAATTATTTGTGAGTCATAGACTTACTGTCATAATTAAACAGTATGTTCCCAGAAGTCCCACCCGCTATGGCTTTATACAGAGCAGCAGACACTATACAGTAATCATTGTTATAGTCTGCTCTTGTACTACAAATCATTAATACATTCCTTTGGTCAGCTTGGCAAGGTTTTCTATAATCTGATCCTTTTGTAACCATGTCACAATTAAATTGATATCTATATCCATGTCACTGGCTTTTCTACAAAGGTTTGAAAACAGTTTTTCTTCTTCTTTTGAACGTCCAGCAACCCATGCTGTGTGCTCATGGTAATCGTATTAATGCAGACGATGTTAGAAAACATCCCAAGAAGATGAATTATGGCTGCACAAGATATGAAATACTTTGGTAATATTCATGTCGGCTTTTGGCTTAAAGAGTGCAGTTGTGAAAAAATGTCAGTAAAGAGTTTAAAGGGTATGGTTGTAGAGGACGTTATAGCAGAGGATTATCTGTGTCTTTCACTATATAGCACGTAACGGCTTAAGAGGAATCTAGCATGAAACATTAAAAAGAGTTATCTGCTTTACAATGTGTCATGAAATATAAACGGCCTTCCTGCATATCCCAAATATATTGTTAGGTTTAGGGCCCAGTTATTTCTTGAAGTAGATCCTTTATTTGTCAATTTTTATAGATGGGATCTTATTTTTTTTTTTATCTGTAAATATGTCATAAATGTATTAAACTGAGAATGACTTCTCCCGGAATTCAAAGTGCACAGTAGTAGTAGAATGAAAATGAGAAATGCAGCTTTGCCAAATTTTCACAAAAAGGCTACAAAACAATTTAGCAAAATGAATGGTGGTACGTAGATTGCAACAATATTTTAAAAGTTATTCCATTGAGTGTTGCAGTAATATTCTAAATGCTCCTGAAGGGAATCTTATCTCATTATGTTATTCATAAATCAAATACATATACTGTATATTACAAATACAAACATCAACAACTTAAACAAGGAGAGGTCATCATTTAATGCAGCCCATCACATATAGTTTAAAAAGCCTGATTTATTAAAGTCCTCCAAGTCTGGAGAAGATAGCTTATCGGGGTGAACCTGGGTGATCCAAAAATCCTGGAATAGAAATTTACCTGAATCCAGTATGACAAATATATTAATTGTTGGCTGTGCTTTGGGTGAAAACATTAATAGACTCTTTGATTTTCTCATAATAGTCTGCAAAATGTGTTATCTATACCAGTTGTGTTATATAATTATTAATCCAGTAATAAAATCTCTAAACACATATTGGCTGCATAATGAAAATAAGATTTTTGCAAAACAAAAACAACTTTGTGTTAACTTACTGATCATCAAACCTGCTGGAAAAGGGAATTATTTAATTATTAAATCATTTATTAATTGCTAAGTTTTTCTTTATAAAGTCAGTAGAGGGATAGCATAAAAGCAACTTCAATTGACGGGAAACAAAGGTGAGTGCTATGCATTCACCCAACATATTAACACACTAAATCTGAAACTTATTAAAATGTTTTAAACACAATTTTCATAGTGTGAATCCACCCTATATCAATGCACTACTAGTAATAATGGCACATTTGACTTTATACCATTTAAACCATAAAACTATTCAATTTATTAATAATCTAAAGACCTGATTCGGATCAAATCCTAAAATCCTAAACCTTTTTATGTATGATAAAAACAAATCACACATTTAATACATTTTATATGCAAGAGTATGCTCATTTTTTTCCTTGTAAAAGTCTTTGCCCCTCAGGATTGGACTTATTTTCAAGGTGGTCGTGTTTAGTACATTCGAGCAGTCTATATCTTGCAGTACATGATGGTTTTTGGTTTCCAGGTTCTCTCTTTTTCCACTCATGTCTTTTTTTATAAATCAAGTCAGTTGTCTGAGAACAGGTGTAACCATTCATTCTCATATTTCCCCATTATTCCTTTACTGGTGACAACCATGCAATTTTGGATTTATCATTAACTTCTGTACCAGTGACACAGACAGCAGTAAATACCTGACGGGGAGTTCAACACTTCCACACAGATTTAAATGCATGAGCCTATATAACACAATGAACCTCGCCAATCTCCCCAAAGTCCCTAAGAGGTCTATACTAGATTATGGCTCCAAGGGCTGGAGTGACAGATTTGCCTATCTGTTTTATTAGAATTTAAAATTCTAGAAAGTTTACTATATGGGCATTGATACCAATAAAAAAGGTAAAAGCATACTCTCAATAAATATTGCTCAGCCCAATAAAAGATAAAAAATACACTCAGCTTAAAGTTGACATGAAGTCATTGGATAAACCTGCCACCTCCAATTTAGCAGAGATTTGATGGCCCTGGCCCTGATGTCGGCTCTGGAATAACAAACCTCTGCTATATTGGATGTATTGGGTTTATTCATTGGCTTCATAAACTTTTAGCCCACAGTGTTTTTATCCTTTTGCTATGTATGACTTATTGCCTTGTCCTGTGAGTGCCTTACATGTAGGATACTTGGCCTGATTGATTGAACTACTAATTTTCTTTTCTCAACTCAGTATTGATGATTCCGTTGTGGTTAAGGTTGAACCATCTACTAGATTTTTGCATCTTTAAAATTTTAGGATTAATTCATTATCTACATCACATTTTTATTATTTTATTTTATTATTTTACATCACCATAACACAATAATACAAGATTTGGTGAATTGCATCACCATTTATTTCTTTGAATGCCACTACTTTTAGGTGTGTTACATTCGGCATTGGGCCAGGTAGGCTCTGATCAGAATAGGCCTGAGTGGTCCCAAAATCAACTTGCACACCTTTCTTGAAAGCTGGTATAAAGACATAAATTTTTCCCTTTTTAAATTTCTTCTATTTGCCTCACACTATGGAAAATGCAGGAAAATGAATTACATATGCCTTGCTAACCTCAATGGACCCCAATATTGTCTTCAGGATCGTTGTAATTCTTCATGGCATAAATTCAAATGCTCAGGGATCCATATTGTCCTTTCTCAAGGGATCCTTGGAAGTTACTTCCTTCCCTCTATTCTGAAATTAGGCAAAAACAGACCCCTTAGAAAAGTAAGCCAGTCACAAGCATGTGATTAGATTTCTAGGGCATTCTGTACACCAGTATTTATTTCCTAATTTATTATTGAACTTTAAAGACACCAAATGTCATTATTCATCACATGGCATCAAATAATTCTAAAAACATAATTTATTTACACACAAAAAACGATACATGATATATATCTTTTCAGTTTTTCCACAATTGTATCAACACATAGATAATATCAATTCTGTCTTATGTTTCATTTCGATATGCTTCACAGATTTTGCTTCCAAAGGAGACACGTGACTTTAAATACAGATTATTATTTATTAAGCTAAGCATCAGGACAATCTGTCCATGTGTGTAGACGCGGATAGATCTTGCAAGGATCTTACACAACAATGTTGAACTCAACACACCAAGTTGGGTTTTTCTTAAAGCATTTTTAAAAAGGGGATGTATGACACATTTCTTCAAGGTCTTTAAATCTCCTATTATTTTTACATTCAAAAATCCAGCAACCTCCGGAGCTGAGGAGTGCCGGATTTTTTATGGTTATAAATGCTGTATATATTTAACAGAAAATGACTACCTGTACAGTCCTTTAAAGAAAGAAAATTAAACACTAAATAAAAAGCAAACAAAATGTTTAATGTTCACCAACTAGATAAAACAGTTCTACAGAACTTACAGAATAAATACAGAAAAAATTGCATGATGTTTACGTTTTTCACCACCTCTATTCTTTTCTGAATCCATATTAGGGCTATACAGCAGCAAATAAATGATCAAATGAGAAGGAATGAGCAGGAATGCCTGTTAGCACGTGCAAGCAAGACCCAACAGCTGATTCTGGAATACAGCGCCATTAAAACATAAACAGCGCCTCCAGAAAAGAGTGGCGGGCCAACACGGTAAATTTGAAGATGGGATCCGAAACCAATGCCAGAAATCTGAAGGAACCGGATTATCGATGGCTGGATTTTTGAATGTCAAATGGTATATGTCTCAACAGTCTTCAAGTCCCTTGTTTCTTTGTCCGCATTAGGTGAAAATTCTGTCCTCAGTTTTTCATTTAGGACCCACATGGTCTGCAGAGAGAGTCATTCTGTACATCAACTAAATGAAAATGGAAGCTAATTTTGTAATTACAAAATTGCTTTTATAG